>NW_022436943.1:28961050-29211475 GCF_009761245.1 Sapajus apella | reverse complement strand
TCACCACCAGGCCAGCTCTACAAGAGCTCCTGAAAGAGGCTCTACACATATAAAGGAACAACAAGTACCAGCTCAACTAAACGGCAAAACAGTCAGCTAGCACCAAAATGGCAGTATCAAATTCACACATAACAATATTAACCCTAAATGTAAATGGACTAAATGCCCCAATCAAAAGAGACAGACGGGCAAATTGGATAAAAAGACAAAACCCATCGGTGTGCTGTATCCAGGAAACCCATCTCACATGCAAGGATACAATAAGGCTCAAAATAAAGGGATGGAGGAAGATTTACCAAGCAAATGGAGAGCAAAAAAAAGCAGGAGTTGCAATTCTTATCTCTGATAAATTAGACTTTAAAGCAACAAAAATCATAAGAGACAAAGAGGGACATTACATAATGGTAAAAGGATCAATGCAACAAGAAGAGCTAACGATCCTAAATATATACGCACCCAATACAGGAGCACCCAGATACATAAGGCAAGTTCTTAATGACTTACAAAGGGACTTAGACTCCCACACAATAATAGTGGGAGACTTTAACACCCCATTGTCAACATTAGACAGATCAACCAGACAGAAAATTAACAAGGATATCCAGGACTTGAACTCAGACCTGGAACAAGCAAACCTAATAGACATTTACAGAACTCTCCACCCCAAATCCACAGAATATACATTCTTCTCAGCACCACATCACACCTACTCTAAAATTGACCACATAATTGGGAGTAAATCACTCCTCAGCAAATGCAAAAGAACGGAAATCGTAACAAACAGTCTCTCAGACCACAGTGCAATCAAGTTAGAACTCAGAATTCAAAAACTAACTCAGAACCGCACAGCTTCATGGAAACTGAACAACTTGCTCTTGAATGTTGACTGGATAAACAATGAAATGAAGGCAGAAATAAAGATGTTCTTCGAAACCAACGAGAATGAAGACACAACATACCAGAATCTCTGGGACACATTTAAAGCAGTCTCTAGAGGAAAATATATAGTAATAAGTGCCCACATGAGAAGCAAGGAGAGATCAAAAATTGACACCCTATCGTCAAAACTGAAAGAGCTAGAGGAGCAAGATCAAAAAAACTCAAAGTCTAGCAGAAGACAAGAAATAGCTAAGATCAGAGCAGAACTGAAGGAGATAGAGACACAAAAAACCCTTCAAAAAATCAATAAATCCAGGAGCTGGGTTTTTGAAAAGATCAACAAAATAGACAGACTACTAGCCATATTAATAAAAAAGAAAAGAGAGAATAACCAAATTGATGCAATAAAAAACGATCAAGGGGATATCACCACAGATTCCACAGAAATTCAAACCATCATCAGAGATTATTACAAACAACTCTACACACACAAACTAATAAACCTGGAAGAAATGGATAAATTCCTGGACACTTGCCTCCTGCCAAGCCTAAACCAGGAAGAAGCCGAAACCCTAAACAGACCCATAACAAGGTCTGAAGTTGAGGCAGCAATTAAGAGCTTACCACCCAAAAAAAGCCCAGGTCCAGATGGGTTCATAGCTGAATTCTACCAGACATACAAAGAGGAGCTGGTACCATTTCTTCTGAAACTATTCCAAACAATACAAAAAGAGGGAATTCTTCCCAAATCATTTTATGAGACCAACATCATCCTGATTCCAAAACCCGGCAGAGACTCAACAAGAAAAGAAAACTTCAGGCCAATATCCATGATGAACATAGATGCAAAAATCTTCAATAAAATACTGACAAGCCGATTGCAACAGCACATCAAAAAGCTTATCCACCATGATCAAGTAGGCTTCATCCCGGGGATGCAAGGCTGGTTCAACATACGCAAGTCTATAAACGTAATTCACCACATAAACAGAACCAAAGACAAAAACCACATGATTATCTCAATTGATGCAGAGAAGGCCTTTGACAAAATTCAACAGCACTTTATGCTAAAAACCCTCAATAAGCTAGGTAATGATGGAACGTATCTCAAAATAATAAAAGCTATTTATGACAAACCAACAGCCAATATCATACTGAATGGGCAAACACTGGAAGCATTCCCATTGAAATGTGGCACCAGACAAGGATGCCCTCTCTCACCACTGCTATTCAATATAGTATTAGAAGTTCTAGCCAGAGCAATCAGGCAAGAAAAAGAAATAAAGGGTATTCAAATAGCAAAGGAGGAAGTCAAATTGTCTCTATTTGCAGACGACATGATTGTATATCTAGAAGACCCCATCGTCTCAGCCCCAAACCTCCTGAAACTGATAAGCAAGTTCAGTAAAGTCTCAGGATACAAAATCAATGTGCAAAAATCACATGCATTCCTATACACCAATAACAGACTTAAAGAGAGCCAAATCAAGAACAAACTTCCATTCACAATTGCCACAAAGAGAATAAAATACCTAGGAATACAACTAACAAGGAACGTAAAGGACCTCTTCAAAGAGAACTACAAGCCACTGCTCAACGAAATAAGAGAGGACACAAACAGATGGAGAAACATTCCATGTTCATGGTTAGGAAGAATCAATATCGTGAAAATGGCCATACTGCCCAAAGTAATTTACAGATTCAATGCTATCCCCATCAAGCTACCAATGACCTTCTTTGCAGAACTGGAAAAAACCACCTTAAACTTCATATGGAACCAAAAGAGAGCCTGCATAGCCAAGTCAATTCTAAGCAAAAAGAACAAAGCGGGGGGCATCACACTACCAGACTTCAAACTATACTACAAGGCTACAGTAATCAAAACAGCATGGTACTGGTACCAAAACAGAGATATAGACCAATGGAACAGAACAGAGGTCTCGGAGGCAAAACAACATATCTACAACCATCTGATCTTTAACAAACCAGTCAAAAACAAGCAATGGGGAAAGGATTCCCTGTTCAATAAATGGTGTTGGGAAAGCTGGCTAGCCATGTGCAGAAAGCAGAAACTGGACCCCTTCCTGACACCTTACACTAAAATTAACTCCAGATGGATTAAAGACTTAAACATAAGACCTAACACCATAAAAACCCTAGAAGAAAATCTAGGCAAAACCATTCAGGACGTAGGTGTAGGCAAGGACTTCATGACCAAAACACCAAAAGCATTGACAACAAAAGCCAAAATAGACAAATGGGACCTAATCAAACTCCACAGCTTCTGCACAGCAAAAGAAACAATCATTAGAGTGAATCGGCAACCAACAGATTGGGAAAAAATTTTTGCAGTTTACCCATCTGACAAAGGGCTGATATCCAAAATTTACAAAGAACTAAAACAGATTTACAAGAAAAAAACTAACAAGCCCATTCAAAAGTGGGCAAAGGATATGAACAGACACTTTACAAAAGAAGACATACGTGAGGCCAACAAACATATGAAAAAATGCTCATCATCACTGGTCATCAGAGAAATGCAAATCAAAACTACATTGAGATACCATCTCACGCCAGTAAGAATGGCGATCATTAAAAAATCTGGAGACAACAGATGCTGGAGAGGATGTGGAGAAATAGGGACACTTTTACACTGTTGGTGGGAGTGTAAATTAGTTCAACCATTGTGGAAGACAGTGTGGAGATTCCTCAAGGACATAGAAATACAAATTCCATTTGACCCAGCAATCCCATTACTGGGTATATATCCAAAGGATTACAAATCATTCTATTATAAGGACATGTGCACACGAATGTTCATTGCAGCACTGTTTACAATAGCAAAGACCTGGAACCAACCCAAATGCCCATCGACGATAGACTGGATAGGGAAATGTGGCACATATACACCATGGAATATTATGCAGCCATCAAAAACGATGAGTTAGGGTCCTTTGCAGGGACATGGATGAACCTGGAAACCATCATTCTCAGCAAACTGACAGAAGAGCAGAAGATCAAACACCGCATGTTCTCACTCATAGGCGGGTGTTGAACAATGAGAACACATGGACACAGGGAGGGGAGCACTACACACGGGTCAGTTGGGGGGAAATAGGGGAGGGAGGGTGGGGGGTGGGAAGCTGGGGAGAGATAGCAAGGGGAGAAATGCCAGATGTAGGTGATGGGGAGGAAGGCAGCAAATCACACTGCCATGTGTGTTCCTATGCAACAATTTTGCATGTTCTTCACATGTACCCCAAAACCTAAAATGCAATAAAATAAATAAATGGGGAAAAAAAAATCATCTTTATGTGCACTTAGTATTTGTCAGGAACAAGAAACAAGGTACAGGCTCTACCCTTCCAGAGTTTACAGTCTAGTGGCAGAGATAAACACACATAATACCGTAAATTACTAGAAAATGGGAACTACACTTTCTATGTGTGTTTATTTCCCTTGCCTACCCCACCCCATCCCTATCACTATTAAAACCATTGTTCTTAGAAGTGTTCTGTAACTCAATGAGAGGATAAATGAATGGCTTAAACTTCTTACATCAGAACTCTGTATGTAAAAAGACTGAGTTGAAAGAAAGTCTTTAAAAATCTACAGAACAAAGCTCTTACTTTATAAATGAAAAAGTAGTATTAAGAGAAGCTGTGACTTGCTCACGGTCATAGCTAGAATTCGTAACTTTTATTTTATCCATGGCTCTTTTGCAAGACCTTTATATGTTGACAAAAGCCTTCTTGGTAGTCCCAGAGAAAATTTCTCTGTGGGGCAACTTGAAATTTGTAAAACACCATAAACTTCAACAATATTTCTCAAAGTAAGAATAAACAGTAATATATGACTAAGGAGATTTTGAATAAAAGAAGCTTAAAAAAATGAACGGAGAGGATGTAGAGGAAGAAGGCCGACTAGGAACAGCTCAGGATAGCAGCTCCCAGTGAAAGTGCAGAGGGTGAGTGGACGCCGCATTTCCAGATGGATTTTTATTGCCCACAGACCAGGAAATTCCCAGGCGGAGGAGCCCCACAGGTCACAAGCGTGGCTGTTTTGGCCAGCGCGGCTGTTCCGCCCGTGTGGCTGCTTTGCCCCGTACCTTGGCGCGGTGGTTCATCCTACAAAAGACACTGGTCCGGGTGCACTCTTAGCAGGCGATTGGAGCCCTGAGACGGCAGAGTCGCCCATTCATCTGAAATAGCGAGCCAGGCCAGGAGATTCCTAGGCACATGAACCACCAGGAATCTCAGCACCGCTGTTTCAGCTGGCTCAGTGAGTCACAGCAAGGGAGATCCCGGTGCCTTTAAAAGAGGTGACTGGAACACTGGGGGAGAGTCAACCATTCAACAACAACAACAAAAAAAGACTCTGAGTCAGGGAGCCAGGTGATCAGGCTCAGCTGGGCCCACCCCCATGCCGTGCAACAAAAAAAAACAAAAACAAAAACAAAAAACAGTAATTGAAAACGCTCTGGGTTGAGAGTTTCACAGCAAGCACAGGTGAACTCGGGATGGTCTGACTCTGTGGGGGAGGGGCGTCTGCCATTACTGAGACACTCCACCACTACGGAGGCAGTCTGACCAACGCTGAGGCAGCCTGCCGTTGCTGAGGCAGCTCGCCGTTGCTGAGGCAACCTGCCATTACAGAGAAAGTCCGCCATAACAGAGGTGGGCCACCATTGCCAAGGCAGTTCTAACTACACCCATATAAATAGGAGGGCAGGGAGGATCACACGAAGGCTGGGCAGAGCCCACAGTAGCTCAGCAAAGCCTCTGTGGGCAGACAATAACTAGGCTGCCTCCTCACCGGGCAGGGCAGCCCTGAAAGAAAAAAAAAGGCAGCAGCACAATGGAAACTCATAAATAAAGCCCTAACTCCCTGGGCAGAGCACCTGGGGAAAAAAAAGGGGGGGAGTTTATGAGTTCTGCTGCAGCAGACCTAAACATACCTGCCCAGCAACTCTGAATGAACAACGGAGCTCATAGCTCAGGGCTTGAGCTCCAATAAAGGACAGACTGTCTCTTCAAGCAGCTCCCTGACCCCCATATATCCAAAGAGTCATCTCATAAAGGAGAGAACAGACTGACATTTGGCGGGCATCCTTCTGGGACAAAGATAGCAGAAGAGGAAACTGGTAGCAACCCTTACTGTTCTGCAGCTGCTGCAGGTGATCCCCCGGCAAGCAGAGCCTGGAGTGGACCTCAGCAGTCCTGCAGCAGAGGGGCCAGACTGTGAGAAGGAAAGCTAAGAAAAAGAAGTAACATCAGTAGCCACAAACTGGAAGTTCACTCAGAGACCCAATCGGAAAGTCAGTAACTACAAATACAAAAGGTGGATAAACACACAAAGATGGGAAGAAACCAGTGCAAAAAGGATGAAAACACCCAAAACCAGAACACCTCTCCTCCTAAAAGGGATCACAACTCCTCACCAGCAAGGAAACAAGGCTGGATGGAGAAGGAGTGTGATGAAATGACAGAATCAGACTTCAGAAGCTGGGTAATAAGAAACTACAGTGAGCTAAAAGAACATGTTCTAACCCAATGGAAAGAAACTAAAAACCTTGAAAAAAGATTTGAAAAAATGCTAACGAGAATGGACAACATAGAGAGGAATATAAGTGAATTGATGGAGCTGAAAAACAAAACACGAGAATTTCGTGAAGCATGCACCAGCTTCAACAGCCGAATTGACCAAGCAGAAGAAAGGACATCAGAGGTCGAAGATTAACTGAATAAAATAAAATGGGAAGGTAAGAATAGAGGAAAAAGGGTAAAAAGGAATGAACAAAGTCTCCAAGAAATGTGGGACTATGTGAAAAGACCTAATCTACGTTTGATAGGTGTACCTGAATGTGACAAACAGAATGAATCCAAGCTGGAAAACACTCTTCAAGATATTATCCAGGAAAACTTCCCCAACCTAGCAAGGCAGGCAAACATTCAAGTCCAGGAAATACAGAGAACACCACAAAGATATTCTCAAGAAGAGCAACCCCAAGGCACATAATCGTCAGATTCACCAGGGTTGAAATGAAGGAGAAAATGCCAAGGGCAGCCAGAGAGAAAGGTTGGGTTACCCACAAAGAGAAACCCGTCAGACTAACAGTGGATCTCTCAGCAGAAACCCTACAAGCCAGAAGAGAGTGGGGGCCAATATTCAACATCCTTAAAGAAAAGAACTTTCAACCCAGAATCTCCTATCCAGCCAAACTAAGCTTCATAAGTGAAGGAAAAATAAAACCCTTTGCGAACAAGCAAGTACTCAGAGATTTCGACACCACCAGGCCTGCTTTACAAGAGCTCCTGAAAGATGTCCTACACATATAAAGGAACAACCAGGACCAGCCACTCCAAAAACATGCCAAATGGTAAAGAGAATCAACACAATGAAGAATCTGCATCAACTAATGGGCAAAACAGCCAGCTAGCATCAAAATGGCAGTATCAAATTCACACATAACAATATTATCCCAAAATGTAAATGGACTAAATGCCCCAATAAAAAGACACAGACGGGCAAATTGGATAAAAAGCCAAAACCCATCGGTGTGCTGCATCCAGGAAATCCATCTCACATGCAAGGATATGCAAAGGCTCAAAATAAAGGGATGGAGGAAGATTTACCAAGCAAATGGAGAGCAAAAAAAAGCAGGAGATGCAATTCTCTTCTCTGATAAAATAAACTTTAAAGCAACAAAGATCAAAAGAAATAAAGAAAGAAATTACATAATGCTAAAAGGATCAATGCAACAAGAAGAGCTAACGATCCTAAATATATACGTACCCAATACAGAAGCACCCAGATACATAAGGCAAGTTCTTAATGACTTACAAAGAGACATAGACTCCCACACAATAATAGTGGGAGACGTTAACACCCCAATGTCAATATTAGAGGATCAACCAGACAGAAAATTAACAAGGATATCCAGGACCTGAACTCAGACCTGGAACAAGCAAACCCAATAGACATTTACAGAACTCTCCACCCCAAATCCACAGAATATACATTCTTCTCAGCACCACATCACACCTACTCTAAAATTGACCAAATAATTGGAAATAAATCACTCCTCAGCAAATACAAAGAAAGGCAATCATAACAAACAGTCTCTCAGACCACAGTGCAATTGAATTAGAACTTAGAATGCAGAAACTAACTCAGAACCGCACAGCTTCATGGAAACTGAACAACTTGCTCTTGAACGTTGACTGGATAAACAATGAAATGAAGGCAGAAATAAAGATGTTCTTCAAAACCAACGAGAATGAAGACACAACATACCAGAATCTCTGGGACACATTTAAAGAAGTCTCCATAGGAAAATATATAACAATAAGTGCCCAAATGAGAAGCAAGGAGAGATCTAAAATTGAAACCCTAGCATCAAAATTGAAAGAGCTAGAGGAGCAAGATCAAAAAAACTCAAAACCTAGCAGAAGACAAGAAATAGCTAAGATCAGAGCAGAACTGAAGGAGATAGAGACACAAAAAAACCTTCAAAAATCAATAAATCCAGGAGCTGGTTTTTTGAAAATGTCAACAAAATAGACCACTAGCCAGATTAATAAAAAAGAAAAGAGAGAATAACCAAATTGATGCAATAAAAAATGATAAAGGGGATATCACCACAGATTCCACAGAAATTCAAACCATCATCAGAGATTATTACAAACAACTCTATGCACGTAAACTGGTAAACCTGGGAGAAACGGATAAATTCCTGGACACTTGCCTCCCCCCAAGCCTAAACAAGGAAGAAGCCAAAACCCTGAATAGACCAATAACACGGTCTGAAGTTGAGGCAGAAATTAAGAGCCTACCACCCAAAAAAAGCCCAGGTCCAGATGGGTTCACAGCTGAATTCTAGCAGACATACAAAGAGGAGCTGGTACCATTCCTTCTTAAACTATTCCAAATAATCCAAAAAGAGGGAATCCTTCCCAAATCATTTTATGAGACCAACATCATCCTGATACCAAAACCCGGCAGAGACTCAACAAGAAAAGAAAACTTCAGGCCAATATCCATGATGAGCATAGATGCAAAAATCTTCAATAAAGTACTGACAAGCCGATTGCAACAGCACATCAAAAAGCTTATCCACCATGATCAAGTAGGCTTCATCCCAGGGATGCAAGGCTGGTTCAACATACACAAGTCTATAAACGTAATTCACCACATAAACAGAACCAAAGACAAAAACCACATGATTATCTAAATTGATGCAGAGAAGGCCTTTGACAAAATTCAACAGTCCTTTATGCTAAAAACCCTCAATAAATTAGGTATTGATGAAACATATCTCAAAATAATAAAAGCTATTTATGACAAACCAACAGCCAATATCATACTGAATGGGCAAAAACTGGAAGCATTCCCTTTGAAATCTGGCACTAGACAAGGATGCCCTCACTCACCACTCCTATTCAATATAGTACTGCAAGTTCTAGTCAGAGCAATCAGGCAAGAAAAGAAATAAAGTGTATTCAAATAGGAATGGAGGAAGTCAAATTGTCTCTATTTGCAGACGACATGATTGTATATCTACAAGACCCCATCATCTCAGCCCAAAATCTCCTGAAACTGATAAGCAACTTCAGCAAAGTCTCAGGATACAAAATCAATGTGCAAAAATCACAAGCATTCCTATACACCAATAACAGACTTAAAGAGAGCCAAATCAAGAAGGAACTGCCATTCACAATTGCTACAAAGAGAATAAATACCCAGAAATACAACTAACAAGGAACATAAAGAACCTCTTCAAGGAGAACTACAAGCCACTGCTCAACGAAATAAGAGAGGACACAAACAGATGGAGAAACATTCCATGTTCATGGTTAGGAAGAATCAATATCGTGGAAATGGCCATACTGCCCAAAGTAATCTACAGATTCAATGCTATTCCCATCAAGCTACTAATGACCTTCTTCATAGAACTGGAAAAAAACACCTTAAACTTCATATGGAACCAAAAGAGAGCCCGTATAGCCAAGTCAATTCTAAGCAAAAAGAACAAAGCGGGAGGAATCACACTACCAGACTTCAAACTATACTACAAGGCTACGGTAATCAAAACAGCATGGTACTGGTACCAAAACAGAAATATAGACTAGTGGAACAGAATAGAGGCCTCGGAGGCAACACAACATATCTACAACCATCCAATCTTTGACAAACCTGACAAAAACAAGCAATGGGGAAAGGATTCCCTGTTTAATAAATGGTGTTGGGAAAACTGGCTAGCCATGTGCAGAAAGCAGAAACTGGACACTTTCCTGATGCCTTACACTAAAATTAATTTCAGTTGGATTAAAGACTTAAACATAAGACCTAACACCATAAAAACCCTAGAAGAAAATATAGGCAAAACAATTCAGGATACAGGCGTAGGCAAGGACTTCATGACCAAAACACCAAAAGCATTGGCAAGAAAAGCCAAAATAGACAAATGGGACCTAATCAAACTCCACAGCTTCTGCACGGCCAAAGAAACAGTCATTAGAGTGAATCGGCAACCAACAGAACAGGAAAAAATTTTTGCAGTCTACCCATCTGACAAAGGGCTGATATCCAGAGTTTACAAAGAACTAAAACAGATCTACAAGAAAAAACAAACAAGCCCATTCAAAAGTGAGCTAAGGATATGAACAGACACTTTACAAAAGAAGACATACGTGAGGCCAACAAACATATGAAAAAATCCTCATCATCACTGGTCATTAGAGAAATGCAAATCAAAACTACATTGAGATACCAACTCATGCCAGTTAGAATGGCGATCATTAAAAAATCTGGAGACAACAGATGCTGGAGAGGATGTGGAGAAATAGGAACACTTTTACACTGTTGGTGGGAGTGTAAATTTGTTCAACCATTTTGGAAGACAGTGTGGTGATTCCTTAAGGACCTAGAAATAGAAATTCCATTTGACCCAGCAATCCCATTACTGGGTATATATCCAAAGGATTATAAATTGTTCTACGATAAGGACACATGCACATGAATGTTCATTGCAGCACTGTTTACAATAGCAAAGACCTGGAACCAACCCAAATGCCCATGGATGATAGACTGGACAGGGAAAATGTGGTACATATACACCATGGAATATTATGCAGCCATCAAAAACGATGAGTTTGTGTCCTTTGTAGGGACATGGATGAACCTGGAAACCATCATTCTCAGCAAACTGACACAAGAGCAGAAAATCAAACACCACATGTTCTCACTCATAGGTGGGTGTTGAACAATGAGAACACATGGACACAGGGAGGGGAGCATCACACACTGGGGTCTGTTGGGGGGAAATGGGGGAAGGACAGGGGTGTGGAGGTAGGGAGAGATGGCATGGAGAGAAATGCCAGATATAGGTGAAGGGGAGGAAGGCAGCAAATCACACTGCCATGAGTGTACCTATGCAACAATCTTGCATGTTCTTCACATGTACCCCAAAACCTAAAATGCAATTAAAAAAAAATTTTTTTTTAAAAAATGAACGAAGACACTAGCCATCCCAGAATTTAATGTAAAGTGATAATGATTAAAGATCTGATAAGACTAGATCGACAAAGTAATGGAAGAAAATACGTAACTCGGAAACAGAGCTAAGTATATCAAAATTTACTATGGTATAAAATGTGTTTACCACAGATAAGAAGGAAATTTAAAATTATTTTTGAAGGCATTAGAACATTTAAAAAATGCTAAAACATTAAAAGATACTAGAAGGTTTTAGAAAGAAACAGATTTTCTCTCTTCACTATATACTAAAACTTTGGCTGGAATAAGGAATTAAAAATAGAACAAAGAATGGCAAAAAAGAAATCAAAAAACTGTAAGCAAATATTTATTAAGTCTTTGGAGGTGGAAAGTCTTTTATAGCTTATATGTGGTAAAGAAACTCACAAAGTGATTGGTATGCTTATAAAATGTTAAAATTGGAAGGCTCAAAACTTTACAAAATTAAAAGGCAAATACAAAGAAAATACTTGCACAAGTATAACAAAGCATTAATGCCTCTGTGCATTATAAACTTATAAATCGGTAAAGAAAATGCCACAAACCTGTAGAAAGGAAACATGTATGAACAATTTATGAACATAAAATCAGATTTCTAACGAGCACATTGGAAAATACTTTATGTCAAAGGTCATCAAGACATACATTCACCTATGAGCCAGAAGCAAGTCCCAGACCACACAATGAGAAGAAGTAATTATTAACACAATTTCTCTCAAATTATGAAAGCAGAAAATACTCATTTGTTTTATGTAATACCCTCAGGCCAAGCCTCAAATTTCATTTATTTTTATTTTTTTTTATTACCTTTTAGGTTCTGGGGTACATGAGAAGAACATGCAAGATTGTTGCATAAGTACACACATGGCAGTGTGATTTGTTGCCTTCCTCCCCATCACCTATATCTGGCATTTCTCCCCATGCTATCTCTCCCCAATGCCCCATCCCCCGCTGTCCCTCCCCTATTTCCCCCCAACAGACCCCAGTGTGTGATGCTCCCCTCCCTGTTTCCATGTGTTCTCATTGTTCAACACCCGCCTATGAGAGAGAACATACAGTGTTTGATTTTCTGTTCTTCTGTCAGTTTGCTGAGAATGATGGTTTCCACGTTCATCCATGTCCCTACAAAGGACACGAACTCATCATTTTTGATGGCTGCATAGTATTCCATGGTGTATATGTGCCACATTTTCCATGTCCAGTCTATCATCGATGGGCATTTGGGTTGGTTCCAGGTCTTTGCTATTGTAAACAGTGCTGCAATGAACATTCATGTGCATGTGTCCTTATAGTAGAATGATTTATAATACTTTGGATATATACTCAGTAATAGCATTGCTGGGTCAAATGGGATTTCTATTTCTAGGTCCTTGAGGAATCGCCACACTGTCTTCCACAATGGTTGAACTAATTTACACTCCCACCAACAGTGTAAAAGTGTTCCTATTTCTCCACATCCTCTCCAGCATCAAATTTCTTAAATATAAAACTCTTGGTGGTCTTCTTCTTACATTGCCATTCCAAAACAAAGTAATTTGATGTTAAAAGATTGAAGGAAGAAATGAATGAAATAAACAAACATATGAATAAATGAGTTAGTAAAACCTTAGCACCATTTATGATTTTAAAATTTCGGCAAAATTCATTAATGGCAGAAGGAAATCAACAAACTGGAAGAAAGCAACAACAGGGAAATTCAAAGTATTTGGGATTACTAAACTATATATATATTTAGCTAAGACGATGCAGACGAAGCCATGTCTATTCTTTGACTTCAACAAAACAAGTGGTTTTGTAAATAGAGGAGTAGGTTCTGATAATACAGAAAGTGTGATGTCTATTAATTATCAAAGAGATCAAATAGTCCCTTTAAGGGTAGTTGCAGACGATAAACGAACATTTAGCTGGAGGAAGCACCCATCTAATTGCTATTCATTGGAGCAGAAAGCAGAACAATGGTAGCTACAGAAGCCACCTGCCCTTAATTTGATCTGGGATAGGATGACTCTGATAAAGCCTGAACCAAGGAACAGGAGGCCTACATTCTGGTCCTGAAGAAGGATCAAGAATAGAATCCTAGGAAACCACAAAATGGACTGGGAAAAAAACAAGAAGGATGATCAAGGAGAAACAGGAGAGTTTGGCCAAAACTGAAAAGAATGAAGAAAGGTAGTGAGTGGTTAACAGAAAGGCACATCTTAAAGAAATCAAGAAAGATGGTGCCTAAAAACGAAGCCATTAGAGAACATAATAAAAACTTTCATTAGAGTAGGAGGAGCATCAGCCAGATTATGTGGACTTACATACGAAAGTGAAGAGTCAATGTGAAGGAAGTAAGAACACCAACGGTAAAACATAATTTTCAAGAAGTTTGATGGTAAAGGAATAGTAGGATTGCTTTGAACTAAAATTGGTGAGTTTAAAAAGTGAATAAATTAATATATGCCAAAACAATATACATGAATTTACTTGTTATTGTTATTACCGAATAACCCTGGATAAATTGTTCTGATTTTTAACAAATTATTTAAAATGTTATGTTGCACTTTTGGATTCAAAAACTCTAAATTTTCTTAATATATTTATTAGTGTTCTCATGTTATTTCAATAATCAAAGGACCCTAATGACTACTAGACTTTTATACATGGAATCAAATGATTTCCTCTCCCATCCCCATTCTTCAATGCAGCATTATTTAACATTCATTAAGCATCAGTAACTTTATTTCTAGGTCTTTTGGGTTTGTCTTGACCAGGTAACCTTTGGAAAGTTACCACCCTTGCCATGTAACCTTTTGTCAGCCACACCCTTTCACAGAGATATTTCTTCTGTATCCCATCTGCCTTGTCAAAAAAGTACCCTTATTAGAAGGTTAATAGGAAGAAATTTAATTAACAGAAACAATTTATTTTAAAAAAGAAATTCACAAAAACTAAATACTCAGAAAGCCCTGGGCTCTTTGTGTCAGAGTTTTAGTTAAATTCTCAGGCAATGAAGGAGAGAAAGAAGTGGAAAATCAGGATAGCTTCATAAGCCCTTTATGTTGCCTGTATTCGTTCCTAAATCTTGTATTAATTCTTCTACAATGGTCTTTCTTCCTAATCTCCATGGATTCTATTTCTGCCAATTTGCATTCTTGGCAAGGCCACGTCAGGGAACCTGGAGAGGGTGTTGTAGCTATGCCTCTACTCAGTTAAATTTCCATTTTGAACAGGGATAGAGGTTCACCTGGACTTGACATCAGAATGTCAATGGCCACCTCTACTTGACATCAGAATTCTATAAAGAGAAATGATTCTTTCTCTTGGAGCTTCCCTATCAATTGTTCTCATTGTTTTCATGCCCAGGATGGGACAAGTAAGTTTCCTAACAGGAGGTACTTTTTTGACAAGGAGCCAAAAACTTTCCCCTCATCAGAAATGTAATTGGATAATTGATCTAGTACCAGAACTCATGCTCTCAAAGTGCAGGGCTTCCCGGGCCTGGCCCTGGGAACTAGAGAATGCTGAAAGATCTATTCTAGAAAGGTAGGCAACTATATAAACATTCTAGGAAGACCAGAATCTAGACACTGTGGTTATGTCATAATGCCACTGGCCAACCTGACCCATGCAAACCTTTCAGCAATATGTAGAGACTGTTGGTGGGCCCACCCGTGATAGGAAGTAGTTCAGGTGTCAAATACTGGCCTAGCCAACCCAAGAACACTGAACACTGCATTCAGAATACCCACAAATACTACCACATTATGCTGCATCTCTGACTTCCTCTTCCCTCTACCATAAGAGTATCCTGGCAGCTGTGGAACATTTAGACTCCTTATCTTTCAACTCCCATCTTCCTTACCTCTAACCTACCTACTTCATCTGACCACAGAGTCTTAGTTCACAGGTCTGCTTTAGATAGGGTTAAGGCCTTTCACATTCATGTCCACTTAGCCATTGTTGACAGATGGAGCGTATTAATTCCTAGAAAAATTCCTCCATCAATAAATGACCCACCAACAATTGCAGTTGTACCCCCTGCCCACCCCAACCTCATCCCTGAATCTGCTTCTATCAATATCCACTTTCACAGCAGCTCTGGCATCCATGCCGGTTTGCATCATTCATGAATAAGCTCAGTCCAAAAAGGCCCTGCCAAGACTCTGATGATACCATATGAGGAGCTCTTATATGTGTAGGGGAGAGCTGGTCTCCTGATGATGTCAGATCCCAACCCACCTGGAAGTACAAAACGGAAACCCACTGGCCATTAGTACCTTTCACCAGGTAAACACCAGGAAGTCTCAGTGTGGTTCTGGCTAAGGGAGTGGCCAAATAAAAGTACATGATTTACTGGTGTCTGTCGCTTTATATGATGTGGGTATGATATCATACCCACAAGGGACCTTCAGAGTAGCATTAAAGCACACTAG
Source organism: Sapajus apella (assembly GCF_009761245.1). Classification (NCBI taxonomy): domain Eukaryota; kingdom Metazoa; phylum Chordata; class Mammalia; order Primates; family Cebidae; genus Sapajus; species Sapajus apella. Next base: position 29,195,642 of record NW_022436943.1, on the reverse strand, counting down.
GTTTCAACATTACCCAAAAAAATGTAAAATACATGATTAATTTTTATATTGAGCATGTTTTTAAGTACTGCAATAATAATAGACATATTGGATTAAATAAATTCAAATATTATAAAAATTAAAAAAACAAAAAGCTTTTAGCTTAAGAATTCCTCCAGGCCTACCTTTCCTTCTTTGTCTTTTTTGTTTGTTTGTTTGTTTGTTTTTTATCATCTCATTCTGAGGCTTCCCTCTGTCTCAGGCTCACATGACTTTGTAACTTAGCCTGCTTGCTCACTCTTTCTTTCTCTATAATCATTTGACTCATCATTTACCCTGTTTGTGTTCTGGTATTTTTTAGGATGCTGAGCTCTCCATTCTTCAAGACTTGCATCTTGCTCAGGACCCCAATTCACAATGAGAGGGGAGACAAGCAGGGTCATAACCCTGTGATTATCAAGTTACAAGAGATATACCAAGGAAAATGCTGTTTCTTCCCACAGCCCACCAGCTATTGCTAACTGAATCTTCCCCTTTCTCAAAATAGCCCACAAACTTTGAGTTGGCTCACTTCATTCTGCCTCTGGGCTTTATGAAGTGCCTGTCACCACCACCCACCTGTCCACCCCACTGTAGGGTCAAATGGAAAAGAAGATCAATCATAACTCTCCTCAATTTCCTCACCCTTCCACTTCTCGGCCCTATGAAACTTTGTCATGGCTCTGCTACCACTTCAGTAAAATATAAATAATAACAATTGTATCTAATATACATATTAAGGAGACTGAAATGTTTTGAAACGCATGTGAGGTATCTATACATAGCAAATGTTCAATAAATTATAGCTTCATTTACTATTTCTGCTTATAGACTCTTGTTACCAATAAATAAATAATAAATAAGACACAAACCAGCTCTTTTAATGTTTGATTTGGTAATTATTCCAAGTTTTAAGGTAGTTCAAGAAAATAATGAAAAACAAAAAGCAAGAACCAATCAGGTTCTCCTTCAACTAGCCACCGAGTTCATTGTGCATGCGTGTGTGTGTGTTTAAAAAAAAAAAATCTATAAGAATCTAACGCCTGCAAACAATTCCTTCAAAGTTTAATTCATTTGTATTTGTTTCAGAGAAGTAGAACATCTGTCTTCCCACATCTCTCCCCAGCTCCTGCTCCTTTCTCTGGAATGTTACATGTTTTTTTTTAAACCTCAGAGACATCCCATTAGGTTAATAATCTGGAATCAAAAATGTCTGTTTTATTTTATTTGTTTTCTCCTAGTTTGATAAAGTGGCAAATATTACTTGACTTGTCCCTAAAGTATTCAGTGTTAGATTTCTTTCCTTACCAAGAAAATGGCATATACAGTAATTCTTCCTCTACTGTATATAACTTCCAAATGCTACCTTAGCAGAATTATGAAATAAAAATGAATGCTTTTTAAAGCATTTATGGGGACTGGGGAATAAATGATAGAATTTTCTTATATTTCTTGTATATGCAGATAACAGATACATTTAATGCAAGAAGGAAATAGAATTTTAATAGAATTTTTAACTAAAGATCTTGAAACAAAACTAGACATACATTTTAATTGAATTTCTGGCTCAAATTACAGCAAACCATTATAAATCATTAGGAATCAGTTTTAAAACTGCTTTCACTTTTCTCCGTATTACAAACACAGAGGTAAGCTTTTACAGCTTCAGATAAGTGTTAATAAATTACCCGAATTTCAAAATTAATGGCTGCCCGGCTGCTTTGGGGAGATATCATTGTGTTTCATGAATATTTTGATTTTGTGATTAGATCAAAATGCACTGAATTCCTAAACAGTCATAACCAAGGTCTGCTGATCATAAACTGTTCTTTTTTTAATAAATTATATTCCTCACAAATCTGCTGATATGGAATAATTAGAAATTGGTTGCCTGCATTTACTGTAATATTTGCATGACTTTAGATCTCCACCTACTGATCTAGAGGCTGGCAGGAAATGTACATTTTGTACATTTCTAAATATACCTTGCCTGCAGAGATAATGGTTTATATTGTGATGGGAAGAAGGTTTTTATTTGCAAAAAACAAAGAGGTGTCACTTGCCAGTTCTGGAAGACATTGATTAGGCAGTTTATGTCATTTCTATTCAGAACTTATTATTTACAGCTTTCTTGTTTCCTTTCCTTTGTAAGAGATAAAGATCTGTATCTTGTAAACTGCTTAAAGACTATTTTGTCTTTTTAGGGAGTCTTGAAATACATTTCACAGAATGCAAGCATCCTGAAATTAAATGTAAACTGAGTAAAATACAGTATCCCAATCTTTTAGAATATCTCCAAGGGTAATCTTTAAATTAAGCAATACATAAATAGTTACACTGAGGAAAAAGAGAAAGTCACCTTTGTAAATCCATCCTTTACCATGTAAAGCACATATATATAAATCTGAATCTAAACAACCTAAACAACAATTATCAGATTACCAGGTAATCTGATAATTAAGTACAGTCATATTGGAGAAAATGCTGACTGCACAAATTTAAGACTTTTTATTCTTATAAATGTAATGATCTTCTAAAAAATTGAGTAACCTCAGGAGCTAAAAGCCAATGTTTTCGAATATCCCAATACAATAATATTTATGGAACATTTCTTCAAGGTTTATGGAAAGAAAGGTTTTCAACAATAGGACAAAAACAATTCTTGATAAAATCCAGAGAAAGTTTCAGAAGAAGGATGCAGGAAAGTTTCAGCAGCTTCTTCTATTTAGAGACCTGGGAAGTAAGAGGGTTCCCTGGGAGCATCATTTACTGCAGTAATGACACAGTCGTCTTCCTCTGGGCCTTCATAAGCCAGAGTCAAGGATTCCTAAGCCTAGTATTACTACAACACATAGCAATATTTTCGTGGGTCTTTGAAGTTAAAACGAGGCTTAAACCAGTTGCCTCGCTTGTGGTTCGTGGCACCTGGCATTTTTTTTCAGTGCTTTAAGGCTGGGCCAGTGACAGTTGCTCATTATTGGTATTCTTTGCAACTTCTCAGCTTACCACCAACACAAGAAGAACCAAAAAGAGTGGCTAGAATCAAATGACTGAGAGTCCATGGCAAGCCTTTCCATGAGAAACATTTAACCTCAGTAAGACTCTACCAGTCCAACATAGTAAATGCACAAATGTTCACTTGTTTGTACAAAAAATAAAAGGGGGATAACATTCACATTTGTAATTAAGCAGTTGGGCTTACTATGGTTTAGCATGTTAGCAAATATATCTAAGAATCTACCCCAAAATTCTGCTTAGAGTCCATGACAGCTAATAAGAAAGAGCATAAGCTAAAATTCATTATTTATTATATATATCTCCTGGAGCTGTTATGTGGATTAAATGAAACAAAGCATGTGAGATGCTTAAGTGCCTCAAGTAAATAGTAAATACTACAAAACAAACAAATAAAACCCAATGGAAATACTAAGGATCTTATAGACAAAATTTCAGCATGTTTTGTTTTTTTTTTTAATCTGACATCTTTTAACATTCATTATGTTTTCAGTCATCTGCAGTTTCTACATAAATCTCTATTTATGCTTATATTTGCAATGAAAAACATTCAGGCAAAAATCTTTTTGTTGTTGTTACTCAAAAGAGAGGGCATCTACATTAGTCATATATGTCAGCATTTGCATAGACAGAAGGTATCTCTATAGCCACAAGCAACTCTGTGCTCTTTAATGTAAGGTGGAATCTGCATTGTAGAAACACATTTTCCCAAAATCAACCCTGTCATCAGAAAGCTTAATCATGTTAAAATATATTCTTCCCTCTGACTATGTTTATGCACATAGACATATATTTTGAAAATTTTAGCTAGTTCTATTCCAAATAAATGATTCCTGTTTTAAAATAAAGAAGGCATTTCTAGTAACAAAGAGTAGGTTGCTCAAGAATGATTTATCCACTTAAATATTTATTGAGCATCTGTTCTGTGCCAGGTACTATACTAGACCCTTGGTATACAGGGATGAATAGGATCAGGTACCAGTTTCAGGAAGCTGAGTCTATTGGGCAGAGAGAAAACTTCATGTTTAGTTATAGTTTATTGTGATCATCTCTGGGGCAGAAGCATGCTTAGAATATCATGGGGCCAAAGGAAGACCTCGAGAATAGGGTAGATTGTCAAACAGAGATCTTGGGGTCTAAGAAAACCAGGAGGAGGAAATCAAATGATGAAACAGAAGAAAAGATACTTCAGAGGACCAACACTTGAGACACAAAACAGTACATGTTTGAGAAAGTTCATGTATTTCATCAGGCTGAAGCAAATGATGCCTCCAGGTGCTCTGCAAAGCATAAGCCTCCATCTACAATCCATTGAACCATATTTGGGGAATTAGCCCAATTGGGTATATCCAGCCCAAGTCTCACTAGGAAGGTCATCCTACTAACCACCTTTCCACAGTCAGTTGACATCATATGGAAACAAACATCTCAAACACGAGATATGTCAAATGGAATAACTGATCTTCTTGCAAGGCTTACTTCTCCCCGCAGTCTTCCCATTTTAGTCAATGGCAACACCATCTACTCAGTCCCTCAAATCAGAACTTTGGAAGCCATTTTGTACATATCTGTCTCATTCACATAAGCTCCATCCACATCTCCAATACTTTCCCAGACAATTACAGTTTCAGATTATATCTCAACTAACTGCTTCCCTGCATTTCTACTACACCACTGGAGTTCAAAGTACCACCACCTTATGTCTGAACTGTTGCAATAATTTTCACTCAAATCTCTTCACCTCCATTCTTGAGCCTTTATAATACATTTTTTCACAAAAGCCATTTTAAAATGTTAATCTGATCATATATTTTTGGCTTAAAACCTGCTATAATTATTCTATGACCTTAGAATAAAACTCTAAATCTTTACTCCCCTTCTTCTCTGGTGATACAGTTGCATCTGGGCAATAGATGTCTGGACAACAACAAGAACTTGCAGTTCTTCTAGGATCTAGATGTGACCATATGATTAGGTTCCAATGATGGTTCTAAAATGGATGGGAGTGATGTGTGCCATTTCCGCACCCAGGTCTTTGCACGTGGGATGCCCACACCCTTATGCTCTCTCACCTTTCCACCAACTAAATATAGAAACAATGGGAGCAATCTTGGAAGGAGAGCATTGAGAATGGCAGGACGCTTCTGTTAGCCTACATCGCTGGATGAATCTGCCTAGCAGAGATCCCTTAGCTTTCCCAGACTCTTTTATGGGAAAGAAATTTACTACCATCTTGTTTGAGCCATTGCACTTTGGGATCTCTTCTTTGCAGCAATCTGGCTTTCACCCTGATCCACACACGATTCTAGTTTACAAGCCTTTCGTGGCTTTTCCTTGCCAACTTCATCTTTGACATTGTCCCTTTGTTCACAAATGACTTTTGAATGTGACAAGTTCTTTTCTCATAGCCTTCAAATATTTAGTCCCTTAACTGAATTCTCGCTCCCTGTACCCTTATCCTTCTCCTGACTTCTACTTATCCTGTGGTCAAATCTTTAAATAACTCATGAAAGAGGTCTCTCTAATCTTGGACTTAACTAAATTAAGTCTCTTATTTTCTCTCCCCTTAATGTCCTGCTCTTTTCTTTCTTTACTTGCTCTCTCTTTCAATAAAGGTTTATTGAGCACAGTGCCAAACACTGTGCCAGAGATTGAAAGCGGGAACTTCTGGTAAATAAACAGATAATAGATACATACATAGATACATAAATACATGGCATGCAGGCTAGCTGAAAGGATAGAAACATAAACAAATCAATTAATAAAAGAATTCCATGTTATGGTAAGTACTATGAATGACTTAGAAACTAGTAGGAAAAACTAGTATTTATTACAATTTCTAAATTATATTTTATTTGTAAGTTTACTTATTCAGTGTCCGTATATCTTACTGTAAGCTTTCAAGGTAAGGGTTCTATTCATTTTTATTTCCCCTGTGTATTTGCTGCCTTGTACAATGCGTGGAATGTAGTAAGTGCTTGATACAGTTTGGCTTTGTGTATCCACCCAAGTAACATCTCAAAGTGTAATCCCCATAATCCCCACGTGTCAAGGGAGGAATGGCAGGAAGTGACTGGATCATGGGAGCAGTTCCTCCCATGCTGTTCTCATGACAGTGAGTGAGTTCTCATGAGATCTGATGGTTTTATGCATTTGACAGTTCCTCCTTCACATGCCATCTCTCTCTCCTGCCGTCGTGTAAGTCGTGCCTGCTTCCCCCTTCCTCCATGATTCTAAGTTTCCTGAGGCCTCCCCAGCCAATGTGGAACGGTGAGTCAATCAAACTTCTTTTCTTTAAAAATTACCCTGTCTCAGGTAGTTATTTATAGCATTGTGAAAACAGCCTAATGCATATGTTCGTAATAGAAGCATAAAAAGAGGAAATACTTCTTGAAGATATATGCTAACAAGGTCCAGAATTCAGGGTATACATTTGCGACTTACATGCTTCTATTCCCAATCCTTAACTCATAACTCTGACAAGCATTAGTATTCTCTAGGTACTCTTTTCTTCCATGCTGCTCTGATGCTAGAAGGCAACAGATACATTGAAAAAAATATATGGGCTCTGTGACCAAGTAGACTTGGATTGGAACCTCAGGTTGGGAAACCTCAGGTTGCCTACCTTCTAGTCATATTCCTTTGGGCAAGGTCATTTACCTCTGAGCCATGTTTATAAGATGGGTATATTAATTCCTACTTCATAGAGTTGTTATAAAGATTGCTGTGAAAAAATGTCTCACCTAGTACCTATTATATACTATATGATCAACAAATGTCAATTGTCTTCCTTTTACATCTTCTCTTAGTAATGAAAACATTCCCTCCTTACTGTGAGCTGTGCTCAAGAAGATCCCTCTGTGGCTGTCAGATCAAGAGAGTCAGCTTTGAAATGCTCTCTCGGTGCTTTGTAATGTTAAACATTTAACACAATTACTGTAAGGCGTGCTCATTATTATAGGATGGGATGAATATTTTAAAATGAGACTTATAATAGTAAGGTTGTCCTGATTGTGCTTTGTCAAAATGCCATACATAGGGACAGGAAGTTTTGTTTTTTGAGCACTAAAAAACAAAACAAAACAAATTCCATTTGACCCAGCAATCCCATTACTGGGTATATATCCAAAGAACTGTAAGTTGTTCTACTATAAAGAGTAAACAAATTTTAAAACAAAAAGAGTAGTTAGAGGTTCTAGGGGAGGTGATATACATGAAGTTCATATTAATCAAATTGTGGGGAAATATCTTATCAATCCTAGCCTTTCTAATGGAAATCAAATATTCAGGCTTTTGTGACCTAGTTGAATATTCACTAGAAATTAGTAGACTTATACTAATGGATGGAAAAATTACTAAAAGTATAAAACAAAGTTTCTGGAATTGCATACAATTTTCTTATCCTCTGAACATAGAAGAATAGATTAAAAAGTACTTGCCAAATTAAATAACTAAAGCAAAGGGACAAAATAAAGATTCACTTAATACTGTTTTCAGGAAGGAACTGATAGAAAAGAAGGATAACCCAACCACCCTCCCAAAGCTAAGGTTGTGGTTATCATTTGCACTGAGCAAAGAAGGAAAGTGAACCATACTTCAGAGGATACAGAGAGACTAAAATGTTAGGTTTCAACTAAGAAAGAAAAATGCTTTTGCCAAGAAATCTAGGGGGAAAAATGTGATTTGATAAAAGGCAGTCACCAAACAGGAAGAAATTTCTAGGTCATTTCTAGATTCATTTTTCAGATTGGGGACCCAGACCACAATCAACATCACCTATTTTTTGCCTTCCATGATGCCTAGAATTTGAGCAGAAAACAAGACAGCAATATTCAAGCCTTGCCTCTGTGGCCACACCTGAGTGACTTCAGAAAAATAGAACTTTGATGGTCATGATATGATATAATGCATTTCATCCAACTTCATTGATAAAGCACCCCTTCTCTTGAATTTACAAAAATTATCATCCATACCTTACAAAATGGACCAAGCACTCACAATGGCTCCATTTCCCAGGCACTTAACAGGTATTGAGGACATTTACAGAATCATAAGAAGTCAAGGAAATATTTTATTAAGATAAATGTAAACTTTATTATGAAGTTTGGATTGATGTCTCATATACTCTATATTTGTATTTTTAGCGTCTGTAGCCGAACTTTTCACATTCTCTTCAAATAGATTTTGCAATCTGGGTGTAGTTTCCTCCTTGAATATAAGAATCCCACCTTATATTTAAAAGTAAAGAAGATATTAATAAGGTGTTCATGAATGACATATCATTGAGAATCTCCAGATTTTTAATATCATAATACATTACTCCCTTATAAAAATTTATTAACTTAAAACTGAAAAATATAAGTGCACCCTTTAGTATTAAGGAGAGTTACTGTGTATAAATAAAGACCAATCTAGTTGGTTTGAGCCCAGGGTGTTGGGTAGTAAAGCCATGTTCATGCCAGAATTATGAGGTTTAATGGTGATATCTAGCCTCTAGCACCTGCAATTCAAATTCTTTTTTCAGGAAATTAAAATTATTTGTACTTGGTTTGGCTGAAAGTACATCTTCACAAATCTAAGTTGACTGTGTAAAATACACACACACACACACACACACACACACAGAAAGGGAGAGATCCAAGGAGCTCCCCTACAATTGGGAGGTGACTCTCTTGCCATTAGGAAGGCCATTGTTATTAAGAAAGTCATAAAAGGCTCCAAGATATTGTCCATGAACTCAGCAGTCAAGAAACTAGGATACTTAGAGTGAACCAATGAAAAGCTTAGATGTAAAAAATAACATGTGAAAAAAGAAGTACAAGGGCATTTCCTCACTGCAGGTCTTCAGTACACACTTAAAAAGTATTAAGTATGTTGTGTATTCCCATAGACACTTGGGTTTTTTCACCATTACCCAACAAATCAATGTCAAAGCATGACACCTTGCCTTCTTTACACTGAAAGACAAATCCCCAAATACCATGATATTTATAGCATCTATGGACATGACTGTAGGAAAGCCCACATACATTGCTAGAAAGAGAAATATATCATAATAATGTGTTTGTAAAGCATTGAATGAGGCACTGAATTGGTGGGGAAAAGTGCATGTATCATAATATTTTCATAAGTCTTGGTTTTCATCCATGATCCTAACTTCAAATTACATTTGTAGTCATTACACAAAATGCTATCAATTCATGTTTCTAATTCCTCATTTTTTGTCACCTTCAACTTAGAATTTTGAAGGTTGGCATAATCTTTCAAACTATCCAAGAATCAGGCATTTCATTAAACATTTAAGAAAACTCTTTTGTTATTATAGGAATGAACTATCAAAGGCTCTGTGATACAACAGGAGTAGGAGATATAATCATAAATAAAATATATATTCACATATAAAAATATATAGTGTAAAGTAATAAGTGCCAGAAAATAATGTTGAGATGGAGAGGGAAAGATATGAATGTCTGAATTTTACCTTTGCTCAACAATTTCTTCTTCCTCTGAAGTACTGAAGAAGCAATACAACAAGAGACAAAGATGAATGGACACATTATTACTTTAGAATTAGCTGGACCAGGACCCAATACTCGAATGCAGGGTTCTCCTGTAAAATTGATTGAGTGTGTCTGATGCTCAAAACTCATACTGAGCTACCATGCCCCTGTCTTAATTCTCTAACTACTCACCAAAAGTGATGAGAATTTGGGAGTGTGTAATAAAAGTGAGGCAAGATAGGCTTTCCAGAGAGCCCTGCCACAGCTTACCATTTGTATCTCTTAAAGGCAACAGGAAGGAGAAGAAAGAGATCTGGGCACAAGAGAACATCAGTTTGCAATAGTAAATGCCTCCATTAGTAAACACAGCCCAATAAATTTCCTCTACTCTGACCAGATTGGGATATTGTAAAGAATAAGAGAAATAGAAGAAATGCCCACCTTCCCCCAACCCCCACAAAAAAGGTATCAAATTCTTTGAGAACTCAAAGAAAAGAGGGACATTGAAATCAAGAAAAATGTATTTTTTTGATGTTTTTTCCTCTTCACTGATTTCTTCCTGATCTACTTCCTCAGCTCTTTTTCCTCTACTATCTCTTAAGTTTTCCTTTCAGGATACACTGCATTACTACAGACTCAAATCATGTGTAAAATACCACCTGGGTGCTGATTAATTCCACCTCTAAAGCTCAGTGGAGACCTGCCTTCTAAGCTTCAGGTTACAGGCCATGCCTCTGGTATGTTATCTAACTTCATTCATCTTTACCTGATAAGATAATGAGGCCTTTCACATTTATCTCTAAGCTTTCCTTCTCATTTCCCCCACTAAGCTTGTTCCTCATGTGTGATTTTTTTCATCTTAAATTTGTAGAACCACTATCCAGCCAATTAAGCAAACTAGAAATCTGTTAGTGATCACTGACTCTCTCCCTCTCTTCCGAATCTGCAATATCAGTTAAGAGAGTGCTACCAATATTAGCTATTGAGTATTTTTTGTGTCCCTCCTTTTGATTCTCTCTCACTCCTAGATTACGTTAACATTTTCCATCTATTCTTACTGGTTGTGGGTTTTTCTTCCTCAAATTTGTTCTCAACATAGCTTCCTGCTTGGTCTGTCTAAATTGCAAATCTAGTCATGTCAGTACTGAAATCCATTCATGGTTCTCATGTCTACACAACAAATTCCAAAGTTTTTAACGTGATACAGCAGTTCCTCCCCAAACCATGCCGACCTTTCGGACTTCATCTTCTGCTTCTCCCTCCATCCCTTGAGCTGAAATAGCACCTACTTCCTGGTGGTTTCACCAAACACCTCCTTTTTTCAGCTGGCCTAAGCTAAAGCCACTGAGCTTCAGCTTTTTTCAACTAGCCTAAACTTTTTATGTTATTTGGAAAAGGTTTTCTTCTCTACTACCTTTTCATCTAGATAATTCTTTGTTATACATTAGGATTCAGCATAGCTGCAACTTTCTCCAAAACTTCTCCTGTGATTCACTTCTCACTCCTCAAAGATAGATTATAGTCTTTTCTTCTCTGCTTGCATATTTAATTATACCTATTAATGTATTGATAGCTGTCCTAGACTGTGAGGGATTGGTGGCCTTGTGTACCATTTTGGCACATAACAGGTACCTATGAATGCACCTATTTATCAAAAGGAAGGATGGGGGTAAGGAATAAAGGATGAAAACAATGATTTAAATAGTTTTGAAAATCATTTTGGTAAGCAACATTTATGTAGAAGGGAATTAGAAGCAGAAGGAAACTCATGAGCTAAGGTATAAAATGTAAAACCCAAGGCAATGAGGGGAGAGATATATGGCTAAAGATATATGAGATGTTGTCCTGATTTGATCTTTACACATTATATGAATGCATCAAAATATCACATTCACCCCCAAAATATATACATATATCAATATTAAAAAGGTACATGAGAAAAAAAAATTACCTTGAAAGTTTCGTCAGGTTGTAAAGGACCAAAATACAAGATTAAAGGGTCTGAACTTCATTAAGAAGGTGAACTACTGAATAATTTTGAGCAGGAATGACTGTACCAAAATAGGTTAATGAAAGAAATCTTCATTTCTAGGTGAGATGTATTAAAGAAATGAGAGTCTGGGGAAGTCAGATAGAGGTACATGGATTGCAGTACTCAGAATGAGATCTAATGCAGAACTGAATTAAGGAAATGGATTTGGGAACAGAAAAAAAAAAGACATAGACTTAAGAGAAATTGTAGGGAAAAGAACCGTCAGGAATTGGTAATAGATTGGAAGTCAGGGAAGAAACAGAGAATATGGAAAGCTTAAAGAATAATGGTATCATTAATGAACAACAAAATTCACAGATCGTGCCAGTGTAAGAGGACTAATGATGAATACAAACTGGAACAGGTTGAGGGTGAAGATTCTCTAGAGGATCCATTTGAAGATACCCAGGTTTGGAGCTCAGGAGAGTGACTTTGGCTTCAGAAATAGATTGAAGAGTCATTTGTATAGTTATGGGGGTTGAACAAAAAATTTGGATGTCTTTGTGGTCCATCTATCTAAGGATATAGATAAGTTCACACTTAACCCAAATCATATTTTATCACATTAATATCAAAAATGTGCTGTGCACATTTAGACATCCACTTCTTCTGGATACCTAAAATGTGCTGTGCACTTTTAAATACTGATATGATACAATATGATTTGGATTAAATTAGCCTTTGTAAGATGAAAATCCAACCCTTCTATCTCAACTTTATTCAAGATGTGTCTAGGTATGTCCCACATCAGAGATCATTCATCCCATATTCTTCTGCTCCAACTTCTTGTTGATATTTTCTTCCCCCAAGCCACCTGAAGGAGTAGATGGACCAATAAAAATTCACATAAGAAAAGGTCATAAAGAACTTTCAGATTCCAGCCTTGGGCACAACATGGTCTTAACCAAGCTCCATGGTGTACCCATGCCTAAGAATGTATGAAATGAAAAAAAGAACGGGGTCAGTGGAAGTTTTAAAAACATGAAACCATGAGGTCATGGTGGTGAAAGCATTGACAGAGTAGATATAGAAGTTACCAAGAGCTTCCTGGAAAAAGTATGAAGGCAAAGGCTGTGGGCCAGTTGCTGAGATTTCAGCAAAGAAATTGGATAAGTAATGGAATAAATAGACTTTGAAAGAAGTGCTTGAAAAATTACCTGGAAGTTACTATGTGGAGCAAAGATTATAATTATTTGTTCTCATTCTCTCATTATTAAATCCAATATAATTCTACTTATAAGATAAATCTTCTGTAATTTCAAATATATGGAACTTTATGGTATATGAATCTGTATTTTCTATAATATCTTTTATGTACCTCATAAGCGCTAGTCACACATTTAGAAATAAACATTTGTTGAACTGATATAATCCAAAGATTATTTATAATGCAATATAAGACAAAAGCAATTTCTAAAACTACAAACACAGCAGACACAAAATAGAGGGTTAAAATGTTGTAAAACATTGTCTTACCAATTATTAAAAGCTTTTTCACTCAAATGAGCTCTTCACATTTGCTTAAAATAATAATTCACAAAACTGTGATTTAAAGACAACTTTAAGGGTTTGTAAAAATGGTGATAGAAGCCCATTTTCCATAGAGCTACAGGCATTGTTAGAAGTTTGGACTGTTCGGCTTATCAGGTGCTGTACATCTTTCTGAGTCCCAATGTTGTTAATCAACATAGATGGCAGACTAGTTAATGCTGCTGTTAGTAAGACTGTGGCAAAGATTAGAAGGTTATCAGACAGATATAAACAGGAGTTCTAGGATTCCTATCTAACATATGAAATTAACAACTAATAGGTATCTTTCTTTGATAGTTGATTTGATTGAGTGCATGTGGATAAAAGTCAACAAGTGAACAACTTGATTGTCTGCTGAATTAATAGAATGGAAGAACTTTAAATGGTTCTGAAAGCTAATTTAATTCAGAAACCTCAGTGAGGTTTCAGCTCTTTTGTGAAACTAGTGAATAAAATATTGGCAATTCATTCAGAATAAAAATGTGAGCATTAGCTTCTTCTGTTCTTGGAATTTTAAAAATGTGTTTTAAAATGGTTTTTACAAGGAGGAAGCATTAAACTTAGGAGTATGCTCATATTATCCTCTAAATAAACACTGGGAATTAAAACAAAGGAAAACTGCCTTTAAATTTGCCTTCAGTTTACAATCCTTCCTATTGTGGTCTCTCTTGCATTTGCCTTCTCAGACATTTTCACTTAATTGTATTTCCTTCCCTAAGAATTGAAATTGTTCCTTTGCTAGCCCTAATTACCGGTATGACATGGGTGTTTCAACCATTGTTGGGCATTTATTAGATTCTGTTGCAGTATCAATCAAAGGATACAGCATCAGATAGATAATATTACTTCTCTAGACTGACTTCAAATCACTTATTGTGCTCCAACCATCCTGGTCTCTTCTCCATCTCTCAAAAACCCCAAGCTACTCTCTTCCTTCAGGAATTCATGTCATCTCTCCAGCTGAATTCTCTCCCTACCCTCACTTCTTTTGGACAGAGCTCACTCATCATTCAAGCCTCAGATAAAATCTCTCTTCCTTACAAAAACTTTTCCCTGCCACCCACTTCCCACCTGCTCCTGCCCGAAGCCTCCCAGAACCTTCTGCTTTTCTTTCACTGTAGTTTCCACCATTGTCCTCAGGTGAGCAGGCAAAGAGCAGATTCCTACCTTTCTCCCCCACTGGATTGTAAATTCTGTGAAAGGCGAGGCCTCAAGAGTCTCATTACCTGTGCCTAACAGAGTGCCTGGTCCAGAGTGTCAGCTCAGCAAATGCTGTATTGACTGATGACACTAGAAGACAGGCGGAAGCACCAGGGCATTCCAGAACAAATCCATGTATGATTTGAAGTCTACTAGGATCTGCTTAGGATCCCTTTCAGAAAACAGGTCAAAAGTCAGAAGTCTACTCAGTTTGAATGTTTCCCCCGTGTCAGGCACCTTGTTGTGCCTTTAGGAAGCCTCCTACAAGAGAAGTATCACATAAGGGCCTGCTTTATATAAATAGTATTCTATTTAATATTTACAATGTATCTTGTACCTACTTCCTTTCTGAAATATATATATATTTTTTTCCCTACAAAAACTTGGCCGTGTGTGGTGGCTCACACCGGTAATCCCATACTTTGGGAGGCCGATGTGGGCAGATTGCTTGAGCTCAGGAGTTTGAAACCAGCCTGAGCAACACTGCAAAACGCTGTCTCTAGTAAAAGCACAAAAAAAAATCAGCCAGGCATAGTGGTACATGTCTGTAATCCCAGCTACTAGGGAGGCTAAAGCAGGAAAATTGCTTGAACCTGGGAGACAGAGGTTGCAGTGAGCTGAGATCGCGCCACTGCACTCTAGGCTGGGCGAGAGAGCAAGACTCAAGACTCTGTCAAAACAACAACAACAACATATGACTTTAGTTTTTATGTAACTTTAGTTACCGATCCTTTCTTCTCAGAAAAAAAAAAAAATGTGGCACAGGTGAAATTATAGCTTCCAAAAATTTCAAGTAGTTATTCAAATTCTAGCTAGAACAATGCATAGAATATAACTTTAAATGGAAAAAGCAGTACTCAGAACTGTTTTTACTGTCTGAACCTTTTGTGTCATTCCAGATCTCAATCTGTTAATAGTAAAAGACTGAGGAGAAATACACCAAAATGTCAACTGTGGTTATCTCTGAGCTATGAATTGCTGTGTTCTCTTCTTTGTGTTTTTATGTATTTCCCATGGTTTTTTTTATGACTATCATGTAATATTTCTAAAATCAAAGAAATAAGTTATTTAGACTGATAATGCCTAGCACATAGGATATACACAATAATCACTTGTCCACAACTATCCCCTTTCCTTCACAGGTACCAAGTACATGTTCTCAAAGCACAATATCATACAAGTCCTGATAGTTTCCAATCCCTTTCTTGCATGAAAAGAACATTGGCTTTGGTGGGATCCTACAGTGGTTTTAATTATAGGTCTGCTATTTACTAATTTGATGATCTTAAACAAGCTATGTAAGTAAACTCAGTTGGTTCATCTCTAAAAGGGAGATAACAATTCTAGCCATTCCCATTTAAACAAATATCTTTGTGCTTTCCCACAAGTGGCAAGAAATACTAGTTCCTCTCCTATTCATGATTTTTCCAAGAAGGAATATGCTGTCCTGGAAGGTAGAGAAAGATTTCTGGCCTTGGGAAGCACAGACAATGAGCCCTATGTGGAAATAAAAGTTGCTTTACACATGCAGACACTGAATTGCAAGTAACTCCACAATGTAAAGAGAAATCTAGAGATCCAACATCCTAAATTTCAACAAGAATGTCAACGTATGAATGGAGGGTTACCCATTGGAGAAAATAGAGCCCCTATAGTAACAAAGCATAACACCAAAATTAAAGAGTTTTTGTTGTAAGGACTTGCTAGGGAAAATCTAAAATATTTCTAGTTAAAAGATGGTGGGTGGATATATGGCAATTAATGTTAGAGAAGCTTATTGTTAGTGTTAAAATATATAACACATGATTGAAAGTCAATTTAGCATTTCACTCCATCTCTGTAGTATCACATTATTTTATGAAATATATATTTAATCATTTATTTGTTTGCTTTTTTTAAATAAGTTTTCAGGCTGACAGACTGGCTATGGGAGTGGATGAGAAAGACAAGAGTCAGAGGCTGGTCAAGATGGCCAACTAGAAGCAACTAGTGAGCACCAATGAGCATACACCATTTTCACAGAGAAAAATAGAAGGGGCAATTAAATACAGTACCTTCAACAGAAATGTCCAGGTATATGCCTTGAGATTCATCGAGAAAACAACTCAACCCACAGAGAATGGAGAAAAGCAAAGCAGTATGCCACCCACCCAGGAGCAACACGGAGCCAAGGGAGCCTCCCTAGCCCAGGGAAGCAGTGAGTACGCAAGTTACCCCAGGGACTCACGCTTCTCCCACAGATCTCTGCAACCCTCAGATCAGGAGATCCCTGCGTAAATGCACTCTATCAGAGCCTGCTGTGTGACACACAGAACTACATGGAGTCTCAGTACAACAGCTGCAAAGGCACACATAGAGGTCCAGGAGCTTTAGATATCCAGGCTTCCAGGCAGAAGCGGCTGCAATTCCAGTAAAGTATAGTAAGTTAGACCCCCATGCATACTATGCCTAGGAAAGGGGCTGAATCCAGGGGGCTGAACAATGAGGGTTTGTAGGTCCCACTTCCACAGCTCATTGCAGGATAGCCAGTTCCCACTGGCTATGTGGAACTCTAGCCAGCCACCAGTAGCAGCATTACACCTCCCTGAGAGGAAACTCCCAGAGAAAGGGACGGGCTGTCTTCTTTGCTCTTTCTCAGCCTTAGCCATTGTTGCTTTCAGTGCAACTACCCTATTGAAAAGCAGCAAGACTGCTTTTTTAATGCAGGTCCCTGATCCCATTTCTCCTCACTGGGCAAGACCTCCTAACTAGGGTAACCAGCCACCCTCACCAGTTTTCCAGCTGTCAGTGGTTCCGACCGTCCCTGGGATGCAACTTCCAGTGGTAGGGATGGGCTGCCATCTTTGCTGTTTCACAGCCTTGGCCATTGTTACCTTTGGGTCAAGGGAGTCTGAGGTGACTAGGGACTAAAGGAGTCCCACAGTACAACATAGCAACTCTACAGAGAAGTAGCCAGAGTGCTTTTTCATGTGGGTCCCAGTTCTTGTTTCTCTTCACTAAGCAGAATCTCTGAGCCAGGGTCTACAGGTCCTGTGTGTTATCTTTGATGTGGCTGACAAAAACAAGCAATGGAGAAAGGAGTCCCTATTCAATAAATGATGCTGGGATAACTGGGTAGCCATATGCAGAAAATTAAAACTGGACCCCTTCCTTACACCATATACAAAAATACACTTGCGACAGATTAAAGACTTAAATGTAAAAACTAGAACTATAAAAACCCTTAAAATAACCTTGGCAATACTATTGTGGACATAGGAACTGGCAAATATTTCATGAAAAAAGACACCAAAAGTGAGGGCAACAAGAGCAAAAATTGACAAATAGAATCTAATTAAACATAAGCGCTTATGCACAGCAAAATAAGCTATCAACAGAGTAAACAGACAACCTGCAGAATGGGAGAGAAAATTTGCAAATCATGCACCTCACAAAGGTTTAATATCCAGCATCTAAAAGGAACTTAAACAAATTTACAAGAAAAAAAACACCATTAAAAAGTGGGCAAAGGACATGAACAGACATTTCAAAAAGAAAACATACATGCAGTCAACAAACATATGAAAAAACAAAACTCTTTATCGCTGATCATCATCAAAATGCAATTGAAAGCTTTATCAACACACTGGACCAAAGAGAAGAAAAATTTCAGGGCTCAAAGACCAGTCTTTCAAACTAACACAGTCAGACAAAAATAAAGAAAAAATAATATTTAAAAATGAAGAAAGTCTTCAAGATATATGGAACTATGTAAAGTGATGAAACCTATGAATAACTGGCATTCCTAAGACAGAGAAAAAGTAAACAACCTGAAAAACACATTTGAGGGAATAATTCAAGAATTTTTAAAAAATCTTGCTAGAGAAGTAGATATCCAGGTATAAGAAATCCAGAGGACATCTGTGAGATACTATACAAAATGAAAATTATGAACGAATATAGTAATCAGACTGTCCAAGGTCAACACTAAAGAAAAAAAAATCAAAGGTAGCTAGAGAAAAAGGTCATAGCATGCACTGATGGAACTCCAACAGGCTAACCACAGTCTTCTCAGCAGAAACCTTAAAAGCCAGAAAATATTGGGAGCCCATTTTCAGCATTTTAAAAGAAAACAAATTCCAACCACAAATTTTACATCTTGCCAAACTACGCTTCATAGGCAAAGGAGAAAAAAAAGTTTCCAAACAAGCAAGCACTAAGGGAATTTATTAACACTAGACCACAAAAACATACTTAAGTACACAGCCCCTATAAAGCAACCACACAATAGAAAGTATAAAGAAACCAGCTATCAATTTTATGATAGTATCCAAACTATCAATACTATCACATACCAATACTAACCTTGAATCTGCTGTCTTGAGTACTAGTCTATTCATCTGTTGTCTTCTAGATACCCATTTCAAATGTAACAATACCCCTAGGCTAAAAAGTAAAGGGTTGGAGAAAGATCTATCATGCAAACAGAAAACAGAAAAGAGCAGGAGTTGCTATTCTTATATCAGATAAAACAGACTTTAAATCAACAACAATAAAGAGGGATAAAGAAAGGCATTACATAATGATAAAGGATTCAGTTTAACCAGGAGACTTAAGTATCCCAAGTATATACACACTCAACATTAGAGCACCGAGATTCATAATACAAGTACTTCTAGACCTATGAAAAGACTTGGACCAATAATAGTGGGGAACTTCATTTGGACACGTCATCCAGGTAGAAATGTAGAAAATGTAGAAAAAATTCCTTTTCTAACTTAAATTTAATGCATGACCAATTGGACTTAATAGGCATCTACAGAATACTCTACCCATCAACTATAAAATATACATTTTTCCCATTTGCACATGAAACAAACTCCAAGATCAACCACATGCTTGGTCACAAATCAATATCAATAAATTCAAAAGAAATCAAAATCTTTCTAATCATACTCTCGAGCCACAGTGGAATAAAAATGGAAATCAATACCAAGATATTTCAAAACTGCACAATTACATGGAAAGTAAATAATTTGCTCCTGAATTACTTTGGGATACATAATGAAATTAAGGCAGAAATCAAAATTGTTCTTTGATATAAATGAAAACAGAGACAAAACACACCAAAATTTCTGGGATGCAGCAGAAGCGGTGCTCAAAAGAAAGTTTATAGCACTAAATGTCTATTTTTAAAAGTTAGAAAGATCTCGAATGATCTAACAACACTTCTAGAGGAATCAGAGAAAGAACAAACTAACCAAAGCTAGCAGAATAAAAGAAATCACTAAAATAGAGCAGAAATGAATGAAATTCAGACCCAAAAACCCATGCAACAATCAACAAAATCAAAAGTCAGTCTTTAAAAGGATAAATAAGACTGATAGACTACTTGCTAGAATAACAAAGAAAAAATAAGCACAAATCAGAAACAAGGTGACATTACAACTGACTCCACAGAAATACAAAAGATCCTGAGGTTATAATAAACACCTCTAAGCACAAAAATGAGAAAATCTAGAGGAAATGGATAATTCCTGGAAACACACACTCTCCCAAAATTGAATCAGGAAGAGACTGAAACACTGAACAGACCAATATAGAGTTCTAAAATTGAATCAGTAACAAAAAGAAAACTTACCAACCAAAAAAAGTACCAATTCTGTTGAAACTTTTTCAAAAAGTCAAGGAGGAAGGATTCCTCCTTAACTCATTCTATAAAGTCACCATCACCTTGATACCAAAATCTGGCAAAAATGAAGAAAAAGAAAAAGTAGAAGGAAAGGAGGAAAGAAAAGAAAAGAAAGCAAGCAAGCAAATAAACAAACTGCAGGCCAATATTCCTGGTGAACATGGATGCAAAAATTCTCAACAAAATAGTAACAAACCAAATCTAACAGCACATCAAAATTTAATTCACCATGATCAAGTAGCCTTCATTCCTGAAATGCAAGATTAGTTCCATATGCAAATCAATAACTGTCATTCATCATATAAACAGAAAATAAAAAACTATATGATCATCTCAATAGACAGGTAAAAAGTCAATGATTAAAATCCAACACCGCTCCATTAAAAAAAAAAAAAAAAAAAAAAAGTCAAGAACTAGGCATCAAAGGAAAACAGCTCAAAATAATAAGACCCATATATGACAAACCCAGAGTTAACATCATGCTGAATGGGCAAAACCCAAAATCATTCCACTTTAGAACTGGAACAAAGCACGGGTGCCCACTCTCATCACTGCTAATTAATATAGTACAAAACATCCTTGCCAAAGCAATCAGACAAGAAAAACAAAAGACATTCAAATATGAAAAGAAGAATTCAAACTATTTCTCTTATCTAATGATATGATTCTGTGTATAGAAAACCCTAAAGACTCTCACAAATGGCTGGTGGAACTAACAAACAACTTCAGTAAAGTTTCAGGATACAAAAATCAATGTATAAAAATTAGCAGCATTTCTATATAAACAACACTGATGTTCAAGCTGAGATCCAAATCAAGAATGCATACCCACTTAAATAGCTTTAAAATTTTAAAAATAACAACCACCTGGGAATATATCTAACCAGGTATGCAAAAGATCCCGTCAAGGAGAACTACAAAATACTGCTGAAAGAAATCATAGATAACACAAACAAATGGAAAAATATTTCATGCTCATGAATTGGAAGAATCTATATCATTAAAATGCCCATATTCCCCAAAGAAATCTGTAGATTCAACACTATTCCTATCAAATTACTAATATCATTTTTAACAGCACTAGAAAAATCTATTCTAAAATTTATATAGAACCAAAAAAAGCATGAATAGACAAAGCAATCCTAGGCAAACAGAACACAGCCAGAAGTAACACATTACCCAACTGCAAACTAAACTATAAGGCTATAGTTAAAATAAGAGTATGGTCCTGGTGTAAAAATAGACAGACCAATGCAACAGAATAGAAACCCCAGAAATAACACTGCACATCTGATCTTTGACAGAGTTGATAAAAATAAGCAATGGAGAAAGTACTCCCTATTTAACCAATGGGGTTGGGATAGCTGCTAGCCATATGCAAAAGTATAAACTTGGTCCCTACATGTTATCATATACAAAAATTAACTCAAGAAGGATTAAATATTTAAACGTAAGACCTCAAACTATAAATATCCTAGAAGAAAACCTAGGTAACACCATTCTTCACATTGGCCTTGAAAAATAATTTATGCCTAAGCCTTCAAAAGCAATTTCAACAAAAACAAAAGTTGACATTAAGACCTAATTAAACTAAAGAGTTTCTGCATAGCAAAATAAATTATCCACTGAGGAAACAGACAACCTACTGAATGGAGAAAATATTTGGAAACTATGCATCTCACAAAGATCTAACATCCAGAAACTATAAAGAACTTAACCAATCCAACAAGCAAAAAAAACCTCCTTAAAAAATGGGCAAGACATAAACAGACATTTTCAAAAGAAAACATAAAAGCAGCCAACAAACATGAAAAATATGCTCGATGTTACTAATCATTACAGAAATGCAAATCAAAACCAAAATGATATAACATCTTATACCAGTAAGAGCAGAAATTATTAAAGAGTCAAAAAACAACAGATGCTGGTGAGGCTGCAGAGAAAAGGGAATGCTTATACATTGTTAGTGTGAATGTAAGTTAGTTCAGCCCCTGTGGAAAACAGTTTGGATAGTTCTTAAATAAATTTAAACAGAACTACTATTTAGCCCAGCAATCCCAATACTTTGTATATATCCAGAAGAAAACAAATAATTCCACCAAAAAGACATCTGTGCTTGTATGTTCATTGCAGTGCTATTCACAATAGCAAAGACACAGAATCAACCTAGATGCCCCATTAAATGTGGTCTGAAAACAGAAAATGTGGTACTTACATACCATGGAACACATTGTAGTTGTAAAAAAGAATAAAATTATATCCTTTGAAGTAATATGGATGGAACTGGAGGCCATTATTCTAGGCAAATTAACACAGGAACAGAAAACCAAATACTGCATGTTTTCACTTATAAGTGGAAGCTAAACACTGGGTACTCATAGACATAAAGATGAGAACAGTAGACACTGGAGACTACTGGTTGTGGGAGGGAAGACAGCTGAAAAACTGTTAGGTACTATGGCTCACTACCTGAGTGACAGGATCTAATGTAGCCCAAACTTCAGCATCATACAATATATTCAGGTAACAAACCTGCACATGTACCTCCTGAATCTAAAATAAAAGTTATAAAAATTACATAAAAATTGGGGGCAGGAATCCAAGATGGCTGAATAGGAAGAGCTCTGGAGTGCAGCTCTCAGCAAGAACAATGCAGAGGGTGTGTGATCACTGCATTTCCAAATGAGTGTTTGCTGACCACAGACCAGGAGATTCCCAGGCTGAGAAGCACCACGAGTTTCTACCACAGCTGTTTCAGCCAGTGCAGTGAGTCTCTGTAAAAAAAAAAAAACTCACACAAATCTGGGTGGCCATTTCAACTGGTGCCCGGAACGCCTGGGAGACAGAGCCTCCCATTCAACTGAAAAAAAAAGGGGGCTGAAACAGGGACCAGGTGATCTGGCTTGGCAGTTCCCACCCCAACAAAGACAAGCAATCTGAAACGCCCTGGAATGAGGGTTTCACAGCAAGTGCAGCTGGACTCAGGACAGTCCGGCTCTGTGGGGGGAAGGGCATCGGCCATTACCAAGGCAGTCCACTATTACCATGGCAGTCAAGCACTACCGAGGCAGTCCACCATTACCAAGGCAGTCCACCACTACCAAGGCAGTCCACCATTACCGAGGCAAGCCGCCATTACTGAGGCAGCCACCATTACCGAGGCAGCCACCATTACCAAAGCAGTCCACCATTACTGAGGCAGGCTGCCAATACCAAGGCAGTTCTAACTATACCTCTGTAAACAAAACCATAAGGAAGTTCACACAGCAGCTGGGTAGAGCCCACAGCAGCTCAGCAATACCTCTGCTGGCAGACTGTTACTAGGCTACCTCCTCGCTGGGCAGGGCATCTCTGAAAAAAGGCAGCAGTATGTCAGGAACTTATAAATAAAGCCCCACCTTCCCAGGACAGAGCACCTGGGAAAAAAGGCAATTATGATTTCCTCTGCAGCAGACTTAAACATACCGGCCCAGCAGCTCTGAATGGAACAATGGAGCTCCCAGCTCAGCAGTTGAGCTCCTGTAAGGGACAGACTGTCTCCTCAAGCAGCTCCCTGACCCCCCCTCCGTATATCCAATGAGACACCTCATAAAGGAGAACTCAGGCTGACAGCTGGTGAGTATCCTTCTGGTACAAAGATAATAGAAGAAGAAACTGGCAACAACCCTTACTGTTCTGCAGCCACTGCAGGTGATCCCCAGGCAAGCAGGGTCTGGAGTGGACCTTCAGCAGTCCTACAGCAGAGGGGCCTGACTGTTAGAAGGAAAACTAAAAAACAGAAAGAAATAACTTCAACATAAAAAAAAAAGGACATCTACTCAGAGACCTCACCCAAAAGTCATGAACTACAAAGACCACAGGTAGATAAATCCACAAAGATGATAAGAAACCAATGCAAAAAGGATGAAAACACCAAAAGCTAGAACTCCTTTCCTCCTCCAAGGGATCACAACTCTTCACCAGCAAGGGAACAAAGCTGGATGGAAAATGAGTCTGATGAATTGACAGGATCAGGCTTCAGAAGGTGGGTAATAGCAAACTTCTCTGAGCTAAAAGAACATGTTCTAACCCAATGCAAAGAAACTAAGAAAGTTGAAAAAAGGTTTGATGAAATGCTAACGAGAATAGACAGGTTAGAGAAGAATATAAATGACTTGAAGGAGCTGAAAAACACAACATGAGAACTTCATGAAGCATACACAAGTTTCAATAGCTGAATTGACCAGACAGAAGAAAGGATATCAGAGACTGAAGATCAACTCAATAAGATAAAATGAGAAGTCAAGTTTAGAGAAAAAAGGGTGAAAAGAAATGAACAAAGCCAACAAGAAATATGGGATTATGTGAAAAGACCTAATCTACGTTTGATAGGTGTACTTGAATGTGATGGAGAGAATGACTCCAAGCTGGAAAACACTCTTCAGGATATTATCCAGGACAACTTCCACAACCTAGCAAGGCAGGCCAATATTCAAGTCCAGGAAATACAGAGAACATCACAAAGATGTTCCTCAAGAAGAGCAACCCCAAGGCACATAATCATCAGATTCATCAGGGTTGAAATGAAGGAAAAAATGCAAAGGGCAGCCATACAGAAACGTCTGGTTACCCACAAAGGGAAGCCCATCAGACTCACAGCGGATCTCTCAGCAGAAACCGTAAAAGCCAGAAGAGAGCGGGGGGCCAATATTCAACAGTCTTAAAGAAAAGAACTTTTAACCTAGAATTTCATATCCAGCCAACCTAAGCTTCATAACTGAAGGAGCAATAAAATCCTTTACAAACAAGCAATTGCTGACAGATTTTGTCACCACCAGGCCTGCCCTTCAAGAGCTCCTGAGAGAAGTACTAAACATAGAAAGGAAAAACTAGTACCAGCCACTCAAAAAATATACCAAATGGTAAAGAGCACCAACACAATGAAGAAACTGTGTCAACTAACAGGCAAAACATCCAGCTAGCATCAAAATGACAGGATCAAATTTACACATAACAATATTAACCTTAAATGTAAATGGGCTAAATGCCCCAATCAAAAGACAAAGACTGACAAACTGGATAAAAAGTCAAAAACCATCAGTGTGCAGTATTCAGGAAACCCATCTCACATACAAGGATACACATAGTCTCAAAATAAAGGGATGGAGTAGGGATTTACCAAGCAATTGGAGAGCGAAAAAAAAAGCAGGAATTGCAATCCTAGTCACTGATAAAGTAGACTTTAAACCAACAAAGATCAAAAGAGACAAAGAAGGGCATTACATAATGGTAAAAGGCTCAATACCATAAGAAAAGCTAATGATCCTAAATATATATACGGACCAAATTCAGGAGTACCCAGATACATAAAGTGAGTTCTTAGCAACCTACAAAGAGACTTAGACTCCCATACAATAATAGTGGGAGACTTTAACACTCCATTGTCAATATTAGACAGATCAACGAGACTGAAAATTAACAAGCATATCCAGGACTTGAACTCAGATCTGGACCAAGCAAACCTAATAGACATCTATAGAACTCTCCACCCCAAATCCACAGAATATACATTCTTTCTTCTCAGCACCACATCACACTTACTCTAAAACTGACCACACACTTGGAAGTAAATCACTCCTCAACATATGAAAAAGAATGGAAATCATAACAAACCGTCTCTCAGACCACAGTACAATCAAATTAGAACTCAGGATTAAGAAACTCACTCAGAACTGCACAACTTGTTGGAAACTGAACAACTGGCTCTTGAATGTTGACTGAATAAACAATGAAATGAAGGCAGAAATAAAGATGTTCATCAAAACCAATGAGAACAAATATGCAATATGCCGGAATCTCTGGGACACATTTAAAGCAGTGTCTAGAGGAAAATGTATAGCAATAAATGCCCACATGAGAGATAAAGAAAGATCTAAAATCGACACCCTATCATCAAAATTGAAAGAGCTACAGGAGCATGATCAAAAAAACTCAAAACCTAGCAGAAGACAAGAAATAACATCAGAGCAGAACTGAAGGAGATAGAGACACCAAAAAAACTCTTCAAAAATCAATATATCCAGGAACTGGTTTTTTGAAAAGATCAACAAAATAGACCACTAAACAGATTAATAAAAAAGAAAAGAGAAAAGAATCAAATAGATGAAATAAAAAACGATAAAGGGCATATCACTACCAATTCCACAGAAATGCAAACTACCATCAGAGATTATTACAAACAATTCCATGCACACAAACCAGTAAACCTGGAAGAAATGGATAAATTCCTGGACACTTGCACCCTCCTAAGCCTAAACCAGGAAGAAGCTGAAACCCTGAGTAGACTAATAACAAGGGCTGAAATTGAGGGAGCAATTAATAGCCTACCAACCAAAAAAAGCCCAGGTCCAGATGGGTTCAGAGCCTAATTCTACCAGACATACAAAGAGGAGTTGGTACCATTCCTTCTGAAACTATTCCAAATAATCAAAAAGGAGGGAATCCTTCCCAAATCATATTATGAGACCAACATCATCCTGATACCAAAACCTGGCAGAGACTCAACAAAAAAAGAAAACTTCAGGCCAATATCCATGATGAACACCGATGCAAAAATCTTCAATAAAATACTGGCAAACTGACTGCAACAGCACATCAAAAAGCTTATCCATCACGATTAAGCAGGCTTCATCCGAGGGATGCAAGGCTAGTTCAACATACACAAGTCTATAAATGCAATCCACCACATAAACAGAACCAAAGACAAAAACCACATGATTATCTCAATAGACAGAGAGAGGGCCTTCAGCAAAATTCAACAGCCCTTTATACTAACAACGCTCAATAAACTAGGTATTGATGGAACGTATCTCAAAATACATTATTTATGACAAACCCACAGCCAATATCATAGTGAATGGGCAAAAACTGGAAGGATTCCCTTTGAAATCTAGCACTAGACAAAGATGCCCTCTCTCACCACTCATATTCAATATAGTACTGGAAGTTCTAGCCAGAACAATCAGGCAAGAAAAAGAAATAAAGAGTATTCAATTAGGAAAGGAGGAAGACAAATTGTCTCTTTTTGCAGATGACATGATTTTATATTTAGAAGACACCATCATCTCAGCCCAAAATCTCCTTAAACTGATAAGCAACTTCAGCAAAGTCTCAGGATACAAAATCAATGTGCAAAAATCACAAGCATTTCTATACACAAATAACAGACTAAAAGAGAGCCAAATCAAGAGCGAACTCCCATTCACAATTGCTATAAAGAGAATAAAATTCCTAGGAATACAACTAATAAAGGATGTAAAGGACCTCTTCAAGGAGAACTACAAACCACTGCTCAAGGAAATAAGAGAGGACACAAACAAATGGAGAAACATTTCATGCTCATGGTTAGGAAGAATCAGTATCATGAAAATGGCCATACTGCCCAAAGTAATTTACATATACAACACTATAAAAATTATAAAAATAACCTGATTTATAATATTTCATAAGAATCAAAAAAATATGTTTATGGAACATTAGCTAAGATGTGATTTTTTTCATATTTTTATAAATTATAAAATATTTGATTTATATATATACCATAACTGAAGTACAAATCCCATTGATCTTATTATTACCCCTCCCCTCAAAAATCAGCTGAGCATGTCAGCACTCATAAAATGTAGCTGACTCTGAGCTAAAACAAAAATAAATCATTCTCCCTGATTATCCTTTTTCCTATGAAGGTATTTTTTACATATGCTATGACCTAAAAAAATTAAACACACACATGCACACACATACGCATATATATGCATATTTGACCCAGGAATCCCAATACTTTGTATACATCCAAAAGAAAACAAATCATTCCACCAAAAAGATACCTGTTTGTATGTTCATCACAGCACTATTCACAACAGCAAAGACATGGAATCATATATACATATATATCTCCAAATTAATAGACAAGTATGTGTCACTGTATTAGTCTGTTCTTGTGCTGCTAATAAAGACCTACCTAAGACTGGGTAATTTATAAAGCAAGGGGGTTTGACTCACAGTTCCACAGGGCTGAGGAGACCTCAGAAAACTTAAATCATGGTGGAAAAGGAAGCAAACAAGACTTACACAGGGACAGGCAAGAGAGCTTGTGCAGGGGGACTCCTCTTTGAAAAACCATCAGATCTCATGGGGAGATTTATTCACTATCAAGAGAATAGCATGAAAAAGAGCCACCCCCATGATTCAGTTACTTCCCACCAGGTCTCTCCCACAACATGTGGGAATTATGGAAGCCACAATTCAAAATAAGATTTAGGTGGGGACAGAGCCAAACTATATAAGTCACCTTCTTCAATGGACACTCCAGTACACTATCATACTTATATTAATTTAAAAGCATATGTTCCAATACCCTTAATTTCTAGAAATATTATATTTGGCAGAAATTCCTGAGAATTTAATAAATGTTATTCATACTAGTAATAGGGGTATTATAATATGGGATCATAAATATGAGTAGATATGGAACCATAAAAGGTTGTCTAAGATATGGCTTCCTTCCCTCCTACAGATCTTGTAGCGCTCAATTTTTCTTTCTACACAAGACAAGCTATGGCTTCCCAAATCTCATGGACCATGGCGAAAAAGGAGATCTCTACCCTTTTTTGGGAAGATACAATGGAAAACGTTATTTTTCATGTAAAATGCTAAGAAATAGCATTCACCTCTTGGAGTTGCTGTGAGAATTATAAGTCACACACATGTAACACTCAGTGTCGTAAGCATGCAAAAAGTGTTTACTATTTTTATAATTCATGAGAAGATATGAAAAGCAGAGGCCCCAAATCTCTGGATATCTGCACTCTTTTTAAAAAACAATTTTGTTTTTAGAGTCTATTTACATTTGAAACAGGATCTAATAATGTGCATAATGACTGATACTGCAATTTCAATTATGATTTGACTGTCTCTTTACTCATACATTTATGAGAAATATGTCGCCTCTAATGTCTCTGTTCTCCACCATAATTTTTCTGCATCCAAAACTGCAATCATGGGTAACCTTTTTATGTGTTACCTCCCTAAGGAAAAAGGTCAACTCATTTATAAATATATGGTGTGTCGGATCCAGTTTTACCATCAAACTTGATATTTTATTCTCACAAATCATCAATAACATACCAATAACTAGCCTTTATTGAATTATTTTATGTACCAAGCATCATCCTAAGCATTATGAAAGATGTGCTATCTAATCCTTGCTACTGCATGGTAAGGTATCATTATTGCCATTATACATAGGAGACCAAAAAGGTACAGAGAAGTTTGACAACTTTCTCAAAGTCACACAGTAAGAAAGTGATTGGATTTCTGAGCCCACAGCCCAGATGGCCTCTGTTCTTACACACTCACCAACAAATAGATCTTGGCTGGTTTGTTTATGGGTTCTCAGAATGTTACTGAAAGCAGGGTGTAGTGGCACACATCTGTAATCCCAGCTACTTGATGGCTGAGGTGGTAGGAGGATTGCTTGAGCCCACGAGATTGAGGTTATAGTAAGTGATGATGGCATCATTGCATTTCAGCCTGGGCAACAGAGCAAGACTCCATCTCTTGAACAAAATAATATCCCTGAGGCATGAGCAATGAGAAGACCAACATGATGAAGAGCAAGAGGATTCCTTATCTATTATGTTTTCTGGTTGTTTTGTTTTAAAACAAAATGGACAAAAATGAGCTGCACTCATCATTCCTGTCTCAGAAAATGGCTACTGAAACTTAGGAACCCTCTCGGTGGTTGTTAATGAAGGTAAGGTGAGCAGAATTAAACCCTTCTGATGCTGCAGCTGATGGAGAGGCAGGTCCCATAAAGCATAATCTGGAGATGACAAAGAAATAAAAAGCCGAACAATTGCATCTCTACCCTCTCTACAGCCTGTTTTACTTTCTTTCAGAACTGTTTTGTCTATTCGAATCTTTAAATTCGACTCTCGTAATAATATTTTTATTGAATGCTTATTCTGCTTCTCACACTGGGCTAAATGTTTTACATTCATTTTTTAAAATTACTAATCTTCCACAAAATCTCAGTAAATAAATTACTCTTTCAGTGTAGCCACAAAAGAACTGAGACACATAAGAAACTTGCCTAAGCTCACAATAAAAAAAAGAGCCTGAATTCAATTTCAGGTCATTTGCCCACTAGGTTGTACTGAATATAAATTCTTACCCATTCTTTTTATTACTGTTTGTCATTAAAATAAAAATAATATGAGTTTGAACAAGGTACCCCACTTTCTTTCAGTGGAAGGGCCACTGAAGACCATCTAAAAAGTTTTCTGTAAAAAGAAACAATTGCCCCCATGCCTCAGACAGGCTAGAAAACCAGTTGGAAGGTACTGCTTGGCATTCTAGTTTGGAAAGGCCAAGTTCCACTAAATAAAACCCTCACTTTGTGTATGTGTGTGGAAGTGATTAGTCATTTAATACTGGAAGCTCTACCTGGAACACATTTCTTAATACATTTTTTTCACATGCATGATGTCTTTCCACAATTTATTGCCACATTTTATTAAACTCTTGTTACCTAGCGTGTAATTGGAATCATCACTGATACATGAAACACGAGTATACAAATCTGAAAATGGAGTGGGGGCAGGTCAAAGAAATAACAGCAAAGCTAAATTTTAAAATGGGGAGGGGGAAAGACATAGACTATAGTGTTATGAATTGCTGCACCCTTTGCTGGCCCAGGGCAACTGCTTCCAGAAAAATCATCTTATACTCTGCACCCATATAAACCCAATTCTCTGAATAAGAAATGTTGGAGACAAAACAGTAAAAACAGACCAAAAGCTACAAGAAAAAACAGGTGAATTATCACAATAGATGCCTTTATTTTTTGACTCTTCAGAAATATAAATTTTACCAGAGTTAAATATAAATTTAACTTTGCTTTCTACTTCATGAGGCATCTCTGAGTTCTCTCAATGTTTTGAACTTTGTTTCACAAGCTCTAGCTTGTGTATTTTCCTCTGAAATGTAACTGTGTCTATCTATGTCATAATTTCTCTGAAATGCTAGCATAGTACCTGGCACAGTAGAACACAAGAAAAATGTTTTATGAACGAAAGGATGGGTAAATAGTAAAGCTAGAAGTTGAAAATTTTAAAAACTCTATTCAAGAAACATCAGGAAGCTTGTTAGGCTCCTATTGAATCTTTTCACAAGTAAAATTACATCTTCTTTTTGTGAAATAACTACCTTTCTCAGTTTCAGTATTTTAGAATATTTTTCTGAATTCAGTGGCTCTCTTCTTTCATCTCTAGATTACAGCCTTATTTTCACCACTGAGCATTATCTCTATTTTCAGGTACATTCCAGGGCCACACTAGAAATTTCACAGTAAAGAGATGGTCACCTTTAGACAGAAAACATTATATTTATTTACTGAGAGACAGGAAAAGAATAACAAAAAATGAAAGAAAGAAAATGAAGAATGTTTCTTACAATTCCTGCCTTAATCAGGCACAACCATTCCTGTTTTCTAATTACCATGTTTATTATCATCATTGACACCATAATTATTAATCATTATCCATTCCTTAAACATGGCTAGCTGCATATGAATTATTATGTATTCTTATTACCAATTACCACCTAGGTATCTATGAAGATGTATAATCAAAATTTTAATCTGATTCAAATTTTATAGCATTTTTAAAACATTCTGATTCTTAAAAGAATCTGATTTTTTAGAGAAATACATAAAATGTGGAAAATACAAATAAAATGATTTAAAAGTACGCTTAATTCACAAATGTATTAGTCTCTTCTCATGCTGCTAATAAAGACTGGGTAATTTATAAAGGAAAGCAGTTTAATCGACTCACAGTTCAGGATGGCTGAGGAGGCCTCAGGAAACTTACAACCATGGTGGAAGGGGAAGCAAACACATACTCTTTATATGGCAGCAGCAAGGAGGAAAATGGGAACCAAGCAAAGGAGGAAGCCCCTTATAAAACCATCAGATCTGGTGAGAACTTACTATCACAAGGGGGAAACCACTTCCATGATTCAACTACTTCCCATATGGTCCCTCCCATGACACATGGGAATTATGGGAACTGCAATTCAAGATGAGATTTGGATGGGACACAGTCAAACCATATCAACAAATCATCATCACTATTTTATTTTATATTACCAAAAAATTACAAATATGTCACGTATAAGGTAAACAGTATAGTCCCTTTATTCCACTGTTCCAAATCACAAATGTCCACATAGTGATTTGTGATGAAGGACAGTCAGCCAACAAATACTTCCTGGGTGGGCCCCCATGCACAGGAACTATTCTGGGTGCTTGGGACAGTGTTGAATGTTAGGAACAGAGCCCTCTCCTCAAGAAACTTACATCCTAATGGCTAGAAAACAGGTAAGAAAATTAAGAAATAAGTGTTATGAAGAAGATAAGATAGGGTAAAGAGGCAAAAGGTATTTATGGAAGCTCCTATCCTGAGGGCAGTCTGAAGGTCTCTCTGAGAAGATGACACTCGAGGGTAGATGCAGATCTCAGGAAAGAGCATTCCTAGCAAAAGGAGCATTCAGGAGCACAGGTCTTAATGTGGAAATGAGTTTGGAGTATATGAGGGGCAAAAAGACCATCATTTCTGAAATGTGGTGGGTGAGAGACATCATGGAGAAAGATAAAATTTAAAAGTTAGGGGACAGGCCGGGCGCAGTGGCTTACGCCTGTAATCCCAGCACTTTGGGAGGCCGAGGCGGGTGGATCATGAGGTCAGGAGTTCAAGACCAGCCTGACCAACATAGTGAAATCCTATCTCTACTAAAATACAAAAATTAGCTAAGCATGGCAATGTGTGCCTCTAACCCCAGCTACTCAGGAGGCTGAGGCAAGAGAATCACTTGAACCCCGGAGGCAGAAGTTGCAGTTCACGCTACTGCACTCCAGGCTGGGTGACAGACTGAGACACTGGCTCAAAAAAAAAAAAAAAAAAAAAAAAAAAAAAAGTTAGGTAACAGTCAGATCCAAGAGCACCTTTGGGAGTTTAGATTGTATTCTGATTGTAATGAGAAGCCTTTAGAAGGGATTTTGAGGTTCAGAAAAACTCTAACATTTCAGCGTGGCCACTGTGTATATAGATGACGGGCTTTAGGAAGACAAGCAATGATGCCGGAGCTGGTCAGTAGTCCATCACATTGTCCAGGGAAGAGCTGATAGTGACTCAGACTAAGCTGGGGGCAGTAAAGATGATGGATGGTGAGAAGCAGGACGCATTAGTAAAAGAAAAGAACTTGCTGCAAAATTAGACATAGTAGGTGCACAAAGAGAAAAATCAAAAATTCCCAGGTGACTCCTATTGACAGAAGGCACACATTCATTAGATGTTCTGCTCGTGTATGGTCTGTCAGAATCTGTAACTAGTTTCTAATACTTTACATGTTGAAAATAGTAGCCACCATTTACTATGAATCAGATGCTTTACATAAATTATCTCAATTAATTCTCATTTAGCAACCTTATAAGACAAATACATGCTATTATTAGCCCATTTTATACATAAGGAAATCAAATTAGAGATTAAGTGGCTTATTCAAATTCACACAGCTAATAAAGTGGTTGAAGTAGAAAAGAATCAAAGCAAGGCTTATGTGCCACTAAGCCACACCCTTGATCACCATGGAATGTGTCTGGCAAATGTGCCCACGTTTACAACCAATTCCCCTCATATACATTTAGTTTGTCTTCAGATTACTCCTGCTAAAAATAATGCAGCTATGACTATTATTGTGCATATACTTTAAACTTTTGTGATTATTTCTTTAAAATAAATTCCTAGAAGCTACATAAATACAATAAAATTATTTAAAAATTTTAAGACATTTTACACACATGCAAAATTAATGTACTTTCCAGTTTTACTCATTTAAAGTTTTACTAGGAGTGAATGTAACTAATTTATGCATCATCATCAT
Source organism: Sapajus apella (assembly GCF_009761245.1). NCBI lineage: Eukaryota > Metazoa > Chordata > Mammalia > Primates > Cebidae > Sapajus > Sapajus apella. Next base: position 29,161,693 of record NW_022436943.1, on the reverse strand, counting down.
TTTCATAATAATTTACATCATTTTCATAATAATAAATTTCTGCATTGTATCTTGACTGTTCTCACATACCTAGAAAGAGACAGAACTAGAATGTGAATTCAAATAGGCTGACACCAGACAGGCCAGTGGTCCCCAACCTTTTTGGCACCAGGGACTGGTTTCGTGGAAGACAGTTTATTCACAGATTGAGGTTAAGGGGTTGGGCAGATGGGCAGAGATGGTTTCTGAGATGAAACTGTTCCATCTCAGATTATCAGGCATTAGATTCTCAGGAGGAACACACAACCTAGACCTCTTGCATGTACAGTTCACAACAGGGTTCGCGTTCCTATAAGGATCTAATGCAGCCACTGATTCTTAGCAGAGCTCGGACGGTAATGCCTGCTCACCCACCGCTCACCTCCTACTTTGTGGCACAGTTCCTAACTGGTACTGGTCTGCAGATCAGGGTTTGGGGACTCCGGCTTAATATAATAGTAGGAATTGAGTTAGAGATCCAAGTTATTTTTCTAAAATTTTAAATCATGTAATCCAACACCACTTTTTGGATAATCAAGTTTTTCACAACTAATCTGAACTATCTGATGAGTTAATAATAATTATTATTAACCATTTAATATATGATAGGTACCACACAAAACACAGGCTCACAGCAGCCACAAATAACCATTATATCTTCACATTTTCGTGGAGTAAATTTATTTTTATGCACATATGTAAAGGCCTATGTTTTGAGTAAGGCTAGTTGTCTTAAAAAAAACATGCCAAAATATTAATGGATTAACACAAAAGAAATGTTTATCTTGATTGCATCGAATCAAAAACAGTTTTGCTGATTGCCAGGTGGCTCTCCTGCAAGCAGGGATTCAGGGACCCAGAACTTTGCATGCTGAGATGTCTCTTCAGCATGCGCTTGCAAGGTTTCTGTGCTGGTCTGTCTCAAGCTAGCAGAAGGAGGATCATGGAGGATTCCCCTACCCCCATGAGAATTTTTTATGGGGAGGTGAATTCCATTGACTAGAACTCAGATATGCAGCCACCTCTAACTACAGGAGAAGACAGGAAATATAGTATCTCCATATGCCAAGGAAGAATGGGAAATGCATGTTTAAAAACCACCGTGCAGTCCAGGCAACAATCTATTCCAGGGCTTGTCATCTTTTTCACTGATCCATGTGTGTGCACTTGTGCCAGTTCTGCACTGATTATCCAGTAGCATGAAGCCTCTTTATTATTGTTCTTTCTCAAAATTATCTTGGTTGTTCTGATAAATTTATAATCCCTTTCCCATAGAAGTCAAGTTTCAGTAGTAGAAACATAAATGTCTATGAACAGTAGAAAAATTCTTTAGGCCAAGCGCCATGGCTCACACCTGTAATTCCAACACTTTGGTGGGCCAAGGCAATCAGATTGCTTGAGGCCAAGAGTTGGAGATAAGCCTGGGCAACATAGTGAAACTCCATCTATTTAAAAAGAAAAAAAGAAAAAAAAAAGAAAAGCAAAAATTAGCTGGGAGTGATGGCACATGCTCCTAGTCCCAGCTACTCAGGAGGCTGAGGTGAGAGGATCACTTGAGCCTGGGAGGTAGAGGTTGAAGTGAGCCAAGATCATAGTACTACTGTATTCCAACCTGAGTGACAGAGTGAGAACCTGTCTCAAAAATTAAAAAAATAAAAAAATAGTTTAACCTCATGAGTAACCAAGCACTTTTTATTTTTTAAATATATCAAATTTTTGACTATTTAAAATAAAAATGAAAGCCAAGAGCATGCACCAAATCAATATTCTTGAACATGCTGATGATGATCGTGTACATTAGTATAAACTTTATGTATAGTGGAGGGAGAGAACTCTGAAATTTGGAAATATAAAATAAAAGCTATAAGTGGGCCATAGCCTTCAATAAGTTATTTTTATTATTTCCTTTTTAGTAATAAAAACACTTAAAAATCTGATCATTTTATATCATTATGGCTCTGGAAAAAATCTGAGATTTAATGCTGTGTTCTCATTGCCAGTATTTTATAAATTATATATTAACTACAATCTTAACATATAACTTAGTCAATAATTATTTAGAAAAATATTCAGAGGGAGGATCCAAGGTGGCCGTTTAGGAACAGCTCAGGATTGCAGCTCCCAGTGAAAGCACAGAGGGTGAGTGGACGCCGCATTTTTATTGCCCATAGACTAGGAAATTCCCAGCCGGAGGAGCTCCACAGGTCACCAGTGCGGCTGTTTCGCCAGCGCGGCTGTGCCGGGCGGGGCCGCTGCTTTGCCACACACGGCTGCTTTGTCGGCGCCCCGGAGCAGCGGTTCTCCAGTTCTCTGTACAAAATACACAGTTCCGGGTGCCCTTTTGGCTGGCGATTGGAGCCACGGGAAGTCGCCCATTCATCTGTTTAAAAAGAGGACTGAGCAGGGAACCAGGACAGTAGATTCCAGGGCAAAAAAAAAAAGCGCCACAAACCTCAGTGCCGCTGTTTAAGCCAGCGCAGTGAGTGGCCGCAGGGGAAAACAAACAGACCCCAGCGCCTCTTCAACAGGCGACTGGAACACCAACTTAAAAAAGGCTCTGAGGCAGGGAGCCAGGCGATCAGGCTCGGCTGGTCCCACCTCCACAAAAGAACAGCAACCAGAAACTCTGGATTGAGAGTTTCACAGCAAGCGCAGCTGAACCTGGGACAGTCCAGCTCTGTGGTGGAGGGGCGTCCACCATTACCGAGGCAGCCCATCACTATGGAGGTAGTCAGCCAATGCTGAGGCAGCCCACCGTTGCCAAGGCAACCTGCCACTGCAGAGAGACTCCACCTCAACAGAGGCAGGCCACCATCGCCAAAGCAGTTCTAACTACACCCATATAAACAGGACTGCAGGGAAGTTCACCCGGCAGCTGGGCGGAGCCCACAGCAGCTCAGCAAAGCCTCTACAGGCAGACAGTGACTAGGCTGCCTCCTTGCTGGGCAGGGCAGCTCTGAAGGAAAAAAAAAAAAAGAGAAGACAGCAGCATAACCAAAATCCATAAAGCCCTAAATCCCTGGGACAGAGCACCTGGGAACAAAAATCAGTTTATGAGTTCTGCTGCAGCAGACATAAACATACCTGCCCAGCAGCTCTGAATGAACAACAGCGCTCACAGCTCACCATTTGAGCTCCTATAAAGAAGAGATCGTCTCCTCCAGCAGCTCCCTGACCCCTATATATCCAAAGAGCCACCTCATAAAGGGGAGATCAGATTGACACTAGCGGGTATCCTTCTGGGACAAAGATAGCAGAAGAAGAAAACTGGTAACAACCCTTACTGTTCAGCAGCTGCTGCAGGTGAACCCCAGGCAAGCAGGGCCTGGAGTGAACCTCAACAGACCTACAACAGAGGGGCCAGACTGTCAGAAGGAAAACCAAGAAACAGAAATAACCTCATCATCAACAAGCAGAATGTCAATCTGAAAGATTTGAGACCCAATCTGAAAGCCAGCAACTACAAAGTAGACAGGTGGATAAATCCTTAAAGATGGGAAGAAACCAGCGCAAAAAGGATGAAAACACCCGAAACCAGAACACCTCTCCTCCTACAAGGGATCACAACTCCTCACCAGCAAGGAGAACAAGGTTGGAGGGAGAACGAGTGTGATGAAATGACAGAATCAGACTTCAGAAGGTGGGTAGTAAGAAACTTCTGTGAACTTAAAGAACATGTTCTAACCAAATGCAAAGAAACTAAGAAATTGAAAAAAGATTTGACTAAATGCTAACGAGAATAGACAAAATAGAAAGGAATATAAGTGAATTGATGGAGCTGAAAAACACAACAGGAGAACTTCGTGAAGCATGCACAAGTATCAACAGCCGAATTGACCAAGCAGAAGAAAGGATATCAGAGGTCGAAAATCAACTCAATGAAATAAAATGGGAAGGCAAGACTGGAGAAATAAGGGTAAAAAGGAATGAACAAAGTCTCCAAGAAATGTGGGACTATGTGAAAAGACCTAATCTACTTTGATAGGTGTACCTGAATGCGACGAAGAGAATGAATCCAAGCTGGAAAATACTCTTCAGGATATTATCCAGGAAAACTTCCCCAACCTAGCAAGGCAGGCAAACATTCAAGTCCAGGAAATACAGAAAACACCACAAAGATATTCGTCAAGAAGAGCAACCTCAAGGCACATAATCGTCAGATTCACCAGGGTTGAAATGAAGGAGAAAATACTAAGGGCAGCCAGAGAGAAAGGTCGGGTTACCCATAAAGGGAAGCCCATCAGACTCACAGCAGATCTCTCAGCAGAAACCCTACAAGCCAGAAGAGACTGGGGGCCAATATTCAACATCCTTAAAGAAAAGAACTTTCAACCCAGAATCTCCTATCCAGCCAAACTAAGCTTCATAAGTGAAGGAAAAATAAAATCCTTTGGGAACATGCAAGTACTCAGAGATTTCATCACCACCAGGCCAGCTCCACAACAGCTCCTGAAAGAGGCTCTACACATATAAAGGAACAACAAGTACCAGCTCAACTAAAGGGCAAAACAGCCAGCTAGCATCAAAATGGCAGTATCAAATTCACACATAACAATATTATCCCTAAATGTAAATGGACTAAATGCCCCAATCAAAAGACACAGACTGGCAAATTGGATAAAAAGACAAAACCCATCGGTGTGCTGTACCCAGGAAACCCATCTCACATGCAAGGATACACAAAGGCTCAAAATAAAGGGATGGAGGAAGATTTACCAAGCAAATGGAGAGCCAAAAAAAGCAGGAGTTGCAATTCTCATCTCTGATAAAATAGATTTAAAGCAACAAAGATCAAAAGAGACAAAGAAGGATATTACATAATGGTAAAAGGATCAATGCAACAAGAAGAGCTAACGATCCTAAATATATACACACCCAATACAGGAGCACCCAGATACATAAGGCAAGTTCTTAATGACCTACAAAGAGACTTCGATTCCCACACAATAATAGTGGGAGACTTTAACACCCCATTGTCAATATTAGACAGATCAACCAGACAGAAAATTAACAAGGATATCCAGGACTTGAACTCAGACCTGGACCAAGCTAACCTAATAGACATTTACAGAACTCTCCACCCCACATCCACAGAATATACATTCTTCTCAGCACCACATCACACCTACTCTAAAATTGACCACATAATTGGGAGTAAATCACTCCTCAGCAAATGCAAAAGAACAGAAATCGTAACAAACAGTCTCTCAGACCACAGTGCAATCAAGTTAGAACTCAGAATTCAAAAACTAACCCAGAACCGCACAGCTTCATGGAAACTGAACAACTTGCTCTTGAATGTTGACTGGATAAACAATGAAATGAAGACAGAAAGAAAGATGTTCTTCGAAACCAATGAGAATGAAGACACAACATACCAGAATCTCTGGGACACATTTAAAGCAGTCTCTAGAGGAAAATATATAGCAGTAAGTGCCCACATGAGGAGCAATGAGAGATCAAAAATTGAAACCCTATCATCAAAACTGAAAGAGCTAGAGGAGCAAGATCAAAAAACCTCAAAGTCTAGCAGAAGACAAGAAATAGCTAAGATCAGAGCAGAACTGAAGGAGATAGAGACACAAAAAACCCCTCAAAAAATCAATAAATCCAGGATCTGGTTTTTTGAAAAGATCAACAAAATAGACAGACAACTAGCCAGATTAATAAAAAAGAAAAGAGAGAATAACCAAATTGATGCAATAAAAAACGATAAAGGGGATATCACCACAGATTCCACAGAAATTCAAACCATCATCAGAGATTATTACAAACAACTCTATGCACATAAACTAATAAACCTGGAAGAAATGGATAAATTCCTGGACACTTGCCTCCTCTGAAGCCTGAACCAGAAAGAAGCCGAAACCCTGAACAGACCCATAACAAGGTCTGAAGTTGAGGCAGCAATTAAGAGCTTACCACCCAAAAAAAGCCCAAGTCACAGCCGAATTCTACCAGACATACAAAGAGGAGCTGGTACCATTCCTTCTGAAACTATTCCAAAAATACAAAAATAGGGAATTCTTCCCAAATCATTTTATGAAACAAACGTCATCCTGATTCCAAAACCTGGCAGAGACTCAACAAGAAAAGAAAACTTCAGGCCATTTCCATGATGAACATAGATGCAAAAATCTTCAATAAAATACTGACAAGCCGATTGCAACAGCACATCAAAAAGCTTATCCACCATGATCAAGTAAGCTTCATCCCGGGGATGCAAGGCTGGTTCAACATACGCAAGTCTATAAACGTAATTCACCACGTAAATAGAACCAAAGACAAAAACCACATGATTATCTCAATTGATGCAGAGAAGGCCTTTGACAAAATTCAACAGCTCTTTACGCTAAAAACCCTCCATAAGCTAGGTATTGATGAAACGTATCTCAAAATAATAAAAGCTATTTATGACAAACCAAAAACCAATATCATACTGAATGGGCAAAAACTGGAAGCATTCCCTTTGAAATGTGGCGCCAGACAAGGATGCCCTCTCTCACCACTCCTATTCAATATAGTATTAGAAGTTCTAGCCAGAGCAATCAATCAAGAAAAAGAAATAAAGGGCATTCAAATAGGAAAGGAGGAAGTCAAATTGTCTCTATTTGCAGATGACATGATTGTATATCTACAAGACCCCAACGTCTCAGCCCCAAATCTCCTGAAACTGATAAGCAACTTCAGCAAAGTCTCAGGATACAAAATCAATGTGCAAAAATCACATGCATTCCTAAACACAAATAACAGACTTAAAGAGAGCCAAATCAAGAACAAACTTCCATTCACAATTGCCACAAAGAGAATAAAATACCTAGGAATACAACTAACAAGGAACATAAAGGACCTCTTCAAGGAGAACTACAAGCCACTGCTCAACAAAATAAGAGAGGACACAAACAGATGAAGAAACATTCCATGTTCACGGTTAGGAGAATCAATATTGTGAAAATGGCCATATTGCCCAAAGTAATTTACAGATTCAATGCTATTCTCATCAAGCTACCAATGACCTTCTTCACAGAACTGGAAAAAAAACACCTTAAACTTCATATGGAACCAAAAGAGAGCCCATATAGCCAAGTCAATTCTAAGCAAAAGGAACAAAGCGGGAGACATCACACTACTGGACTTCAAACTATACTACAAGGCTACAGTAATCAAAACAGCATGGTACTGGTACCAAAACAGAGATATAGACCAATAGAACAAACACAGGTCTCGGAGGCAATACAACATATCTACAACCATCTGATCTTTGACAAACCAGACAAAAACAAGCAATGGGGAAAGGATTCCCTGTTCAATAAATGGTGTTGGGAAAGCTGGCTAGCCATCTGCAGAAAGCAGAAACTGGACCCCTTCCTGACACCTTACACTAAAATTAACTCCAGATGGATTAAAAACTTAAACATAAGACCTAACACCATAAAAACCCTAGAAGAAAATGTAGGCAAAACCATTCAGGACATAGGTGTAGGCAAGGACTTCATGACTAAAACACCAAAAGCATTGGCAAGAAAAGCCAAAATAGGCAAATGGGACCTAATCAAACTCCACAGCTTCTGCACGGCAAAAGAAACAGTCATTAGAGTGAATCAGCAACCAAGAGAATGGGAAAAAGTTTTTGCAGTTTACCCATCTGACAAAGTGCTGATATCCAGAATTTACAAAGAACTAAAACAGATTTACAAGAAAAAAACAAACAAGCCCATTCAAAAGTGGGCAAAGGATATGAACAGACACTTTACAAAAGAAGACATACATGAGGCCAACAAACATATGAAAAAAATGCTCATCATCACTGGTCATCAGAGAAATGCAAATCAAAACAACACGGAGATACCATCTCACGCCAGTTAGAATGGCGATCATCAAAAAATCTGGAGACAACAGATGCTGGAGAGGATGTGGAGAAATAGGAACACTTTTACACTGTTGGTGGGAGTGTAAATTAGTTCTACCATTGTGGAAGACAGTGTGGCGATTCCTTAAGGACCTAGAAATAGAAATTCCATTTGACCCAGCAATCCCATTACTGGGTATATATCCAAAGGATTACAAATCGTTCTACTATAAGGACACGTGCACACGAGTGTCCATGCAGCACTGTTTACAATAGCAAAGACCTGGAACCAACCCAAATGCCCATCAACAATAGACTGGATAGGGAAAATGTGGCACATATACACCATGGAATATTATGCAGCCATCAAAAACGATGAGTTTGGGTCCTTTGTAGGAACATGGATGAACCAGGAAACCATCATTCTCAGCAAACTGACAGAAGAGCAGAAGATCAAACACCGCATGTTCTCACTCATAGGCAGGTGTTGAACAATGAGAACGCATGGACACAGGGAGGGGAGCATCACACACTGGGGTCAGTTGGGGGGAAATAGGGGAGGGACGGTGGGGGGTGGGGAGTTGGGGAGAGATAGCAAGGGGAGAAATGTCAGATGTAGGTGATGGGGAGGAAGGCAGCAAATCACACTGCCACGTGTGTACCTATGCAACAATTTTGCATGTTCTTCACATGTACCCCAAAACCTAAAATGCAATAAAATAAATTAAAAAAAAAAACACGAAAAATATTCAAAGTATAAGTGGTTTCAAATTCAGAAAAAGATTTTTATTTCGTTGCCTTTTAAAGAAAGTGATCTATTTAAATCATTTTGGGGAATTGAATGAGGCTTTTTTGTTAGTGATTATTTTATAAATGTTTCATGAGCCATCTCAAAAACAAGGTGAAACATTCTACATATTTACTAGACAAAATTAGATGCATATACATATATGTAGGTTAGATTAATTTTATAAATACTTATTAAATCTTTTAGTAATATTTTCCCAATTCTGTGTATTAAATACGGGTGCATTCAAGTCTTCCATTACTGTGTTTCTGACAATTACTCCTCATATTTTGATAACTTTTGTATTTGAGTTATATATTTCAGCCATTGTTATAAATACTATATCTAAGTCTATATATCTGACTGAAATGCTCACTGTCAATTCAGTTTATATATAACTTTTTAGTTTAGTTTTTTCTTGTTTGTTTTGAGACAGTATCTTGGCTCTGTTGCCCAGGCTGGAGTGCAGTGGTGCAATCACAGCTCACTGTATCCTCCGCCTCCCAGGCTAAAGCATTCCTCCCTGGCTTCCTCCGTTAGCTTCTTGAGTAGCTGAAACCAAAGGCCCACTACCATGCTCGGCTAATTTTGTTGTTTTTCTTTTGTAATTTTTCTGGACAAGGTCTTTCTATGTTGCCCAGACCTATCTCAAACTCCTGGACTTGAGCTATCCTCCCAAACTGCTGGGACTGTAGACATAAGCCACCATGTCTGGCACTTTTTAATTGTTGAGTCTCTCATTTTGATTCATTTCTCATTTGACAGAACATATTTTGAGTAACTCTTCAGTAAAGAACACATGAAATGTATTTGTTTGTGTCTAAATCTGATTACGTCCTTCTATTCCCTTCATATCTTAACAATGCCACTAGCTACAAATTTCTTGAGTCACATTTTTTTTCATTCAAAATTATGTAAACGTTATTCCATTATGTCTACAAATTTAATGTTAGGCAGCCTAACTTTTCTACTTTTGTAGGTAATTTTTTCTTGCCTGAAATCTTGCTTATAAGATTCTTTCTTTTATTTTGTGATTTTAAATTTTCTACATGATATAGTTAGATACTAACTTTCCTCTTTAATTTTGTCAAATACACAGAAATCTCATTTTATATATGCTGATTTTTTTACCCTCTTTTTATTCCATTTATGAATATTACTTCTGTTCCATTTATTACCAATTCATCTTTAGGAACATCAATTATCTTTAGCCTAAATTTCTATCCTTTGTTATCCATAGCTATATTCTTCTCTTTAATTATCACTACTTGAGTTTCTCCTATCTTCTAAAAAAGTCTTAATAATTTTCTTTAAAATAATTTGGACTTTATGCACTGTATATTTTGTTATTTCCAATTTCTAATTAATATACCAGCTCTGTTATTGAATTTTAGTTTCCTTTAAAACTTGCGTTATTACATATATCATCTTTTCATTACTACATTTTTATATTATTCAAAAATAAAATTTATTATGTAAATTGTACTATTTTAATAGTTTGCTTTCAAATGTTCTTTCTACACATCTTGAGAATTGCTGACCATCTTTTATTTTGTAGAAATTTTCCCTGGATTGCTTTTCCTTCTGTTTACTCATCCAAAAATGTCAGGAGAGCAATCAGATCTGTTATCTTTCTATAAACTGAATTGACAGGCCTTTCTCAGCTCCCTTCACTTTCTTCCTTTCAGATCTTAAGTCAGAGGAATGCTTTATGTAAATAGTAATGCCAGTTAATTCTGCAGGCTGAAGAGAATAAGTGCAAAGTTGGAGCTGTAGAAATTACCAGTAAAAAGCTAAATGATGAGTCCTAAATGATGAGTAGATGTTACTTCAATGGATTGGATAAGGTGGGGTTGAGGAGAGATTTAGGGGAATTTCCTGTATGTGCAGTCGGTAGGTTCCAGATCACTCCATTCATTCCTTGCTTTGCTCATAAATTTGCACTGTGCTATATACAAGCATTTTCAAATATGTATCCCACTCCAAACTATCCCACTCCTGTAAGACATTCCTGAAAAAAAATGGATCTCATCGTAAAGTATGTTTGGGAAACTTTGCATATTCTATCCCTCCCCATTTTGGAGATTCACTGGGGACACTAACAGTAAGGATCTTGAGAAGACATACTGTAAATAAAACTGCTTAATCTTAACTTAGAATTTCCCACGTCTTGTCTTTAATATCTACTAATATTCTATGGCAGTTACTGGAAAAGACTTTGGGAATTGCTGCTGTCATCCATGGAGAGTTTTGAATGGTTTTTACTATGAAAGAGATAGGATTAGATTTGCGTTTGCAAAGAGTACACTAAATGCTATAAGAATAATTTAGCAGGGGACTAGGGAAGATGGCCGACTAGGAACAGTTCAGGATTGCAGATCCCAGTGAAAGTGCAGAGGGTGAGTGGATGCCGCATTTCCAGATGGATTTTTATTGCCCACAGACCAGGAGATTTCCAGGCGGAGGAGCCCCAGGGGTCGCCAGTGTGGCTGTTTCGGCCGGCGCGACTGCTTTGCCCATGCCTTGGTGTGGCGGTTCTCCATACAAAAAGACACTGGTCCAGGTGCCCTCTTAGCTGGTGATTAGAGCCCTGAGACAGCAGAGTCACCCATTCATCTGAAATAGCGAGCCAGGCCAGGAGATTCCTAGGCAAAAAAAACAGCAGGAATCTCAGTGCCGCTGTTTCAGCCAGCTCAGTGAGTCGCAGGACGGGAGACTCCAGTGCCTTTTCAGCACATGACTGGAACACAAGGAGAGTCGACCATTCAACAACAACAACAACAAAAAAGACTCTGAGTCAGGGAACCAAGTGATCAGCCTCGCCTGGTCCCACTCCCCGCCCCCACAAAAAAAAAAAAAAAAAAACAGTAATTGAAAACGTTCTGGGTTGAGAGTTTCACAGCAAGCACAGCTGAATCCAGGACGGTCCAGCTCTGAGGGGGAGGGGCATCCACCATTACTGAGACACTCCACCACTACGGAGGCAGTCTGACCATCGCTGAGGCAGCCCGCCTTTGATGAGGCAACCCGCCATTGCCGAGGCAACCAGCCACTACAGAGAGAGTCCGCCATAACAGAGGCAGGCCACCATTGCCGAGGCAGTTCTAACTACACCCATATAAACAGGGCTGCAGGGAAGATCACACGGCAGCTGGGCGGAGCCCACAGCAGCTCAGCAAAGACTCTGCAGGCAGACAGTGACTAGGCTGCCTCCTCGCTGGGCAGGGCAGCCCTGAAAGAAAAAAAAAAGGCAGCAGCACAACAGAAACTCATAAATAAAGCCCTAACTGCCAGGGACAGAGCACTGGGGGAAAAAAAAAAAAAAGGAAGTTTATGAGTTCTGCTGCAGCAGACCTAAACGTACCTGCCCAGCAACTCTGAATGAACAACAGAGCTCACAGCTCAGGACTTGAGCTCCAATAAAGGACAGACTGCCTCTGCAAGCAGCTCCCTGACCCCCGTATATCCAAAGAGTCACCTCATAAAGAAGAGAAGAGACAGACATTTGGTGGGCATTCTTCTGGGACAAAATAGCAGAAAATGCTAAGGGCAGCCAGAGAGAAAGGTCAGGTTACTCACAAAGGGAAGCCCATCAGACTCAGAGCAGATCTCTCAGCAGAAACCCTACAAGCCAGGAGAGACTGGGGGCCAATATTTAACATCCTTAAGGAAAAGAACTTTCAACCCAGAATCTCCTATCCAACCAAACTAAGCTTCATAAGTAAAGGAAAAATAAAATCCTTTGCGAACAAGCAAGTACTGAGAGATTTCATCACCACCAGACCTGCTTTACAAGAGCTCCTGAAAGAGGCTCTACACATATAAAGGAACAACCAGTACCAGCCAATCCAAAAACATACCAAATGGTAAAGAGAAGCAACACAATCAAGAATTTGCATCAACTAATGGGCAAAACAGCCTGCTAGCATCAAAATGGCAGTATCAAATTCACACATAACAATATTATCCCTAAATGTAAATGGACTAAATGCCCCAATCAAAAGACACAGACTGGCAAATTGGATAAAAACCCAAAACCAATCGGTGTGCTGTATCCAGGAAACCCATCTCACATGCAAGGATACACAAAGGCTCAAAATAAAGGGATGGAGGAAGATTTACCAAGCAAATGGAGAGCAAAAAAAAAGCAGGAGTTGCAATTCTCATCTCTGATAAAATAGACTTTAAAGCAACAAAGATCAAAAGAGACAAAGAAGGACATTACATAATGGTAAAATGATCAATGCAACAAGAAGAGCTAACAATCCTAAATATATACATACCCAATACAGGAGCACCCAGATACATAAGGCAAGTTCTTAATGACCTACAAAGAGACTTCGACTCCCACACAATAATAGTGGGAGACTTTCACACCCCATTGTCAATATTAGAGCATCAACCAGACAGAAAATTAACAAGGATATCCAGCAACTGAACTCAGACCTGGACCAAGTAAACCTAATAGACATTTACAGAACTCTCCACCCCAAATCCATGGAATATACATTCTTCTCAGTACCACATCACACCTACTCTAAAATTGACCACATAATTGGAAATAAATCACTCCTCAGCAAATGCAAAAGAACGGAAATCATAACAAAGTCTCTCAGACCACAGTGCAATCGAGTTAGAACTCAGAATGGAGAAACTAACTCAGAACCACACGGCTTCATTGAAACTGAATAACTGGCTCTTGAATGTTGACTGGATAAACCATGAAATGATGGCAGAAATAAAGATGTTCTTTGAAACCAATGAGAACGAAGGCACAACATACCAGAATCTCTGGGACACATTTAAAGCAGTCTCTAGAGGAAAATATATAGCAATAAGTGCCCACATGAGAAGCAAGGAGAGATCTAAAATTGAAACCCTAACATCAAAATTGAAAGAGCTAGTGAAGCAAGATAAAAAAAACTCAAAACCTGTCAGAAGACAAGAAATGACTAAGATCAGAACAGAACTGAAGGAGATAGAGACACAAAAAACCCTTCAAAAAATCAATAAATCCAAGAGCTGGTTTTTCGAAAAGATCAACAAAATAGACCACTAGCCAGATTAATAAAAAAGAAAAGAGAGAATAACCAAATTGATGCAATAAAAAATGATAAAGGGGATATCACCACAGATTCCACAGAAATTCAAACCATCATCAGAGATTATTACAAACAACTCTATACACATGAACTAGTAAACCTGGAAGAAATGGATAAATTCCTGGACACTTGCCTCCTCCAAAGCCTCAACCAGGAAGAAGCTGAAACCGTGAATAGACCAAAACAAGGGCTGAAGTTAAGGCAGCAATTAAAAGCCTACTACCCAAAATAGCCCAGGTACAGACAGGTTCACAACCGAATTCTACCAGACATACAAAGAGGAGTTGGTACCATTCCTTCTGAAACTATTCCAAATAATCCAAAAGGAGGGAATCCTTCCCAAATCATTTTATGAGACAAGCATTATCCTGATACCAAAACCCGGCAGAGACTCAACAAGAAAAGAAAACTTCAGGACAATATCCATGATGAACATAGATGCAAAAGCCTTCAGTAAAATACTGGCAAGGCGAATGCAATAGTACATCAAAAAGCTTATCCACCATGATCAAGTAGGCTTCATCCCAGGGATGCAAGGCTGGTTCAACATACGCAAGTCTATAAACGTAATTCACCACATAAACAGAACCAAAGACAAAAACTACATGATTATCTCAATTGATGCAGAGAAGGCCTTTGACAAAATTCAACAGTCCTTTATGCTAAAAACACTCAATAAACTAGGTATTGATGGAACGTATCTCAAAATAATAAAAGCTATTTACGACAAACCAACAACCAATATCATACTGAATGGGCAAAAACTGGAAGCATTCCCTTTGAAATCTGGCACTAGACAAGGATGCCCTCTCTCACCACTCCTATTCAATATAGTACTGGAACTTCTAGCCAGAGCAATCAATCAAGAAAAAGAAATAAAGGGCATTCAAATAGGAAAGGAGGAAGTCAAATTGTCTCTATTTGCAGACAACATGATTGTATATCTACAAGACCCCAACGTCTCAGCCCCAAATCTCCTGAAACTGATAAGCAACTTCAGCAAAGTCTCAGGATACAAAATCAATGTGCAAAAATCACATGCATTCCTATACACCAATAACAGACTTAAAGAGAGCCAAATCAAGAACAAACTGCCATTCACAATTGCCACAAAGAGAATAAAATACCTAGGAATACAACTAACAAGGAACGTAAAGGACCTCTTCAAGAACTACAAGCCACTGCTCAACAAAATAAGAGAGGACACAAACAGATGGAGAAACATTACATGTTCATGGTTAGGAAGAATCAATATTGTTAAAATGGCCATCCTGCCCAAAGTAATTTACAGATTCAATGCTATTCCCATCAAGCTACCAATGACCTTCTTCACAGAACTGGAAAAAAACACCTTAAACTTCATATGGAATCAAAAGAGAGCCCGTATAGCCAAGTCAATTCTAAGCAAAAGTAACAAAGCAGGAGGCATCACACTACTGGACTTCAAACTGTACTACAAGCCTACAGTACTGGTTTTAAAACAGACATATAGGCCAATGGAACAGAACAGAGGTCTCGGAGGCAACACAACATAACTACAACCATCCGATCTTTGACAAACCTGACAAAAACAAGCAATGGGGAAAGGATTCCCTGTTTAATAAATGGTGTTGGGAAAACTGGCTAGCCATGTGCGGAAAGCAGGAACTGGACCTCTTCCTGACAACTTACACTAAAATGAACTCCAGATGGATTAAAGACTTAATCATAAGACCTAATACCATAAAAACCCTAGAAGAAAATCTAGGCAAAACCATTCAGGACATAGGCATAGGCAAGGACTTCATGACTAAAACACCAAAAGCATTGGCGACTAAAACACCAAAAGCATTGGCAACAAAAACCAAAATAGACAAATAGGACCTAAACAAATTCCACAGCTTCTGCATGGCAAAAGAAACAGTCATTAGAGTGAATTGGCAACCAACAGAATGGGACAAAATTTTTGCAGTTTACCCATCTGACAAAGTGCTGATATCCAGAATTTACAAAGAACTAAAACAGATTTACAAGAAAAAAACAAACAAGCCCATTCAAAACTGGGCGAAGGATATGAACAGACGCTTTACAAAAGAAGGCATGCATGAGGCCAACAAACATATGAAAAAATGCTCATCATCACTGGTCATTAGAGAAATGCAAATCAAAACTACATTGAGATACCATCTCACACCAGTTAGAATGGTGATCATTAAAAAATCTGGAGACAACAGATGCTGGAGAGGATGTGGAGAAATAGGAACACTTTTACTGTTGGTGGGAATGTAGATTAGTTCAACCATTGTGGAAGACAGTGTAGCGATTACTTAAGGACCTAGAAAGAGAAATTCCATTTGACCCAGCAATCCCATTACTGGGTATATATCCAAAGGATTATAAGTCTTTCTACTATAAGGGCACATGCACACGAATGTTCATTGCAGCACTGTTTACAATAGCAAAGACCTGGAACCAACGCAAATGCCCATGGATGATAGACGGGACAGGAAAAATGTGGTATATATACACTATGGAATATTATGCAGCCATTAAAAACGTTCGATTTGTATCCTTTGTAGGGACATGGATGAACCAGGAAACCATCATTCTCAGCAAACTGACAGAAGAGCAGAAAATCAAACACCGCATGTTCTCACTCATAGGCGGGTGTTGAACAATGAGAACACATGGACACAGGGAGGGGAGCACTACACACTGGGGTCTGTTGGGGGGAAATGGGGGAGGAATGGGGGGGTGGGGAGGTGGGGAGAGATAGCATGGGGAGAAATGCCAGATATAGGTGAAGGGGAGGCAAGCAGAAATCACACTGCCATGTGTGCACCTATGCAACAATCTTGCATGTTCTTCACAGTACCCCAAAACCTAAAATGCAATAAAAAGAAAAAGAATAAATTAGCAGGTACAAAACTAGAGGAAGAAAGGTAAATTATCAGCTGGTTTTTATAATCCAATGTAGAAACATAACTAAGGAAATAGAGAAATCTATGGATGTCCTTTAGTGTCCCTGCAGACATTTAGAGAGGAAAAACAGCAAAACCTGTCTTTTGGAGTTTACAGGAAACAACAACAACAAAAAAACCGGTTCTGGATCCTTTTTCACTGTCTATGACCAAATATTATATAAAGCCCATTTCCAGAAGAACTGTGACCAGAACTTCAACCTTCAATTTTGTCTCTTCAAATTTCTTGCAGCACAGAATCTCAGCACACTTCTGGCTGTTTTTCAGTCCTTAAATTGGATGAAGGACAATTTTGTCCTTTGTGTTTCTTTGCCATTTTCAACTATATTTATTTCTGAATTGTTCTATCCATTTTTCTTTAAAAGAGTTATCTTATTTTTGTTTTTTAAGAGTTTGCTGTTTTCTCTAGAGGCAGAGCACAGTGTTGTCGCTCAATAGCCCAGGTCACAGAGATTACTAGATCCATTTTATTTTTCTAGTCAGCTCTGCCAAACCTTTTCAATATTACTCTGGCTCCAGTTGATTTATTTTTACTCTTCACACTAAAAATCGGAAAGTTTTTTACATAAAATTGTTCTTCTTACCACTCCCCTCCAACCATGCATTCATGAAAATAATCAATATATCCAGAGGTTACAGAGAACTATTGGAGCATTTCTGTCATATTAATTCTATTTTGTTATTTCTCTATAAATTCAAATTCCTTTTTGCCATTACTTTTAACACAGTATATAAATTTCTTAACACTGAATACTATGAACTAACAGGAGTTGAGTAATTTAATCTAAGACCATCCTATCATTATAACATGCTGATATTAGGAAACACATAGATTGTCCTGAATGCCTTTACCAGAATTTTGAGTTAGTGGTTATACTAGAAGATCCATTTTTAAAAAATACACTGGAATTTCTTTTACTCTGACCTACCTCTGCAGGAAAACTATACATATATATGAGCTAATCTAACCTCTCAGAGAACATAATACATTGTAAAATCTATTATAATCAATCACTGAAACTCCAATGGACTTCCCTATTATAGGACAGTCCTAACTGATCTTGTTGAAGAGGATTTAAATCATCCCCATCACTGCAACATCAACACGAACACTTATTAATCACCCAGTCTTCTCAAAATTCTTTTGTAGGTCCTTTGGATGAGATAAGTGTTTGGTTTAACATTTAAAAACCATGAGACTTTGATGAGTTTTTTTTTTTTTTTGGTTGTGTATTTTCTCATATATTAAATGGAGGTAATTTTACCACCTACCTCTTATAACTTGTGCTTGTGGTAGAAGTTACTTTTCAATTGGGTTGCCCTCTTTGAAAAGACAGTATTTGGGTAAAGAACTGAGGGAAATGAGAACATAAAATGGGCAGCTATCTGGGGGAGAGACACTACATGCAGAGGGAACACAAGTACAAAGGCACTTAGGTGGGAGAATATCTGGATACTTTAAGGAACATGAAAGCCAGTCTGACAGGAACAGAGTTCATGCAAGAAAGCACAGAACTGGTTAAAGTAAAGGGGGCCAAACTTTGTAAGGCCTTGTAGGTATCTAAGGAATTTTACTTTGAATGAGATGGGAAGCTAATCAAACATTTTGATCAGAAGAATGATCACTGTTCTCTCAGAAAAACAGAAACAACCCCAGGTATTTCAGGCAGGAAGGGATTTACACAGGGGAATTCATGTTTATAAAATCATTAGCAGGGTCACAGTAATAAAGATCAGAAAAAGCTACTGCTAACTAGTTTTTATGTTGATTACTAAATTTCAGAGTATCAGGAATTGATAGAAATTTCAGAAACAGCTGCAAAACTACCAACATAGAGGGAGGTAATTCAGAGAAAATTTCCTGAGGCTCCTACAAAATCTCATGTCTACCAAAATTTAGATAGCTCTCTGCTTCACTAGAGGAATAATAACATGGCTTCTGTACCATATTCTTCTGTTTCTTCAATTCCACCTTCCAAATCTCTAGTTATTTTCTCCAATTGTTGTCATTTAATCTAGAATTCTAGTGGCAGTAATTCAGGGAAATATATAGTTTTTAGGCCTCCAACTTCTAGGTTACAAAAGAGGACATAAAAAGAATGGAAAGAAGCTCATGTGCCAATACACAATTCAGTGCAAGTTACATAGTCAGGCTTCTGTTTTAAAGGCATCATTAAGGAAGGTTTCAGCATTGAAATAATCTGTAGGAATGCAAAAGTGGAAGCAGAGAGATCCATTAGAATGTTGTTGAATAATCCATGCCAGAGAATATAGACTTGGATCAGGGTATTAATAGTAGAGAGTATTTAATGGTGATATTCTGGTGATTAAAGGAAAAAACAGCAAGATTTTCTGATACATTGAATGTAGGATAGACAGCAAATGAGAAATCAAGGATAACTCCAACATTTTTGACATGAAGATCTGAGAAGATAGTGTTTCCACTTACTTACATGGGAAACCCACAAGATGAACAGATTGGAAAGAGGGAGAGAATCAGAAGTTGGATTTAGACCAGCAATTCCTGAACTTGAGTTTGTATCAGAATTACTCAGAGGCCTTGTTAATATGCAAACTGCAGTGCCTTCAACTGAAGAGTTTCTAATTTAGGAGTCTTGGATAGGGACTGAGACTTTGCTTTTCCGGAAAGTTCCCAGATGATGCTGATGCTGCCGAACCAGGGGACACACTTTGAGAAACACTATTTTAAGAAATTGATAAACAATAGAACTTCCTATAGACTTTTTTTTAAAGTATAGAGAAAATCTACAAAAATTTTCTCGCATTTAATAAAATGGAAATATAACAATTGTGATGGTGTCCTTGAATATCTGAAAAAGACTAGTACTAATTGGCTTACCAATCTTCTAAATGTGAGCTTTCATGCTTCAAATACATTATAAATTAATAAATAATTCTATTATTATTTACATTGAGAAAGAAGTGAAGTCATTAAAGCACAACCTTTGTTAACTTGGCACTCACACATACTTCTTTTAACCTTATATAACTTCTAAATTAAGAGCAAATGAATGCTTCCACCTAACATGATACAGCTATTCCTCATATGACTGAAACATGCATGCTCTCACCAAAAAATGATACAAAAATACATTTTTATCCCTCTTTGGGTGACATTCTTTCTTCCTTTAGCTGTTATCACACTTAAATATCCTGTAGATTAAATGCTGAGATATAAGGTTAACTATTTCTCTTAATACAATTTGTGTTAAATGGTAAAGGGATGGGAGAGGGGAAAATGAATTGATTAATAAGTACTCTCATGTATTCATCCCAATGTAAGAAATTATGACTCAAAAACTATATGCATACATGCTTCCCAATCACATTCAAACTATTATAAATGGACCCCATTTACATTGTAAGTTGTAATATCTATTTGAATTATAATTATTTATGAATCTATTTCCTCAACTGGATTGTGAGTTTCTTCATGGCAGCAAATACATATTGTCCATTGTTGTATCCATAGCAACAAGCACAGTGTTTGACATGTGCTCAATGTATATCTGATGAACCCTGAATTTCTGTAATTTTATCATTAATTAGGTATAACATCCTTACAGTATTTATCAATGAATAGAACACTGCTGGCATAGAGCTTTTAGGTATTTGACTATCTGAATAAGAGAGACCAGGGTTAAAGAAATTTAAGGACAGAAGCATTTAGCTGTTCACGTTCTATGAGTTGAAGAGCCTTATGCATCCAACCAGCAGGAAAGCATGTATTTCCATATATAATGGAGTTTAGAGGGGTGGGGAAACATAGAAATCAGAATACTCAAGTTCCAGTCTCAGATCTCAATTTAATTCATTAGGTGACCTTGGATAAAGTACCTAACCTCTCTGGGCTTCAGTTTCATGTATATAAATGAGGAATTGAGCCTAAGAATTTCTTAGATCTTTTCCAACTATAATTCCATTGTGTCTATTAAAATTACAGCCCACCTTCAAATTAGGCCAAAATACTAGAGCCCTGATCACCAGAAGTCACTGACCCTTACTTGGGTTAGAGCGAATGCTTTGGTTAGATTATCAGATTTTCTGTCAGTTTAGAAGAAGATATAGATGGCTTCAAATACTAGTGTAAAATAGAATGACTGAATTGAATCTATGTAAATCCCAGTGTGTCCTATCCCTAGACAGGATAAACAAAGTTTCACTTATAACAACTGTGGAAGCTGTAGGAACCATTCTTGTGACAAGCAGACCCTATGTAGCCAGGGAATATCTCAAAGCTCTAAAGAGGAAAGTAGATCCTTGTGAGTGCAGCATGATCTCTAGATTTCCTGGAAATACATGCAAATAGACAACAAAAAGGACAGGCATGGAGACGACACAATACCAGCCCCAAAGTGAATGTCAAAAGATAGAGCCAACATGAAGTCCCTATTATGTATCAGATTGTGTTCTGACCTTTACAAGGATCACATCCCTTTATCCTCCCAATAACCCAACTAAACCAGAATTGTGATCCCCTTAATTAATGAAGAAATAAAAGTGAAACAACTTGCTCAGTATTGTGACAATCATTTTTAGCAATCACAAAGAGGTGAATAATTTTTCAGTCAATTTAAGACACATCAGAATGAAAATTTAAAATAGCAAGTATTGAAAGAGAATCCCTGGGACATTTCTTTCTTCCAAGGACATAGCCTCTTCCTATGGAAGGACTCTAAGGATGAGATTTTCTTCTTTTGGTTACCAGATTGTTTTCTAAAATAATGATAAACACAAACGTGGCTGACATAATTTGACAACACAGGGTTTCATTTTAGTATTCAAAACTTCCATTAAAATAAAATATGACTGTCATAGTATAATTTTTAAGGATAAATGTTTTGCTAGGGTGTGGGGTGATGGTTAACCATTGTCTGCCTAAACTCAAATTTTTAAGGTCTCTGGTGGCCCAATATACCCTAAACACTAGTCACTTTTGATATGATTACACTTTTAGTCCTTTCCTTCCTGGCCATCACTATGAAGTACAGGTATTTGTGTGCGTGTGTGTGTGTGTGTGTATGTGTGTACATGTGTTGTGTGTGTGTGTCTATAATATGCACTCAATGCATATATGGCTGTGGGGATTACATTCATTTTAAAAATTAAAGTTTCTGAAATTTTTATGTGTACTCTATAGATCCCTGCCTCTGTATAAGTGCCCATTCATCTAGAAAGGAAACACTCCACTCCAGCTGCACCTCTGGAACTAGACAGTATTTCATCAGACTACTACACATCTTTGAAAACTTAATGTAAGTCTATATAAAAACTATATTTAAATTATGAACATTTTTTACTTTCAAGATCTTAGTATCACACCTATTGTATAACAGAATAATACCTAGACAGGCAATAAAAATATACAATGGAGGAAGAGGACAAAACCTGTTCTCAACAGAAAAAATAAGATATGAAGTTGTTAATACAAGAAGAAAACCCAGACAGACTACAGAAAGTGACATAAGGGCAACAATAAAAAACTGAAAAGGAGGCCTTCAAAAGTATTACAACAGATAGGGACACCATGCATGGAATAAAAGAAACAATACAAAACCAGCCTGGAATGAAGTCCTACATAAGAAAACAGGGTCTTGAAGTCCTTCCAGTTCTCAAATTCTGTACTTTATAATTGCAGTTTTAAAACAGTTGCTTAATGAAATATCTTCCAACTCCAATACATTTTCCATGAAGAAGACACACAGGACTACTTATTCTCACACAAGAGAAGACACACAAGAAAAACAAAATCTCCTTTCTGGATTCCACCTGAGCTGGAACCCACATTTAAATCTCCTTCCTCTGTGACAAGTTGTCAACTCTGGCACATACAGAAACCTATCAAAATATAAACTGACAAACTTCAAAGCCTGTGGAAGACCTGGCCCTGTCAGGTGGCTGGAGGGAAGAAAAGTACCCCAGATGCCTGCACTCCGAAACTTTCTAACGAGAGTAGCAACATAAAATATTACACATTTCAAACCACCAATATTATAAACTTCTGCCTCACAAAAGCTGTTCCCAAATATGCCCCTAACAGGAAGAGCTCACCATGAACCTTTCTTGAAGGCAGTGCACATTTTAATGAATGCTAACATGTTTGCAAACATAATGAAAATAGTATTTCCTACAGAGCAGAGTGAGATTATTTGAATAAAATATCTGCCTTTGGACATAAGACTCTGCCGATGATCACGGTAGGATCTGTGTTTTATTTGTGGATTAGAAGCCACAGTGCAGTATGGCTATGTGCTTCATGAGAACTGGCTGTGGAAACCTCTCACCCACTGACATCTGCCCAGATTGCCACTGTTTTAAATCTCTGCATCTGAATTTTAGAAGCTAAAACTTTGGCACTGCTAAAAGAGCCATGTCTCTAAATGGGAAAGTCTCATGAGGGGATAAAATTCAACACCAGAATTTCAAATATTTTATCATTGTAGAACAGAAACTGACACAGAAAGGAAATACAATGAAAATGGCTGGATCACAGGACCACAACAAAGTGAAAAAATGGTGGCATTTCAATTACAATGGAACTACTACACCCTTGGGAAGGATTAACACGTCTCATAGGTATTTGTTTTGATTAGAAGCTAACTTTTTCATTCTCAGGGAGCAGGTTCTAGATTTCATGTCTCTCTGATACCATGTAAGACTATGTCTTTGTTAAATAAATATAGAAATCTGGAGGTATTTGTTCCTGCTTAAAACCTGCCTCAGACAGCAGCCCACATTTCCCTCCAAATCTCCCCCCTTTAAAGATTCTTTAGTTACTTCTGTATGCATTTGGTGTCATAGGCCTTTCTTCAATAACTGCTCATCTTCCTTGTATCAAGGCCCTGACTTAGACATGCCTACAGGCAGAAGCAACAATAGAAAAAACATCAATAGAATATAGGGAGCTGATTTGGCATCAGGAAACAAAAGAAAACCGAACTTTTAAAAAGTCATTAGATGCCAGGAGCAGTGGCTCACACGTGTAATCCTAGCACTTTGGGAGGCTGAGGCAAGTGGATCACGAGGTCAGGAGTTCAAGGCCAGCCTGGCCAACACAGTGAAATCCCATCTCTACTAAAAATATAAAAAGCTGGGCATGGTGGTACGTGCCTGTAATCCCAGCTACTGAGGAGGCTGAGGCAGGAGAATCGCTTGAACTTGGGAGGTGGTGGTTGCAGTGAGCCAAGATCGTGCCCATTGCACTCCAGCCTGGGCAACAGAGCCAGACTTCATCTCAAAAAAAATAAAAATAAACAAAAAATTATTAGAATGCACATGAAAGAATACTCAAACCTGGCCCATATGAGAAAGCAACTGTCACAGATCAATTTCAGAACATCAGTGGCTTAACAGAATTTGACCTGTCATTTACAGAAAGCGCAATTGGCTGGAGTACTGCTGCAGGTGGGTGTTAGGCTCTATGCAGTCTTTCAGGTCCCACACTAACAGAATTTTTTCAAGTCACTCTGGGTATCAGTCAGGGAATGTGTCCTCTTTCTGTATCCATGAGGGAGTGTAGTT
This sequence comes from Sapajus apella, assembly GCF_009761245.1. NCBI lineage: Eukaryota > Metazoa > Chordata > Mammalia > Primates > Cebidae > Sapajus > Sapajus apella. The sequence goes on along the minus strand of NW_022436943.1, from coordinate 29,137,435 downwards.
TTAAGGGCAAGAATTTCCCAGTGCCATGCCCCTCTCCCATCTCTCTCCATCCGGGAGATTTAACTGTTTATGTTTGAATTTTGAAACTAAGAGTCAATTACTCCAGCGGAAGTTCTAAGGAACTCCTTTCATTGGCCCGTGTCTTAGATAAGGTGGGGGTTCCTCCCAGGTTAAAAATCCTCTTCTTCCACTTCCCTTCAGACTCCATGTTTGGGTCCTCTTCCACGAACATTCTCTCATGGAAGCTGCTTTTTCTCTCCTAAACTCCATCTCTCTCTCTCAATTCCCTTCTACTCAGTGTGGAAGTTGCTTTCCTCTCCTGGATTCCATCTTTCTGGATTCTCTCACTCACTGTGAGAGGAGATTTTCTTCTCTGGTTTTCCCCCTCTGGGAATCCTTCTCACTCAGTGTGAGAGTGGCTTTTCTTTCTCTCACTCAGTGCAGGAGTTAGCTCTTTCTCTCTCCTTCTCCTGTTTCTCTCTCTCTTTAAATAAATCACTTTCTACAAACACTTTTTAGTCCGGCATTTACTGTGCACTGCACCATGGTCCCCTCTCTTATTCTTGAGAAGGAAGGAGACCAAGAGCCTGGAGAAATGTCCTCTCAGGGGAGCTGAGGGCACCCTGAACCCCAATATTACAGCAGCATATAACCAGCGAGAAGAAAAGAGAGATGGCAGAGGATCACATGAGAGGTGCTTTGAGACAGAATTCTAAATGGTGTGCCTTTCTTTTGGCCCCATCCCATTGCCCAGTGCTCAGTCACAGAGCCACGCCTAAAGTGCAAACGAGGCTGAAAAATGTAGTTCAGAGATGTGCTTGGAAGGTTTGGTGAACCACTATCCAGTCTGTGCTATACCTCATTAGTTTGGATCAAATTGTTTCAGGGGGACTTGAGTTGACCTATAGTACATACAAATGACTGACAAATAACAATAAATTTGATGATAGATATAAGATATTGAATACCTTCAACTAATCCTTTAATTCCTCAAAGCAGAATAAATTGGAATACAGTAATAATGTACAATTCAATGTATTCATTCAGGGCTGGGACCACGTTCATCTTGCTATCCACTATGACCTGACAACACCTCACCTGTCAAATGTATGTGCATGATAAATATTTCTTGAATAAATTAAAGAAATGTTTACTTTGAACTCAAATTCAGAGGGTTGTACCCTCAGTACTTAGAGGTCAAGGAAACTTTTTCTTGTAGAACAAGACCTAGTTATTTCTCTTGAGGGAAATAACTTCCATGTTCTACATGTCATAGGACCCTGTGCTTCCTAAAAACAAACTTGGAACCAAGAGACAACCTCCAGGCCGTGAGCTGCTTAGTGGGTCCAACTTAGTCCTCAACCTACCATCTTAAGCAAGGACAGAAAGCTGAAGTGCGGGCTCTGCAGCCAAACTTCAGAGTATGAATCTGACTTTACCAATTACTTTTGGTGACCTGAGGCAACCTAGTTAACTACTCCCTGGCTCAGTTTCCCCATCTGTAAATTTGGGGTAATGATACCCACCTCACTTCATTGTTGGAAAGATTAAAATAATGAACACATGTAAAAGCACTTATATGATAACCTGAACAATAGTAAGTACTCAATAAATATTAGCTGTAATAAATGGCATGCTCACTCCTTTGCAGAAACAGACACTAAATCATGGTTGGGATTCCCCAATTGTAGTTTCTAATACTCACAAATATCTTTGTCAGATTTCCCATGTTGTTGGCTTTATGATTTGCATTTAAGGTATTCATTGAGGGCCAAGATTGTAGGAATGAAAACTAAACTTTAGAAAGTATTTACTATTTTCCACATAATTTATAGGCATTTCCTCATGGGTACTCTGAGAAGTTTAAATAGTTACTCCAAGTATCTCAGTAGGTATTAGAGCTTTAATTCGAAGGTAGAGAATCTTACACTAGAATCTGTCCATTTTTTCAGGGAGTGGGTGCTGTAATTTCCTACAGGCTCTTGGAACAAACAGGCTCTTTTGCACATTCCACAGTACTGCCCGATGCACACAGCAGTATCACCCTAAATATCTGGAGTAGATGGATAGATGGGTAGGTGGATGATTGGGCAGCAATTTGATATATGAATGAACCATGACATGACATTTCCCCTCCCAAATGAAGATATCAGTAAATTTCATAGCAATAAGTTCTATTTTAAAAGCCTTGAGTGCCTTACACTGTAATCAACTCAAGAGCAAAAACAGAATGAGTAACATCAACAAAGAGGAGGCCATTCTAAAATAATTTGGAATAGTTTTACTTCCTTGGACTCCCTAATGGTGAAACAGGCACTTGATTGCATAGCACACCTATCTGAATATTCACACTGACGGAGCGGGTAGTGATGCAGAAAATACATAACATCAGATAATCCAAAAGTCATTTATATTTGGCTCAGGAATGCTTTGCATAATAATTTTGCAGCTGATTGATCCTCCTGGGTTTGTTTGTGCTGATATTAAGGCAAGTTTTATTCTGAGAAAATATTGACAGGAAATAGTGGAGTGTATGCCTAAATATATACGTAAGAAAATCATTCACTCACTCATTCATTCATTCATTTATCAGATCCTTGGTGATAGTTTACTTGTGCCAAGCACTGTGATAGGTACTAAAGATAAAAAGAAAATGAGCTATTTGTAATCCTGGTCCTGGAGGGACTCATAAATGTAAGACATATAATCAAAAGTTAGTTGTATGTCATTTTAGTCTTCTGAATATGTACACCATTGTGCCCCAGATTCCCCTTGTCACATACAAATACATTTATTTTGCCCGATAAAAGATAGCACAGAGATAGGTATTTTAAAACTCAGGTTACAGTATTTATTCTTATGAAGAATATGTTATAATAGCAAGCACATATACTACTACTATGTTCTGGAACTGTTTTAAATGCTTACATACATGAACTAATTTAGACGTGACAAACAACCTATAAAGAATAATATCATTATCATCCCCATTTTTCAGATGAGAAAACTGAGGCAGAAAAATTACCCATCTAAGAGAACAAAGTTTGTAAGTGATAGATCTGGAATTTTAACCCAGGCATTCTAGCTTCAGGACTTGTGTTCTTAACCTATGCTCCATTACCCTCTTTGATCAAAATAATAAATTGAATGGGATCTAAAGAAGGATCAAACGTGATCCTTATAGGAAAAAAAAAAAATAATTCAACAGGGTATGGTGACACATGCCTACAGCCCCAGCTACCCGGGAGGATGAGATGGGAGAATTGTTTCAGTCCAGGAGTTCGAGGTCAGCCTGGGCAATATAGCAAGACTGCCTCCTAAAAAAAAAATTAGATATCCATTTCATATCTACAAAATTAAATCTCACTCATTAGAAAGGTGAAAACTTTATGTATATCAAAAATACTATAAACAAGTTTCAAGGAAAAGTAACAACTTACTGAAAGAAGACATTTACAAAATATGTGATGGAGAAGTAACATAAAAAGAAACCTAACCTAAAAGGAAACTGACAAAATGATTTTTTAAAAATTTCACAGAAAGAATTCAAATGCTCACTAAATCTTTGAAGCAATGTTCGATTTCACTAATTATTAAGGAATGGCAAATAAAAATACCCATCAGAGTGGCAAAATGTTTAAAGTTCAAACACATCACACACTGGCCTGAATGTGGAGAAAAGGAACTCTCATACATTGACGTTGGAAGTAAAATCACTGCTAAATCACTCTCCAAAACTCCATCCATCGCTTTGGAGACTGATTTAGCAGGGCCTGGTAAAAGTGTACCCCCTGTGGCCCCTCATTTCTATTATTCCTAAAGGAACTCTTACTAAAACTTTTTTACACACTTACCCAAGGACACATGTACAAAGATGTTTATTGCAGCATTGTTTGCTATTATGAAAAATTGGAAAGAACCTAAATACCCATCGCTAGGAAAAGGAGTAAATATAAAGAGATGTCATCCCAACATGTGATACCAGAACAGCAATAAAAGAAATAAACGAGTGCCATATGTGTTTATTAAAACATATATTTATCTTAAAACTACAACGCTGAATGGGAAAAAATACAAAAACTTAGAAGTTTGATACTACCTATGTAAATTTAGAAAAGCACAGAAAGTATTACATGTAGATACACATATATATGTGGAGAAACATCAAGGAAGGGCAGGAAGGACTCACACCAAATTCATGGATACTGGCTTGGGGGAAGGGAACTGAACCATCAAAACAGAATTTGTTGTAGTTTTTGCATCTAATAAAAGACCCATACAAATATGACAAAAAATAATTTTTAAATAATCAGTTTGGGGTGGCAGAAATCCGGTGTTTTTAATATTAATCTCTGTACTTTGTAATTTTTTGTATTTTTCTAAGACAAATAACTAAGCAAGTATATTATCTGGGGTAGAAATACTTTTATTTAAACTTTAATGTAAAATAATCTTCACCTACAAGATGCCACATTACATTCTAACTTTAATTATAATTGTCTGTATTTGTGCCTTTCCTTTTGTACTACAGAAAGCTCTTTGTAGGTACGGAGTTCAGATCACTGTCAGCTTTGAAGTTCATTTAATTTGTACAAGCGCACACACACCGCATTCCACATACCCATGTACACACATGTGCGACAGGGAAGTGTATGTATTTGGAGATGCTATAGAACCTCTTCTAATTCAACTAGAGAAGCTCTTCTATTATGCTTATTTGTTTATAATTCAGAGCAATATGTCATTTGAAAAAATAATAACTGCTAAAACATTTTAAAACCTGTGAAATAGATGGTTTGACTAAGTAACAAAGCTCTGGTTAACCACCTGTTGCCCCAGTCCTATCAAAACTGGCTTTACTATATCAGAACAAATTATCCAGTCAATATATTCAAAGAAAGAATTGTTTATGCAAACAGTGCATTCATTCTATAAATGTTTATTGAAATTATACTACATGCAAGGTACTGTTTGGTGCCAGAAGCTCCAGAAAATGATTACAATGCAGCAAAGCAGTAAGACCCTACTGTATTTGAAGTGAAAACAGCATCACGTTCTAATGCGCCATTAACAAACAGCTTGTGCAAAAAGTGTTGATATTTTTCTCTTACTGCTTTGTACATTAACTTGGCCTTCCTTTCAGCCCCACCCTATCTCTCCTTTGAAACCATTGTCTCCTTGACATGAAAAATGTACTTCAGAAAGCCTAATGGCTAATTACATCAAAGGGAAGAAAGTCCAAACCTCAAACAAGGAATGATTAACTGCATAAGCTTTAACAGAAGCTATCACGCCCTCAAAACTACTCCTCTTCTTTAATAATAATGTTTCCAGTAATTTATTTTCTGACAAAGTTTGTGTTCTCTGCCCAGGACTGACTCCTGTTTTGTTCACTTCAGGGTTATACCCTATCTAGGGCCAGCCCTGACCACAGACAAAGCAGGCTGCCCCCTACATAATATGATTTATGCAAATACAGCAAATTGAAGGAATTGGTACCAGGCCTCATGGGAAAAGAAACCCTGCTTGCTTCAATGGTGCCTTCCAAATTGTGCTCCATGCCATTCCAGTGAGTTTTCCAACAAACATCAATGACAAGGGAGGTTGTTCTACGGTCAAATAATTATAAGAAATGCTAGGCTAAACAAAAATAACAGGTTTAATTATCAACAAAGTTCTAATACTGTATTTTCTTAAAACCAGGTACCAGTGAAGATTATTTATGCATGTATTTTCTTTTTAAAAGTTCACTGAAAATAGAGACTATAACCGTCAGTGGTATATCCTCAGCACTTAGCACAGTGCCTGTAATATAACAGACACACAGTAATGTTCCTGAATCAATTAGTAAATCACTAGTCATTGTTATTGGGGACAATAATATTTTATACCTTTGCGATGACTGGGGTGCCTTCATGAGCATCATCTCAACTGTACCTCATAACCTTCAGAACAAAAATTAAAATCTATATCATTGAGATGCTGAGGGTCAGAGAAGTATAAAAGAAGGTAATGAGAAACCAAAATTTTTGAAGCTATACTATGCTGCTCTACTACACCCAGGATCTACCATGTGGCAGCCACATGCCAAGTGTTTTTTACATATAGGATTTCATTTCATCCTCCCAATAGCCCTGTAAGGTACTGATTAGAGACACAGAAACTTGGGATTTTAAAGTTAAGAAATCCACCCAAAGACACACAAGGAAGCAATGGAAGAGCTGAGAATAATACTCACATCTTCTGATTCTTGGCCTGAGTTTAATCTAACTATTCCTTCCTAAGTGGACATCAAAAAATTATTATTGAGAATGAAGTATTGTTCCCAAGTGTCAAAAAAAAAAAAAAAACAGTATTGGTAATAAAACTACCCTTGAACAAGCATGAGATAGCCCTGTCTGAACGCCTTGTATATTTCTGGGCATTTTATAGTTTTCTTTCTATATTTTTCCTATTCAATTAGAGATTATTCAAATATTATAGAACCTATAATATAGGTTGAAAAGATGAAGGTTGAGAAGAGGCATGACTGACAAGTCAACAATGTAAATGTATTTACTATGTCCTGAAGTACTATAAAAGATCATGTAAATTCAGGTAGAATAGAATGATGTTAGAAAGTAAAGTGATTATGCCCACAATTAAATGCTTTAAGGTTGTCACGTCACCGTTTTTTTTTTTTTTTAATTGCCAAGTAACCATAGGCTGCTTCATATTTGCTAGACTGTGCTAATCATTTTACATGGGTCATCTAAATTTAACCTTAAAATGACCTTGTGAGGTACCTATTTTTAAAAAGCTCTTTGTACAGTTGAGGAAACCAAAGCAGAGGAGACTGAGTAACTTGACCTTGATAGCATAGGGAAATAATCTAAATAGCACTTAACTTCAAAGAGAAATAATATATATAACCATTGTTCCTCACGTCAGCCCTATGAGGTAGGCAGGTAGGCATTATTATCCCCATTTTACAGAAGAAGAACGTGAGGCTACACCCAAGTCAAGATTACACAGCTAATAGTGAGAGGATCCAGAACAGATCCAGGATTCCAGACTCTTAGCACATTGCTTTCCCATTTCATATTCATCACTGCTTCCTTCAGAGCAGAATAGCAGGCAACACTTTTCTGGAGGCCATGTGCACCATCCCAAGTCTCTCCACTCAGAGCAAAAGCCATAAGAACCTCCCTGTGTCACCTTGGGCATATTACTTAGTGCCCTAGCACAATCTCCCCTCTTCTCTTGCCCAAAAGAGCAATCCTTTAGGGTTTAAACAATGCAAGTGGGACATTATCTGCAGATTGCTCTTGAAACACTCATATTTTACCTCAACAATAAACAAGGCTTCCGCTGTCTCTTCTGTTCTTCTAATGGCACAGGTCACTTATCCTGAAGATGGAACAGCCATTCCAATCGGAAGAACGAACCAGCCCTGACCACCCATCATCACGGAACAAGATAAAGCACGGACTCTCAAAACAGGATTTAGCAGCTATCACAATCATGTTTTCTTCTGTCAATATGGCTGATGATTCCAATTTAAATCAAAATAATCAATCCTGAAAAGGCCAAGAATATGTAAAGATAGCCAATGAGAACAAACCCTGTCAGTTCCCCCACAGGATTCCCTCTCATATTTTTCCCATTCCCAGGGGCTCTACCATGGATTCAGTGACCTTTGCTTACAGTGCCCACCCCTGTCATTCCTATTCATAGGACTATTCTGGGACTACTGAAGTTGTTTTGTCCGTAAGCACAGAAGAAGGGTACAGGGCTTACATACACTGGGATGACCTTTAGGCAGCAACTGACTAGTGCGAGAGTAGGAAATCCCAGCTACCTTCCAAGAGAACTGCAACCACTCAGAGCAAAACCTACACTCCAGCCCCGCTGTGGCATCAGGGAGATGCTACCCTCCACTGGACTTTGTTGAAATTACTTGGCCTCTTCCCCACCTTGTCCTGCTTCCTCCATTCCCTACGAATTTTTCCTGGGAGCACTTCCTTAACAAATAACTGGCACTTGAGTCCCCATCTCAGGTTCTGCCTGTGGGATACCAGACCAAAGACACGAACCCAGCACAAACAAAATAAGATAATATAAAAGCACATATGCTCTGCCCCCTTCACTTCGAGCTACAGCAAAATCATAGTGCTGCACACAGCCTATGTAGTGCAAAAGAACAGAATTTGGATTTAGCCTCTGGATTTGCCTTCATTGTCATGTTATAGTTTTTCCCTTATAGGATCTTAAGAGACATGTACTCAAATACTCCATTTAGTTTACTCTAATACTCTGCTTTATCCACTTTTTTATTTTTGCCCCACCTTTACCTAAAGTGTTTTTATTTCCAGAAACAGAAATTTTCTAGACTTCATTAAAATTTCACATTAAGGAAATATCTCCAATCCTGGTCCTTAATTCAAGAAACACTGATGAAATATCTGCAAGTGCTAGGCTCTACAAGAAAAGAGATAAGATAGCTCCTACCCTCAAAAAAGCTAACACCATTGCTCTACAAAAAATAATTCTCATCCTTCTGGCCAGGTGTTAACATCATGAAGACGGAATCTAGGTCTCTGCCAGGGGACCATAAGGCAGTCCTGTAATCCCAGCTCCTCAAAAGGCTGAGGCAGTAGGATTTTTTGAACTCAGGATTTCCAATCCAGCCTCAGCAACATAGTGAGACCCCATCTCTAAACAAATAAATAAAAAGAATCTAGGTCTCAAAATCCTCAGTCTGGTGCTTTCTTAAGTTCATCAATTTCTCAATATCTAGCCTATTTGCTAGAGTTTTTCTATAAAATACACGAAAGGTACAGAAAATAGTAGTGGGGATGGTAAGAAGATGGATGTAAAAAATATTATACATTAACCTATCACTGGATTTGGTGGCTGACAATGGATTAGAGAATGGGCATGCTGGGGAGGGAAAATAAGTTCAAAATGATGCCCAAAATGCCTAGGGCATATGAACAGAGGGTGGTGCTTTTTCCTGACATAGTGAATAACCCAAAGCACCTTGCCTAGGAGGAGTTGGGAAGCTCAGTTCTGAATGCATTGAGTCTGAAATGTTTATGGAGTTTCCAAGCAAAGAAGTTAATACAAAGGCCAGCTGTATGGGTCTGAAGCTCAGGAATAGATTCAGCATCTTAGAGGCCAAGGGATAGACAAGACCTCCCAGAGAGAGTGTGAGGAAGGAGAGGGGGTCTGTGTACACAACACCCAAGGAACAATGGCATTCAAGGAAAGGGATGAGGAAGAGGAGTCTGTAAGTGACTTGGAAAAGGAACAGTTGGGGAGTGAAAGGGTTATAGTGTGCGGTATGGAGAGCCAAGGAAATATGGCATTTGGAGACGAGTGTACTTGACTGTGCCAAGTTCTATTGAGGAGACAGACAAATGTTCATTTCAATGCAGAAAGAACATCTACCAATTTTGATCACTTCTCCAATATATGTTAAGAAAGCAAGTGTCTGGCATTTGTTTTCCCAATCCCTGGCAAGGGTCTTAGAAAAGAAGCAAGACCATTTAAAACCACTGTCTGCCATCTCTGACTTCCTTATCATGTCTCTTGCCTTTGGGGCTGGCCTCCCTGCTAGAAATTTTCACCTAATAAAGTTGGCTTATCATGTATGATTTTTTTAAACAGAAGACTATAATTACACAACAATTTGGATCTTGATCCTGGAGTTTTGCATGCTGATCTTCTGAGATTACACATGAGACCTCATGAAACGAGTGCTGAGCACACACATGCTTCAGAAATGCTAGCTGGATATGAAGATTTTAATAGCTGGAATGGTCAAGATTCTAACTTTTTATTGTTCCAAAATATTTCATTATGTCTAGAAAAGACTGTTAATAACCTCAAAAGCTGTGTGAGTGTACATGTGTGTGATTTGTGACCACTGGCAACGTGGAATAGTTACTGACTTGGAGGATTGAGTTATGAATGATACAGTACAGAGGAAGCCTGAAAGAACACATTTTTAAATGCAAGGTCTGAGTGCTGATTGACATACTTTGTACGATAGTAAAATCTGGCAGGTGTATTAACTTGCATCCCTCTGATCTGTACACATCCACACTTGTCTTCTTAGGGTACTTGGTAATAAGCTGCTTTAAAGATCCCTGAGTAAGCACTGAAGATAATATCTGGAGTGTGTAGCACTCAGTCCTTTTAGAATGGCTTTTTCCTGCTCCTTTCGTTTTCTTAAGAAAATGTCAGTTTAATCATTTCCTAATGCTTTGATAATGTGTTTCTTTACATAGCTGTAGAACACTCACTTCAGTGTTTTAAAAGCATGAATGTAGATGTAAAAGTGCCAGTTAAATGAGATTACATTTTCCTAATGAAATAACCAAAGAGGAGTTTGAAGATTCCTAAACTTGTATGACATTTTTCAGAGCAAATAATAAAGTCCAAGCCCTCCAAAGTGTCTCTTATTTGAGAAAATAAAATTTCATATCTTGCTGAATATACAAAAAGCACTAGAAAATAAGGAATTCATTCATCGGAGGCAATGTGTCACACATTAGGTGGGTTTGTAACCAGGTAAGTGGCGACTTGAGCAGCATGAAACAATAAAAAAGAAAAGGATCTTGGGACCAGGTAGGATGGGAAGCTACCATCACCAATCCTGATACAGGCCTGACTTCAGCAGGTTCAGCAGGGGTTAGCAAACTCACAGTAGGCTTTGTGGAGGCAGGTGATGGTATAAAACATCCCACCCAGCACATGAAGAAAAAATGTAAGAGGCCAGATGTTAGAAATCCTCACAGTTAGAGAGGCAACTTGATGTTTTTGTTCAGTCTCTCCTTTCATATCAAACCTCTTTTGGGAGCTCACTTCTCAGCTTGAAGACAGAAGCCCAGTCTCATAGGCTAGAAAATACGGCAGGATTTATAGCAGAGGCAGGAAGGTGGAGAAAAAGGGGCAAGATCCTTGTTATAAGCCCCAGTGTGGTGGGTGGAGCACCAGCAGAACATCAAGAAAGATGATGAGATCATGGTCTAGACCCTGTTCAGGAGGGAATGAAGGTCTGACGATGGTGAAAGAAAGTGACAATTTCTTGATCAAGCAAGCTGAAGTTCCAGGTAGGGTTACTAAAACCACTGATTCTAAACTTTATTTGTCATCTGAAGTGGGACCCCATGCTGGGATCAGCGTAGGCTCTGGGCACTCGGGGCTACCCAGTACTTTCAATTCATGGACAACAGCAGTGGAACTCATTCCAGCCTCCAACAACTATCAGAGCAAAGATGTTAAAATGCTCCCCGTGCTGGTAACATTGGGCTTGGGAATGGGGTAGGGCTAAGCCTGCCACCTGAAGTGGACGGGATGGAAGAAGACAGGCATTCACATTCTCCTGCACGTTTATGTGAGCACCAGAAATCCCCTAGAACGTTTTGCCAGAGAGAGAGAGAGAGAGAGAGAGAGAGAGAGAGAGAGAGAGAACTATATTGACACAGGATCTTCCATATTATTGAAACCATAAGCAAATAAACATATTAAAATAGTTAAGCCATAAGCATTTAGAGGTATTATAATTCAGCCTCTGACAGTAACTGGATTTTTCTTCGTTTTTTTTGTTTTTGTTTTTTTGTTTTTTTTGATACAGAGTCTTGCTTTGTCATCCAGGCTGAAGTGCAGTGGCACAATCTTGACTCTCTACAACCTCCACCACCCTGGTTTAAGCAATTCTCATGCCTCAGCCTCCTGAGTAGCTGGGACTACAGGTGTGTACCACCATGCCCAGCTCATTTTTGTATTTTTAATGGAAGCAGGGTTTTGGCATGTTGGCGAGGCTGGGCTGGTCTTGAACTCCTGGCCTCAAGTGATCTGCTGGCAATAACTGTATCTGTAAGGAAAGCTCACTTTTAACATCCTTCTTATAACTGATAATACAGTAATATTCCCCTCACCTCCATCTCACTCGATGAACCACTGAAAAATCGGAACTTGTTTGAAATTCAGAAAGGGCAATAGAAAATTGGCCTTCAGAATCTGAGTGAATTGTACTTTCAGATTTCATCAAAGTCCTCCTCAAGGTTCCCTGTTGATAAAAACTAATATAATCACCGCTAAGGTTTTCTGTCACCAAAATTTAAAGAAGCACTAACTTTATCCTTATTCTCTCTTTCCCTTTCTCTTGGACAGAATATTTACCTGTTATGTGATGCAAATGGCCATTTCCTAAAGCATCTTGTTTTATCTTACTATTTCATTGGCTTTCTAAAAGTATCTCTTCTAAAAGATATAATCTTGACTAAGTGTGGTGGCTCATGCCTATAATGGAAACACTTTGGGAGGCTGAGGCAGGAGGATTGCTTGAGTCCAAGAGTTTGAGACTAACCTGGGCAACATAGTGAAACCCCGTCTCTAAAAAAAAAAAAATACAAAATTTAGCTGGGTGTGGTGGTGGGATCCTATAGTCCCAGCTACTCAGGAGGGTGAGGTGGGAGCATTGCTCAAACCCAGGAGGCAGAGGTTGCAATGAGCTGTGGGAGCATTGCCCAAACCCAGGAGGCAGAGGTTGCAATGAGCTGTGATCATGCCACCACACTCCAGCCTGGGAGACAGAGCAAGACCCTGTCTCCATAAAAAAATTAAATAAAATATATGGTCTTGTGTTCAAATGCAGGGGCATGACCGGGTGACCCACCATTCTCCTCATCCCTTCTAGGCTAGGTATTCTCTGTTTGTCCTTCCAGATCCTTTCTTTACGCTTCTCTGCCCTGCTCTGTGCCCCAGGACCCTGGCAGCTGTGGACCACATCAACAGGCATCCCTTCTCTCTGGCTTCCACAGGGTTTGGTCATTGAGAGGCTCTGGTATGAGATCAGGAGAGAGAGAGGTTGGGTACTGCCTGGCCTGGCTACTGCTCTGTGGAGCTGTGGTTACCAGTGACTGCCGTCCTGTGGGGAAACCACAGCTCCTATCCTATAGACGGGTCTTGCCTGGTTCTACTCACTGCTATCCCCTCTTGCTCCTTCATCCCTAGAAGTGGGAGAAGCTACTGGTGGTTGCTAACCCCAGGGTGTTTCCTCATCCACTTGACCTTCTTTGACCCCACCCATACCTTTGAAAATGGACCCTTCATTAAACTCTTTTTAATTGCCTCCGGAGTGTACCATCTGCTTCTTGCTAGGACCCTGAATGATATACCCTCTTCTATTAATTTCATAATTTCTCAACACTTTCAGGATATGCTGATGAGTCAACATCAGAGAGAGGAGATACACCTCTTCCCTGGATCTCCTAGAAGGCTTGCAAGGCAGGCAGTTACAATTGAGGGTTAAAACGGAACCTGCGGAGTATCTGAGGGTTTCAATTATCTTTGTTACCCTCATTCTATCTTGCACAGAGAATTGAGAATTGGCTGTGTCGAGACTAAGTTGACACATATCACAGAGGCTATACAGCAGTCTATCTGCTCATTAAGAGTTTTTTTTACTATATCCCACTGATCTTCCACTTCTTGCAATGCTTTTGATGTGGGTTTAATTCTAAGTTCTGACAGAGAAAGGGTCTCACATCTGCAGTCCCCAATGCAATCTTCACATGACTGTCAAAAATGCAACTATTTGTCCCCAGGCTTAAAGTGCCAGCTCTAAAAAAAGGTCAAGGACTCTCTCTGGGAGCATCTACAACATTCAAGCATATACTTAAGATCTTCATTTTATCTCACACTTTTCTTCAATCTAATGTTAATTTGGATATCATATTTCCATAGGCCCAATATATGCTCAGCACATTCTAAAAACAGAGAATAATAACTCAGTTCTTATTTCCTTTCTAAGACCACAAATCTACTTGCTGTGCTATGGAAATGCTGATAGACCAGATTTAAACCCAAGAAGTGCAACGAACCATTCACCTTAATGAAAGTCACTTTTCTTTAATAATTTCTACATACAACTCTTAGAATCATTTATTTCCATCCTCAGTCTGATTTAAGGAGAAAGATGAAAAAAAATAAAGTCTTTAACAAGCAATAGCAAGTCTTTCCTCAATAATTATCAAGGAAATAAAAATATTTCTCCACATGCAGCATACCAGCTCCACACGTAGCATCAATTTGCTTTGTCTTTTTTTTTAAACTTTTGGTCAAAAATATATGTCAATAATGTCTTTCATACTACGTATCTTCTCATAAGTAATAAAATTCTCAATTTTCAATTGCTACAAGAATTAGAGTCTTCCCAAAATTCAGAATTTTTCTAAGCATAGTTGTAATAATTAGCATTACTATCACTAATTAGTTTATCCTAACAACAGTTCTTGAAATGGATAACTATTTTTTATGCTTCAGAGAAGGCTGGTAACTTAGTCAAATTGTTTGTAATTTCACTAGAGGTTCTGAAATTTTGGTTGTCATGCATATGTGCAATCCATAATTCATTTTCATCCTCTCCTTCTCCTTTAAACTGTTAAGTTTGGGGTTAAAGCAAATTGTGTCATTTACTTGGCGCTAAAATGAGTTGGAATTGCACAGGGACCGGCTTTTAAAATGCAGGCTTTTGGAGTAACCAAATATGGCTCAATTCCTAGTGATGTAACTAGCTATGCAACTAGTCATGCAACTGGTGTTGGTTTATAGTTACATTGTAAATTAACTGTAAAGGTACCTATGGATAGGAACACATTCATATCTTCATAGAGACATCACCTTTGTGTAAAATGTACTCACACGTACTATGCAGATGATGGCTGCTATGGTTGTTATTTTTATGACTATTCTTTAGAAATTTTATATACAATTAACCACATCTAAGTGTGGTGATGATCTTAAATCACGTTGCCAGGTGATGAAATTTTCACTCCAAATGTATGGAAAGGAAAAGAGCCCCACAACTGTTTTTTTCTATTAAAAGACAAACTACTCAAACATTTTGTAGAGGAGGTTTGAAAAAAAAAAAAAAGGAACCAAGAAGCTACAGCATTATGTAGGGCAGTGACCAGAGAATTTGGTTATAGCCCCAGCTTTGTCAATTAATAGCCTTTTAGCCTTGAGCAAATCAATAAAAGCTTTTTGGACTCAGTTTCCTTCTCTGTTAAAAGAAGTTGAACTTAAATGGGCTCTGGGTTCACAGCAACCTTTCAACATTATGATTCAGCTTTGGTGTATACAGCACAGCAATTAAACACACAGGCTTCAGGGTCTCTGCCAGAGTTTAAATTTTCACTCTGCCATTTACTTTCCGTGAACTCATGTGAGTTACTTAACCTTTCCAAGGCCAAGTTCCTCATTAATAAAAGGGAGACTTGGTGCGCTGGCTCACAGAAACTCAGCAGAGAATTGTGTGCATCTCTTCCCAACTTCATTTCCTGTGACATTACCTGGCAGTTAGAAATCTGTCACAATGAGAAAATTTACACTGCAGGAAATTGGCAAAAGCTACAGAGGATTCCCCTTCCCTGCTAGAGAACCAGGTATTAGGCATTTACCAGACTAGCACTAAAGGCGATACTAGTATGTATTTAATAACCATTTTTTAGTATTGCAGGAAATAATGCATGCAAACAATAATAACACAGTTTTACATAAATATTATGCTTTCCATAAATGTTATTTATATATTAGAGGCTGTAGTCTTAATGTGTTATAGTAAAACGTTATACTATTCTTAGAAATCTTGCTTATTCTCAAAACAAATTTCAGGCTTTTCTAAAATCTACAAGAGTCTAACCTTTGATCAGCTATTGAGTTCCCAAATCCCCCCAAAAATCCTCTTTTAATTTCATACTTACAGGCCTTCTGCTACGCACCATCCCTCACAGGTAGTTTTCCTCTTTACAATTTGAACAAGGGTTTCTCCTCTTAGTTTCTAACATTTGCATAAGCCTGATAGCAGCTCAATATGATTTTTTCCTAATGTGGGAAAACATGACTAATTTATTTTACAACCAACTCTGGTCCTTCCCTTGTGTTCCCAGTCTCAGTCACCTTGTTCTAGCTGGAAATCCAGGAGAACTGTTCCCTTAGTTCTCATCCCTTAGGCCCAACAGTTTCGCCTCCATAGCTATCCAATCCATTTGTGTTTCTCCATTTCCACTACTGTCACCCTTGTTCGAGCCACTGGTGGCTGCTACTTGGGCCACTGGAACAGTCTCCTCGCTAGCCCCTCCCCTGCCCACCAGCCTGCTGTCCTCTGTTCCTTCTAGCATGTCCATCTGACAATGCCACTTTTCTGCTTGGCCATCCCACTGCTCTTGGGATGGAAGGGTGACTATCCCCTGGCCCACAGGACCCTGCTCAGGCAGCCCCTACCTGCCCCTGGCCCTCTTGACACCCATCTCCCATTGAGAGCTGGGCTCCAAATATGCTGACCTGCTCCTCAAATGGGCCAAGCTTCCTCTGTCTTATTTTTTCCCCTTCTGCCTTCTCTTCTTACTTCATCCTTTATAACTCACTCCAAGTCAGCCTCATTTTGTCAGAAAATCTTCTCCTGGACCCCAAGTCTCCTTCTTCACACATACCCATTAAAAGATGTCTCAATCCTTCAGAGCACATATCAGCTTGAAATTTTAAATTTGTACATTTCATTATTTATTTAACATCTACCTTCCCCACTAAACTGACTTCCACAGGCTAAATTTATTGTGCTAATCACTATATAACTTCAGTGACAAATACACTAGCTGGCAATATTTGATTTTTTTAATGAGTTTTACTTTGGTACCTGCAGACAGTGGATTATTATTCAGCACACACACATACACACACAAATGAGCTATCAGGCCATAAAAAGACATGGAGGTAACTTAAGTGCATTTTACTAAAGGAGCACATCTGAAGCAGCTACATACTGTTATTCCAACTATATGACATTCTGGAAACCACCACCATAAAAGGATGGTGGTGACAGTAAAAGGATCAGTGGTTTCCAGGAGACAGGGGGATGAATACGCAGAGCACAAGGATTGTTCAGGGAATGAAACAACTGTGTATTATAAAGGTGGATACATGACATCACATATTTGTACAGAGCCATAGAATGTATAACCACAGGAGTGAGCAGTAATCTATGGAACTTGATGGGTCAATGTAGGTTCACTGTAACAAATATACCACTGTGGTGGGAGGTATTAACAGGGAGGGCTGTGCATGTATGAGAGTAGGGGTATACGGGAACTGTCTGTACTTTCTACTCTGTTTTGCTGTGAATCTAAAATTGCTCTAAAAAAAATTAGGTCTATTTTGAAAACAAATGAGTACACAAATGAATGAATGAGTAAAGGAATGAAGGAAGGAATGAATGAATATATCATAGCCAGGTCTCTCATTCCAATGGCTCCCATTGCACTTAAGGTAAAACCCAAACTCTTTTCCACTGCTGAGAGAGGTCCACATGGTCAGGCTTTTGCCAACCTTTCTCTCCCACTCACTAAACTCCAGTGATCCTGACCTCCTTGATGGTCCTCAAGCCCACTAATTCCAGCTTCAGGACCCAGGCACTTTCTTTTTTCCTTAAGAACTTCTTCGAGATGTCATGTGGCTGCTGCTTCTACATTTCAGGTTGTGTCTCAAACTTCACCTCTTCAAAGAGGTCTTCCCTGATCTTCATATCAAAAATACACCCTTCCCATACCCAATTTAAAACAGCTCCCTTCCACCCTGTTTCATTTGTAGCATTTAAATGCATGAAATAATCTTAGTTATGTTTCTTTTCTTACTCTCTTATCCACTAGATGGTAAATCCCATGGAAGCAGGGACTTTTTATTCTCTTGGATTTTTTCCATACTTTCCTTATTTCTTCTCTACTTTCCCCACAAAACTTTAATCTGTATGACATCCATATTTATCACTAACATAGGCTTATTAAGCTCAATTATGTTATTAAAGGCTTTGCACCTTTTGAGGTTAACAAACCAATTTACTATTAAAAGCATCCTTATTACAGATATTTATATATTTAAAAACATTTTTTAGCATACAGTTTTCACAAATGCCTAAAAACCTTTCATATATAAAGCAGCATAATCAGACAGAACAGAGTATTTGGTTTCACACATTTTAGTAGTAGCTGTGCTCCTGAAAATATAACTTTGGCCAATACAATCAGAAGTATATACGGTAGTATAATTGGCTATTTTTTTTTTTCTATTTAGGTGACCTAGAAAGACAGCTAATATGTCTCTAGTTTTGGTTAGAAACTAGGATACAAAAACAAAACAGCTCTTGCTCTTATGGAGTCTCTAGTCTGAGGAAAGGGTTTCCATGTTAGTTTTTTCTTCGTAAACAAAATAGCGATTTTCCTTCCTTATCTCTGACATTTTTTATTTGCTTATATTCATGTCTTCACATAAGTTTCCAAAAATCAAGGCACAACTAAATTGAGAAAATTTTTTTGCTGTACCACTCCCTCCCCTCTTATTTTTCTTTGAAATAATTACGTAATCTCTCAGGAGCTAGTTTCCTTTATGTACAGAACTGGGGAATTATTATTCCTTCTTTTAAATTAGGAATATTGAAAACAATAGCACATTAAGAATATATAGAACAGCAGAAGCCAACAGCAATACATAATAAAAAGCTGAGACCTTCTTCCCTTTCTGGGACAAGTTTCCTGGGAGTCGCTTTTTAATCCAAACAATCCACTAATCCTATTGCCAGTTTTCCTGTTTCTATATTGCCGAGAAACTCTTGAAGCAATTGTCCATTTACTCACCTATTCGGTTGTTACCCAATTTTGGGACACTCACCATGCACCAAAATAGTTAGATTTAAGTTAGCACACACAAAAACAACTAAAGTCCCAAACTAATATATGTTCTAACTATAAATATGTAAACTAAAAATGTTGAGAGTTTTCATTTAAACAGGCCTTTGAGTAAACACTCCCTTATAACTTCAGTCCTTGAATAGGCTAACTTCAACTGTAATGAAATGCAAATAACTACGTTAATGCAAATGTTAAGGCTACAAATTCAAACATAAAAAAGTCAAGAAATGCAAAAGTTAAGGTTCTCCTAGAAACATTAACTCACTCAAATTGTACATATAGAATATTTCCAATTACACGGAAGACAGCAAAATGTGATCCCTTAATGTACTATATGTGCAACATGGTTAAGTTAATGCTGTTATGAGAACGTTAAATTTTACAACCTTTGACTTTGTTTTAAAAGTTACTGCCTGAATATTGCATTATTCCTATCCTCATAATGCTATTTTCTTAAATTAGAAGGAAAAGAGAAGAGACACAAATGTCACTGTATTTTTCATCAATACAGGATTCTACATTTATAATGTATTTTGGTTAATGAATTAGACCAAAATATGAGGACTTTCTAAAAATTATTTAGTTGAAAAATGTGTACTTTGCTTGGATTACCTGAGTAGTTCGTTGAGATATTCCAAGTTAGATTTGTAAAAATGTATAATAAATATTTGTGAGGTTGTACTTACTAAGTATAACAAGTAAATTATACAAAGAACAAAAATTTCATTCATAAGGAAGAATTTTTATAAAACATAAAGTTAGAGGGGAAACATATCAAATGATTTTTAAAAATAAAATTCCATGGTTTGTTTTTCTTGATCTGGAACTAAAGTCAGTTAGTATTGCTGTTCTCAGAGCCATTTGCTCTTCCACTATTGAAGGAAAGCATAGTGTTTTGTTTAAAAATGTCTGAAAGCTGAAAATAATATACTTCACTAAGTGTTCGTAAATGTAGCTAGCATTTCTTCTAAAAATATTCAGTGGTGCAACAAAATGTTTCATTAATTACATAAGGTTGAACTGGATAAATCTGTCTTAATTAAACTGTGATGTTGCAAAAATTAGAAGAATGAAAGCAGAGCAATAAAAGTACAAGCCAGAAAAATCTGCAATTGTGTTGTTTGGAGAATCACTCTGAAGACAGAGAGGGCTCCTGCATTTCCTGCAGGGCCTTCTCATGTCCTCTTTGGAACTCAATAAATGAGACACCACACTACCCCAGTCCCATGAAGGAGACGTGCTCTAATAGATGGAGGCTTTTCAACTGGAAGGGAAGAGCAGGCAGGAATTAACAAAGCCCCAAATGCTCACAGCAACCACAGCATACGATGTTCTAGATTGATCACTCACTCCCAGTGCTTTTTCTGAAAGCCCTTGATTACTACAATTTTTGACAGTGTTCGTATCCCATTTACAGATTCTCTTTAAAAATTTGTCAGGCTTTTGGACTCCCAATATTAACCTGTATTTTCTTGTCTTCTGACAACAATTATTCAATCAGACTTCTTTTGTGAAGACTACAAGATAAATATCTCCACAGTCTGAAAACTATAGTGTCATGCTTGAGCGGCCTGATCTTAGACTTTATGCTGCAAATAAATTGGTATGTGCTTAAATAATTACCAGGCTGTTTGTCTACCACCTCTTGCGACTGTTGAAATGCCTGACATTATCTCACACGTAGTAGCAGAGCCCCTGGTTCTGCCCCACGCCTGTTGTTTTCTCTTTGCAGGACTTTTCCATCCTTAACCCAGAGAACTGTGGTTAGACCTGGGTGGGGACGATGGGAATTTCACCTCTGAAAAATCCACTTGATCTCTTTGTTCTTTGCCCATCCTATGGATTTGCCTCACAGGGTTTCTGAGAAACTGTGTTTATCTATGTTTGTTTATGCCTGAGAAATCTCTAAATCAGAAATTCCAATTTGTATGGTATATTAATTTCTTACCTGTTTTTTGATTTCCCTCTCAACTTTAAGGCTAGGCTGTTTTGAATGTTTGTGGCAGTATTTTCACAAAACATGTATCTTAGGATTGAAGGGTTAATGCCATTCTGCCTGAAATGGCTCAGGGGTTGCTACAATTTTAAAGGCTTGAATCTGTGCTAAATGTGAAGATTTCACCAAATAAAGGCAAATCACAAAAAGTTGGTGGAGGGAGAATTAATAAACAGAGAAACAAAGGGGAAAAATCTTTTCCTGCATTTCTAGTTGGAACTGCTATTTTTCACAGCTAACTGAAATATTTCGACATTTGAAAAACATCAAAATAGCTAGAATTCATAAGTCTGAGAAGAGGGAAAGAAAGCACTTTGCTAAGTGAAGTAAGTTCAGCATTTGCAATGTAATTCAAATTGCACTTGTAATTCAGGTCCTGGAATTAACCCACTCAACCAAAGCTTGAAAAGATTTAGATTTACTCAGACTAGCAACAATACAATACCGCCTTACAATTGCACAACCACCCTGTCTTTTGGTGATACATCCAATACACTCTAAATTATAATTCTAAAACTCAGTTTGTTGTTAAAAAAAAAAAAAATCTGTGCATCATATCAGAGTTTGTCTTGTTGCAATTTAAAAGAGGGAAGAAGGACTCACAACCAGTTTTAATCGGGCTAGAATAACACCTGAGCTCTTCTTATAAAGACTTTTTAAAAAGTGATTTTTACCACAATTTTTAACTGTAAAGAGGTAAATTTGGAATAGAATTCCTGTATTTTCAGCCCACTGACTACAATGAAAAGAGTAACTTTCAAGGCATTGTTGTGTTTGGGGTACAATTCAGGTCATCTGAGCTGCCATTTTATTTTTCCAAGGTTGATTCCACCAGGGATTCATCTCATTGAAGGTGGGAGGCTGAACAGGTTGGGAGAGATGGATTAGCGGCACTGCCTGTGTGGACTACCTGTCCATGAAAGTTATCTGAAGGTTTTCCATGCAAGTCATTTAGAAAATGCAGCCATTTTACCTTTATCTAGTTTGACAATAGTCAAATCATCCAGGATAAGATTTTTTTTTTTTTACAAAAAGGAAAAAAAGTGTCTGCCAAGATTTTGAAAGGGCACTTTTAATTGTCTATTTTTTATGATGAACATTTTCTGTCAGTGGAAAACAAAGCTTAGATAGGCTTTATGATTTTTTTCAAATATGTAAATTTTTAGAACCAGGCTATTAATGAAATTATTTTATTCTAGCTCACTAGCACACAAAACTAGAGAAAATGTTGTAGTATTAGAGAATGAGTACTTACATACCAGGCGCATCTACCAAGTTAGAAAGGCAGAGGCAGAGTTCTGAACTACATGTTGCAATTTTTTTTTTTTAAAGAAGAGCATCAAGGCAGCATTTTCATGATATTCCAAAAGACTGATATTTGATGACATAAAATACCTTCACCTTAAAAGTCAATTATTTAGTGGAAAGACCTCCAATTTTGCTTCTTTAATCCTATGCAAAACAGCATCATTTCATATTTATTTAGCTTAGTGCTTTCTATTTAAAACATTTATTAACCAGAAAGACCTCAGTGACATGTAAATTTCATTTTCTATACCCTATAGATTAAAATACATCTGTTTCAGCCATCATTCAGGAAAAAAAAATAATTGTAATAGTTCATTTTATGAAAAAAAGATTTATGTCAGCATTCAGTCCTGACAAGAAAAGGCAAGTCGTTTGCAATAATGCTAGGAGAGAGCTTTTTTCTTCCAGAATTTTATCCAAATTGAACAGAACTGTGTCCCTGATATATACGAGGAGACCCAAGTAACTTTACTTCCTGCTATGTGGTTGCTGATAGTGATTCACTAAAACGCCAGGTAAAGTGTCCTTTGTTAAATTTAATCTGTGATGTCCTGGCATTTGCATTATACCAAAATTGAAATAATGCAGCTCTTATTCCAGTGGATTTCAATTCTGTGGTAAGGAAAAATATTTAGGGATGCATTTTAAAATCTGGCATTTAATGAACTTTCTTTGCTTCTAATTATGCGCAGTACAGTTTAAGAGCAAACGATGTTTATATAACACACCTGGAACAGGCAAATTTTTAGAGACAAAAAGTAGAAAAGTGATTGCCTAGAGCTTGAGGATGGGAGGGTGTTAAAGGGAGAGAGTGACTGCTAATGGGTTACTGGGTACAGGGTTTCTTTTGGGGATGATGAAAATGTTATAAAATTGATTGTGATGACGTTTGCACAACTCTGAATATACCAAAAGCTATTGAATTGTACACTTTTTAATGGGTAAATTGTATGGCATGTGAGTTATATCTCAATAAAACTACTTTATTTTACATCCTTCCAAAAAAGATAAATCCCACCCCCAGCCCTGGCCCCTGAAGAAATTAGAGTCTTGCCAGATGGGGATCTCCTCCTTAAGGAAGAGTTTTCCTGACTGAGGGAGCAGTACATGAAAAAGTGGGAGGGCAAGCAGGCAGGAGAGAGCATCAGAATTCCACAAAGATATGAATATTTTAACTCCAAAAGTCAAGAAGTCAGAACCTAGGGAAAGGTAAAGGGTGTCCAGGAAGATGTATGAAAAGCAATTGTTTGAATGTTTTTATCTTCAAGTTACGAAAGAAAAGCAAGAGAAAGAATTAACATTCAGAACAGTGGAAGGTTAATGATAAAGGTGTCCAGTTGTCTTTAGGTACTTATTTTCTTTATTAGCTTGTTCTAATTACATATTCTCTACAGGAAAATTCGTAGCTTTGTCTTATGTTTATGCTTAGTTCTTTTAATAAAGAGATCTATTTTTCATCAAACGAATATTAGTAGTCTGTCAAATTATCTTACCTTCTTTCTTTCACAAGATTAACTGATTGACCACTGTCATGGTGGAACTGACCCCTTGTGCCAGCAGATAACCAATGAAGACCCACTGTCCCCTCACAGCAGCACATTTTCATAACATGGAAATTCATAACATGCCTGCTCAGCACCAGCCTCCCAACCCCAAGCCTATTCCATGATGGCAAATGCTGTCTGGGTTTTTTAAAATAAATTTAAGTCCAGGTGCAGTGGCTCACACTTGTAATCCCAGCACTTTGGGAGGGTGATGCAGGTGGATCACCTGAAGTCAAAAGTTCAAGACCAGCTTGGCCAACATGGTGAAACCCTGTCTCTACTAAAAATACAAAAAATTAGCCAGGCATGGTGACACACGCCAGTAATCCCAGCTACTCAGAAGGTTAAGGCAGGAGAATTGCTTGAGCCCAGGAGACGGAGGTTGTAGTGAGTCAAGAACACACCTCTGTACTCCAGCCTGGCCAACGGAAAAAGCATCTGTCTCAAAAAAAAGAAAAAAAAAGGAAAAATGTCAACTTAAAGGGAGAAACAAAATCTGTTAAGAAGTGTCTTCTATAATAGCAAAACTAAAATGACTATGATAATATACAAAAGGAATTGTACCGCCCACACTGGAGAAGGTGTATTTCATGTAGATCATTTCAACAGTTACACAGCTATGTGACCTGGGGAAGGCAAGCCTAGAGATGCTGCTAACTAGAGAGCTCCTCTTTATTCCACATCTTTTGTGATTTTACGTCTGTCAGTCTCTTTTGCTCCCTACTCTTGTTTGTCTTTCAGTCACTTTTGCTCCCAATTTTTGCTTCTCTACACCAGGAACAATGAAAACACACACATACTTTCAAAGGCTTCTCACAAGCCAGTCCTATGCTAAATGCTTAACATGCACGATCCCTCTGTGAAGTTGTACTTATTGAAAGCAATGAACCACCTACACTACGTCTTTATCATTTGCTATTTATATCAGGCATCTTCTCATTAAGCCTTCAGCAACCCAACAAGATAGGCATAATTATTATCAGTCCAAATGTAGAGATGAGGAAAATGAAGCTGAGCTAGACGAAGTCGCTTGCTCAGGATCAGATACATCAAGGTGGCAGGTCCTGGACTGATGCCCAGAGTGTTTGAAGCCCACACCCATAATCTCAACCACTCATTGTTCTGCTCATTACCCAGAAAGCCCAGGCTTCATGTTGACACAAGCAGAGGGCAAGTGGAGGAGGAGAGAAGCCCCAACGGAACTAAGAAGCCGAGCAGCTAGGAAGTAGCCAAATACTCCGGGCCACAGGGTGTCCCAAGAGGGAACTAGAACAAAGTGACACTCACTGCATGGTTCATAGTGATACCATCAGTCACACCCACTTGCAAGCTTTCAGGGCTGGAAAAATTGAAATGTCTTTGCCTGCTGTGGTTGAAAACTGGCATTGCTTCTCCATTTCTGTACTTCATTCCTCTCTAAACACATTTCTTCTTTCTTTCAATCAATGTCATCGTTATTTACTGAGGCCTCCTAAGTTAAGTACCTAACTCACTTTTAGGCACTAAATACACAGCTGTGAATAAAACAGAGATTGGCTGTCATATACCTTAATTCTAGTGGAGTCAGATCATCCACAAACAAGAAAATACATATCTCATCCTCCCAACTGCCCCTACCTCACAAGTCACTATCTAAATGTATCATGAATTCTCAGAAGGTCTGAAATCCAAAAGTTTGAGCTTTGTAAAGAAAAATTTTTAAAAGATCTAGAATCAAATTATAAATGTGTGTGTATTAGCCCATACTTGTGCTGCTATAAAAAATAGCTGAAACTGGGTAAATTCCAAAAAAAAAAAAAAAAGAGGTTTAATTTGCTCACAGTTTTGCAGGCTGTACAGGAAGCACAGCAGCTTCTGCTTTGGGGAAGGCCTCAGGAAGCTTCCAGTCATAGCGGAAGGCAAAGTAGGAGCAGCTGCCTTACCTGGCAGGAGCCAGGAGCAAGAGCAGAGAGGGAGGTGCTATACATTTAAACATCCAGATGCTGTGAAGTCTCATTCACTATCACAAGGACAGTACCAAGAGGGATGCTGCTTAACCATTCATAAGAAATCCACCCCCATAATCCAGTCACCCCTTACCAGGCCCCACCTCCAACATTAGGGATTACATTAGGGGATTATAACTCCACATGAGATTTAGGCAGGACACACATCCAAACCATATCAATGTGCTCAGGAATCTTTGTTGACCATCGCTGTAACAGCTGTGAGGCTACAGTTACCTATGCCCAACTTTTAAAAGCTGACAAAAGAGCCACTTCTCATGAATTACCATATGTAGCTATTCTCATTCACTCACAGACTTATATAGTCACCACCTTTGATACATTCAAACATATTATCAAATCTACTTTATTTTTGCTTTTACTTTTATATCAGTTAACTACTGACCTCAAATAGAAGACAGCTGATCCACATTTTTTCCCATCACTAGAGCATTTAAATACATCCATCTGCAAACAATTGAGAGGTAGTAAACAGATGTAACTTCCATAAAATTTACTTGTTAAAGAGACAATCCTAAGCTTAAGACGGGCAGTGTCACTATTTTAGTAAGGAAGGAAATTTTGATAAGTAACGTATAGACAGAAAAAGTTTGCACAAACTCTTTCTCATACAAAATTGAATAGAGCAGTCTATTTATTATAGGGGAGATATGATTTATATTCTCTTCCCATGTGACAGTCATTAAAAGAATGATGGTTTCAAAATGTATAAACAATAATGAATCTGGTGATCTACCTAGCTGTATCTATTATCAGGAATGTTTAAAGAAAATTAGAGTCCACTTACTTAACCAGTTGCTAGAATTTGGGGCCCATGTGAGTATTAGATAAGATATTCTTCATGGCCACCCTCTCCTGACCTCCTTCACCCCACTTTCACTTAAAGGTAAATTTCAGCAAAAACCTATAACTTAAAAAAGATGCTACAAGTTCATTTTTCTTACACAGCAAGATGGACATTTCAAAAAAATAAGAGCATATTTTTGAATGAACAAAGACCTACTCAAGGATCTGGACTTCTATAATAAAAGAACAAATTCAATGGAATAAGGTTATTAACTTATTAATAGTTTAGTTAAAAGATTAAAGAGTTGCTTTTGAAATTTTACAAATCAATTACTTGCAGTTAAATTTTAAACCAGGTCTTATAGTCAAAATCAAAGATTTTTTTTATATATATAGACTGAGATCAAAATCCACTGCTCATGTTTGGAACCAATTAAGTTACATTCCGAAGGCACAAGAGATATTCTTGCTTTTTTAAAACTTAAAGGTGCTTCATTAAATGATACTTTAGGCAGCTTTCCTATTTTCAATAAGTTACATTTGCTAAAAGCCATAATGAGAAGACATTTGTGATAAGAAGACGTGTACCTCAATTGAAGGGTCTCTTCACCGAACAGATGAGAGAAAAGTTAAAACATCTAGACCAAAGTTGTACGCTTTTGTTTCTATAAATGTAAATGTCTCTGAACTGAGTTCTTAGGAGATTTCTAGTTAGATGATGACACAATTAATTCTGACCAAATAGACTCAAAAGTCTGCAATTGCATTCATCTACAGGCGTTCTGTTTTAGAGACAAAATAAGGTATAATTTCACTCTTTTAATTCAACTGTTAGCCAACTTCTTATTCTGGTTATCACCATTGAACTTTTGTATGTCAGGTACAGTGGTGAGCACTTTGCATTTCCTCATTTAATTGTCACAACATTTGTGTCTCATTTTTCAGGCAACACACCCTCTGGGGGATAACGGATGATCCTACCAAGATCACTGAGTGAGGCCATGGCAGGGCCCTGATACAAATGGAGTCCCTGTGTGTCCAGAGGCTGCACTGTTTACCATTGACCTATATTCTCACATAAACAAGTAGGAATCACTGAATGTCTTTATTATTGCCTCTTTATCAAAATAGATCAAAGCCATCTGTTTATCAAACAACTCACCCCACAAACTTTTTTGTAACTTCAGAAGGATAGCTCAAATTTATGACAGCCCACCAAAGTAACTGATGAAAATGTGAGCTGAGGCTAAAATGCAGACTTTGCATCTTAAAACCTCATTTTTAAAAAGAATAAGAAGAACAAAGGCTAATAATTATAAAAGTAAGGAGTAATTTTTTAAACACCACAATGATTGCAACTTAATTTCTTTTTTTCCTAGCTTTGGGCTAACACAATGCGCGGTAGTGATATTTGGGATTTGTGCTTCAGAAATTTCCATGGACACATTAGCTTAGATGGTTTCATTACCCACCCTCATTATTAAGTAGCATTCAATTACTGAGTGTTGTAATGCCAAAGAGCATAAAAGAGAGACAAAATCTCAGTAAGATCTAAGGGCAAAATGGCATTTTTATATTGCTATAAAGATTACTTAACTCTAGTGCAGTACTAATCATCATTTCTGTGACTAAAAACATCCCCTTATGATTAATTATGTAAACTCTCATCATTTCAAGCCCAATAAAGACTTTAAAACATTTTTTATGCATCGTGTATTCCCAGCATCTTTTTTTCCATTTACTCACATATGAATCAACTCTAAGGATTAAAGTAACAATTTTCCATCATATTAAAACGGTGTATCATTTAAGAGTATCCAGATTTATATGAACTCGGGTAAATAAATGTGGAGGGTATTTTAACATGGAGTGAAGGAAGAAGGCTTCTGCATTATTTATAAATGTTGATTTATGTTCCTCATGTTTTTGTAAAAGGCATATAGTCTCCTACTGGAAGGAATAGCTCTATACTCAAGTATTTCCAAATTGCATATATTTGAAAATTATACAGTAAAAATCTCCCTTGAATATTAATTACAGTTTTATCTGTATCACCAATAAAATTCAGGGAGACTGCTGTTGAATAGTAAGGAATTGTTTATAATAGAATACAAGGCAGCAATTAGATGTGAGGTTACATATAAACACTTAATAATATAGAAAGATATGATGTGGCATTTTGTAAAAATAAAAGTCACAAAACAATATTATAAAATGACCATTTTTTTTTTGAAAAATGTTAACATATGTACATAGCCATAGACCTTTAATTAAAGGATATGCAGAAAGGCTTTAGTAGTTTTTACCTAGGTGGTAGGATCACAGTGCCTTTTAGGTTTTTTTCTCTTGAAGTAGACTAGAATTTTTCTTTCTAATGAATGTGATTTACTTTTCAGACAAACAAATGAAAATATCCTCTCTTGAGGAAAGTGATCCTTCAGAGTCTGAACTTTGAAACACTTCTTGAAGAATGCCACATACTTATGAAAATTGCTTCAGAGTTAACCCAAGTGACAAAGCCCCTGCTTTAGCCACAGCTAGACCTGAGAGCCTGCTTCTCCAGCTGGACAGGTGAGGAGAAGACAAACCACAGTGTGACAGCCCATGCTCTGTGCAGACCTGTGGGCAAGGGTCTCCCTGGTTGCCCTGTGGGTAGGAACTACAGAAGGGACAGGACAGGTAGTAAGAAGTGAAGTCCATATCATTCTTTATCTTGCAGCTTTGAAGACACTGAAAAGCAGAACATACAATGGGAAAGCAGCGAAGGGCTCTGCCTGAGACTCCAAGTCACACAGCTTCTGAAGTGTACACAGTTTGAATGCAGGGACCTGGGGACTGCAGGGCGTTCCCTCTGGGTCACCAGGGTCATTTCCTCTAGCACGATGCCTCGCCATTTACAACATTTACAATATCCTTTGCTTCTCTTTCTTCCTTCCTTCCCCTCCAACTGGACCCATCTGGAAGTACGAGAGTCTCTATCTACGTGCAACAGGAATTTAGTTTTCAGAAACGTGGTTCTGGGCATCTTCTGAACAGAGACTGGCAATAATCCCAAATTGCATGTTTTATTATGTGGGCTTCATTTGTGTTACTTAGGAAATGAGCTGAAACACTCAAACTCATTCCAGATAGCAGCCAAAGCTAAACAACCACCCCGTCCCTAAGTAGAAGGTCAGTGTGTTACAGGCAAAACTGTCCAGCTCCTGAGTTTGCTTGAGAACTCAGACAAGAAGACTAGCTGCTTCCATCACTGTTTTCAGCAATCTGCAGATTTTATTCCTGAATGACATGACTGCCTAACAAATAAAAGAGAAAGTCAAAGGTCTTCACCTCATACTTCCACATTTCTCTAGATGGTCACATCGTGATTCAGTATAAAAATCACTTTGGAATTTTATTTGGAATGAAAGTGGACAAAAATCATTACCTTTTGCTGTAACAGTTTTAGACATAAGGAGATTGAAACTGCTTATTCTCTGAAAATTAAACAGTTGAGTTCACTTCTTGGCCACCACAGAGCAATTTCTAGTAAGGATTTCCTTTTTTAATCAGTTACAACATATAATGACAGCCTCTACAGCCAGCCACACCCTGTGGGGGCAATGTGAATAAACACTGGTAACTTCCACCAGAAATAAACACCAGATCAATAGCATGCCGCCTGCACATCAGAGCATTTCCATCTCCCTGGGACCCCAGATGAGAAATTAATTAAACTAATACATTCAAAAACTAAATCCATTTTACTCCAAATTACCTTCCCCAAAAAGTTCAACAAAAATGTGAAATGCCAAAATTGTAAACTTGCATTATATGTGTACTCAGACCCTGGTAAAACAGATTCAGATAAAGAAAACACGAGATAAAGAAAGCCAACAAGCTATGATTGACTCAAGATCCCCATCTAGTGACAATATGCTGAATAGCATGTAATTTGTTTACATCTCTGGGAAGGCCTTTAAGTCAAATGAATTAAGCATTTGTTTGGTTCATTGTTTCAAAGTGACATGCCTCCTGTTATTATGCCCTTTTACAAAGTATTCCGGGGAAAATGTAACTCCCTTACACAACTGCGGCAATTCCCCTCTGAACTGGGTTCATCTGTTTTTGATAGAGTCTATTTCCCTGGATTCTCAATTTCCTCCGTAACTCCTATGGTGCCTGATTAGAGGTTTGACGCTCTTGCCATGCCTTTATCTAAGTAAAACTGCACCGTACATGTTACATATTACAGTATGTGTAGCACCAAAGCAGTGTGTACTTTCTGCCTGGAACTGTGTTGGCAGCCCTGCCTGTATAGGTTCACAAGAGACCAGTTAAGAGAAACCAGAATATTTCACCACAAAATATGCCCCTTTGGCATATTTAAATATGGCTATTCAGAGGTACTACAAACATAGAAATAGCTTTGAAAAGCTATATCTGCGGCGATTTGCAACTGCAAAGAAAAATCTGCATTAGTGAGGTAAACGTTTACTGTATGCATGATATACCTCAGTTAATACATTTTAAGTTGGAGTCTTGCTCTGTGTCACTGCATGCCAGGCTGGGTGACAATCTCAGGTCACTGCAACCTCTGCCTGGCAGGTTTAAGCAATTCTCCGGCCTCAGCCTCCAGAAGAGCTGGGATTACAGGCACCTGCCACCACGCCCGGCTAATTTTTGTAGAGATGGGGTTTTACCATGTTGGCCAGACTTGTCTTGAACTACTGGCCTAAAGTGATCCATCCACCTCAGCCTCCCAAAGTGCTAGGATTACAGGCGTGAGCCATGATGCCCAGTCAGTAATACAATTTCTAAAGGAAGCTTTTCTGTAACCATTGTTTTACCCTTATCCTGTGAGATAACAGCCACAGGAAGCCTTTTGTAGCCAGTAAGAGCTAAGTCCCCCACAGATTTCTTCAGGATTCTCAGGAATTTGATACAAAATTGATTATCCATGAAACCTAAACACTATGTAAAGGACTTGGGTTATTATTTCTATAATTCGACTGAAATTCTTAGGACAACTCCTTAGCCCAGGTTTTAACTGAAGAAAGTGAATTGTACTCATCATTGTTTCAGGGGGCAGGACCCACTGTTCTGTGAGGAGCTACGAGAACATCTTCCAACCGTCACTGTTTTGAGCAGAGTGGAAACAAAGGCAAATGAAAAACTGAACAGGTGGGTGAGTTTGTGATACGGCCCCCAGAAACAAATCCTGCCCTATCCGTCTTTCAAATGTCTGCTTTTATAATTTGTAAGACATGGAATGTTGGAGCTGGAAGGAAACTCCTAGTTCACCCCCGTGTTTTCAAGAGGAGACCCAGAGAGATGGTGTCTGGTCCAAAGTCACGCAGCTGGTTAAGGACAGAGCTAGACCTCCGCCAGTCTTTCCAACCTCTAGTTTTTCGCATTTCAAGGGCCTTAAAAAGCTCCCACAAGTATAGCCAGGACAACACAGTCCAAGGCCTTCAAGTCTTTCACAGCTATTTTCAGAGGTAGTATCCTCAGAAGTTCCTGGGTCCTTTTTTTTCTTATTTCTTGCTTTCTTTGAGACAGAGTCTCGTTCTATTGCCCAGGCTGGAGTGCAATGGTGCGATCTCAGCTCACTGCAATGTCCGCCTCCTGGGTTCAAGTGATTCTCCTGCCTCAGCCTCCCAAGTAGCTGGGATTACAGATGTGCACCACCATGCCCAGCTAAATTTTTGTATTTTTAGTAGAGACCGGATTTCACCATGCTAGTCAGGCTGGTCTTGAACTCCTGACCTCAAGCTCCACCTGCCTCAGCCTCCCAAAATGCTGGGAATAAAGGTGTGAGCCACTGTGCCCAGCCACTTCTTGCCTTTATTCCTTTGTTCCTTTCACCCTTTCTTCCTTCTAACCTTCCTTCATTTATTTTCTCCTTTACTTTCTTGTTTCCCTCTTTTCTTTCTCCATGATATGCTTACTTGCAACCAAAGTTTTTCTCTCAGTTTGCTTATCAAGACTTAGGAAGAAGCATGTAATTCAGGCCATTGCTTTTCAGATCTTACATCTGAATTATGCTCAAGGGTGATATAGGCCCTGCTCTCCCTCCTGCCCAAGTATAAAAGATTTGTACCCCACAAGCACAACCAGACAGATGTTCAACATTCCCTAGGAAGTTTCTCCCAGGCACTGCAAAAGCAGCTTCCCTGTTTACTACTTGGAAGAAAAGAAGAGAAGGGCCCCAGGACAGAGCTCTAGTTGTCATGCCCTGCAGTTCTGACCATCACCTGGTGCTTGGATTTTACCCTATTACCACAGCAGGTCTCAAGCTCCATTTCAGAAATGCCATTTTAAAATTCAGGATAGCCTTTTCCCCTCAGCAATATATCTACACCTCAATCAGTCCACAAAGGGTTATTTACTGCCTCCTGTGTTCTCAGAAGTGTGTGCTGGCTGTGCCACGTCAACAAGCATTCGTTGTGCCCAGGCACAGTGGCTCACACCTGTAATCCCAACATTTTGAGAGGCCAAGGTGGGCAGATCACCTGAGGTCAGGAGTTCAAGAGCAGCTTGGCCAGCATGGCGAAATCCCATCGCTACTAAAATTTTAAAAATTAGCTGGGCATGGTGGCACGTACCTGTAGTCCCAGCTGCTCAGGAGGCAGAGGCAGGAAAATCACTTGGACCTGGGAGACAGATGTTGCAGTGAGCCAAGATCACTCAGTGCACTCCAGCCTGGGTGGCAGAGCAAGGCTGTCTCCAAAAAAAAAAAAAAAAAAAAAAAAAGTGTGTTTATTGTGATGCCAATTTTCGAACTCAAATCATTTAGAATTGAGCTGAATTCACAAAGCAGTAGGAGAGGCAATGCAGGCCAGATTCATTACCAGCAGCATCTTTAACGGAAAAGTGTTTGTTGAACTCCTATCTTGGACAAATACCAGGTTTTAACTGCCCCAGGAGTTCAGAGGAGGAGAAAGTACAGTCGGTGAATGGGGAAAGCTCAGCCTGGCAGGGAGGGAAGAGCCTTAGAGGGTGCCTGATCCCACATCCCTAGATGCTTGAATATGTAAATATAATTCATGTTCACTCTAAAAATGTTTTTCAAGTATTTTATTAAAGTGAAATGAGAAAGTAAAACTTGGCTTTAGTTGTTTTAATATCATCAGTGCCCCCAAAACACCTACCTTTAAAATTTTTGTGTGATGACCTCTAGACTTTAGTCTATGCGTATTCTTAATTCATTAATACCAAATATGCCATTTCTTAGCTGCTTTCTTCATTTGACAATATATCTAAACACCATACTATGTTGGTATATATAAATCTGCATAATCATTGCAATGTCTACACAAGAGCTCTGGATTCACTTGCATGCAGAC
Organism: Sapajus apella; assembly: GCF_009761245.1. NCBI lineage: Eukaryota > Metazoa > Chordata > Mammalia > Primates > Cebidae > Sapajus > Sapajus apella. The sequence continues at coordinate 29,103,736 of NW_022436943.1, read as the reverse complement.
TGCTGAATAGTATATTGATGGTCCATAATTTATTCACTTTACTCTTTTTTTTTTCTTTTTTTATGAAATGGAGTCTTGCTCTGTTGCCCAGGCTGGAGTGCTGTGGCACCATCACAGCTCACTGCAACCTCCGCCTCCTAGGTTCAAGCAATTCTCCTGCCTCAGCCTTCTGAGTAACTGAGATTACAGGTAACTGCCACCACGCCCAGCAAAATTTTTGTATTTTTAGTAGAGATGGGATTTCACTATGTTGGCCAGGCTGGTCTCAAACTCCTGACCTCAAGTGATCTGCCCATCTCGGCCTCCCAAAGTGCCAGGACTACAGGAATGAGCCACTGCACCTGCCCTCACTTTACTCTTTATTCATGTTTGTGATATCCAAATTTTACTACCATAAACAAAGCCAGGATCAATTTCCTTGCACATACATATTTGTAGCTTGTCTGATCATTCCCTTTGGACAAATTTCTAGAATTGCTTACTCAAAGGGAAACTTTACATTTTGATCCATGGTACCAAACTGCCCAGGATTTGAACAATTTCTACTCCTACCAGCTTTCCTCACCAGCGCTGGGTATTATCATTCTTACCTATTCCAATCATCATCAAGTGGCAACTGCTGTTTTAATTTATATTTGTTTGATGATTTGCAGATGCTTTTGATTTGTAAAGTCTACCACCAACTTTTCTACTTAAGGTACACTAGTAAACTGCCTCTCTACCCAACCCACTGGTGACTTTCTCCCCTGATGCCGAGTGGGATGCCTCCATGAAAATTTGACTTACTTGCAAAGCCAGTGCAGTTGCCTGTAAAGTATCCAGATGCTATCTGCTGCCCACAGTAATGCTACTTCCCCCCAGACCTTGTCTCCTGTCTACCATTTCTTTGTAGAAGTGACTTTCCTGTGCCCCTCTGTGCATGAAGCTGGCTGAAACTTTGTGAAACCAACCAACAGATTTCTCATGTTGGAAAGGTGATTTTCAGCCTGACAAGGAATAAAAGAGAAACTGGACCATTATGAGGCCTGGAGTGGCCACCCTTCACCTCAACAGACTATGTCAATTATCTCTGAATATCACTTGACAAACTCAGAAGTTGATTTTTATTTTTTACCCCATTTGAGAGGCAGAATCTTAATCTGCCTCCACCTCAGCAGGTCTACATTAAGATGGGGAGGAGGACCTACCATACTAATCACGGTACATGGGGCTGCATTGGATCTCATTGTCCTGAGGACAGGTACTGCATCAGGTCTCATTGCCTTCCTCTGCCTACATTGGCATCTGCTTAGATGTTTTCCTTCCCATCTGGACTTTGGCTATCAGTCCCCACAGGTCAAAGCTATGTCCATGTCTCCAACTGTAAGGCCCCTTGAATCCAGTGGTTCCTGTTGAGGCTGCTCTGCAGGGAATTCCTTCTACCTAACTGCTGCTCTCAGAGTTTCAGGGACTGCATCAGAGCTCCTCTTAGGCAAAGGACATGATTGTGTTACCCCATATCAAATGGAAGCACAGAGAACTCTCGAGATTTGCCACTTCTGAAGGCTCTCCCCTGAGGTCTAGGGCACAGGCCATCTCTGATCCCCAACTCCCCAAACTGAGGATTCCATTCACATCCCCATCCCCAGGACTCGGCCTTGTGAAGGCTGACTACTTAGGGATGTACCTACATGAAACCTTTACCCCTCTGATTCTCTTCTGCTTTTCTCCTCCCCCAGCCCTGGGAAACTTTGCCTATTTTCAGTTTTGCAATCTACTTATCATGAAGTTGCCTAAACATCTCGTTTCTCCTCAGGGCTAGGCATTTGAAATAAAACCCAAGTCATGACTTCTCCTATCTGAGCTAGGGATGAAAATGGAGACCTAAATGCCAAAATTCAGGGCAGGGATGGAAAGAGAGAACAGGAAGGAAGTGAAAAGACATGTTTGTTGATTAACTGGTGGGAAGACAGCCATTCCAGATGTGGGAAACAGCACAGGCAAGAGGTAAGAATGTGCTGGAGTCCGGGGTCCGGCCATGCCTCCACAGAGATCTAATGGAATAAAAGATTATACATAGATACAGGTGGGCCCTGAACTTGCAGAATTATCATTCAGTGAGCATGAGAGTGGGCAAGCAATGTTATCTCAGTGCAACTTACTAATATAAACCTTCCATTTAGCTTCATACCATGGCAATTTTTTTTTACTATTTAAAGGCAAGTAGATTCTGGTGCTAATGGATAGGATGTGGGTTTCAAATACAAAACTGTTCTAGATTTGAATCTGGACTCTACTGCTTATTGTCTGTGATGCTAAGCTCAGTTTACTCATCAATACAATAATACCTCTTTAATAAATTGATACTTGTATATTATATTAGAGAACATACATAAAGCAACTAGAGCTTAGAAGATATTCCCTTCCCCCTCTTTCCTGTTTTTAGCCCCAATCCTCAGACTAACTCATAGCATACCTCGTCCCTACTCAAATTAATCTACTGCTAATATTTCTCAGGTTACTAGAAATGCATGCATGAATATGCATGAATTATATGCATAAATTTGTATGCTGGTGGATCACATGTGCTTCCTATCTTTTCTAAAGAACTCTGTTTTGTTTTTTTAAGTTGCTAATCTTCTCTATATCATTCCAATTTTAGTATATGTGCCACTGAAGCAAGAACTGTTTTGCTTTTTAATATTCACTGGGATTTACAGAAAATACTGATGAAAACACTTTATAAACTGGAAGTAGGGTCCAAGCGCACAGAATCAAGGTGCTGAGGTGTCATTGACTCTAGGAACAGTGCAGTTCTCCTTTCCTCAAAGCCTTTTGCTCCTTTCTTCCTGCCCATCACCCAGGAAGAAACCAGAAGAGGATTACAGCCAAGGACCCTGCCGGGCAGCTGTCCCAGTAAGCAGAGCCAGGCTAACAGAAAGCAAAAGAGGCTTGAGTGTGGTGGCTCATGACTGTATTCCCAGCACTTTGGGAGGCCGAGGCAGGCAGATCACTTGAGGTCAACAGTTCGAGCCAAGCCTGGCAAACATGGTGAAACCCCATCTCTACTAAAAATACAAAAATTAGCCGGGCATGGTGGCACATACCTGTAGTCCCAGCTACTCAGAAGGCTGAGGCAGGAGAATCACTTGAAGGCAGAGGTTGCAGTGAGCCAAGATTATGCCACTACACTCCAGCCTGGGCAACAAAGTGAAACTCCATCTAAAAAAGAAAAGAAAAGAAAGAAGCTAGCTTCTGTGTGAAAAGCCTCCCAGGCTTGACTACTGGAGAATGCATCTTCCATGGGGCTGGTGAGGTGGGAGAGATTCGAAGAGGCTTCTCTCTCTGGAGATGCCCCAACCCTGGAGGACAGAAGGTAGAGTGAATTCGCTCTGCTCCAGGGCACATGCTGTCCAGGAGGAGCCTCATCTACTCTTCCTTCAGGCTTTCTCACTGGGAGGAATAAGAACAAAAATACACGTTAAGGGTCTGGATCTCAGTGTCAGAGTTCTGTATCAATCTACTTCAGTCTTATTAGGCAAATAACAATGACAGCAGCAGCAGCAGCCATCTGGCAGTGGTCAATATGTACTGAGCAGCTACCCTGTGCCAGGTATCGTGCTAAGTGTTTTATAATCATTTTCTTATTGAATCCTCACCACAACCCTAGGAGGTAAGTGCTAACAGTGTATGGTTTGTATAGATGAGGAAACTGAAGCTCAGTGAGTTTATGTAACTTAACTGAGATCACCAAGGTAGGAACTTACGGAGCCTGGATTCAAACCTAGACAAACGGACCCTTAGGAGTTCCATGTCGCACAACCCAGCTCACCAGAACCAGGCATGTAGCAGCAAAGGCTCCTTAGTTTTCCCCTCCTCAGAAATCTCTCAAGAATTTGTAGGTATGATAAAGAGCCCTTTGAGGATTTAGGATCCTTTTTTTTTTTTTTTCTTTTTTTGAAATGGAGTTTCACTCTTGTTGTCCAGGCTAGAGTGCAATGGCACAATCTCAGTTGACTGAACCTCTGTCTCATGAGTTCAATCGATTATCATCCCTCAGTCTCCAGAGTAGCTGGGGTTACAGGCACGCACCACCACACCTGGCTCTAATTTTGCATTTTTAGTAGAGACAGGGTTTCACCATGTTGGTTAGACTGGTCTCGAACTCCCAACCTCAGGTGATCTGCCTGCCTCACTCTCCCAACCTGCAGGGATTAAAGTCTCAAGCCACTGCACCCAGCAAGGATTTAGGATCCTTTATCCCAGCAATCTCTCCTCCTTTTCCATAGTTGAACATGACCACTAAATATCACTACTCCCACAGACTTGTGACTTGCCTTAGAACACAGTGCCACTGTGCAGCAAACTTTAAGAATATCTCACAAGAAAGGAGTATCATGACTCTTCTTTCACTTTCTCACCCCTGAGGAGAGCAAACATCATGATACATCTTCACTACGGCAGAGACAAAATGCAAGGCATCACAGAGGAGTATATTTTAGAAACATACACCTTCCCAAAAGGGTCGACGCTCACTATTGACCTTCTCCCAGTTGATGAGAAAATGAGTATTTGTGTTATCCACCTCTATGGATGCTGAAATTCATGAGGAACTTCAAGGGAATATACTGAGCATCTCTCTGGTTATGGAACAAAACATTTGGGAGACCATTGAATTATACCCCGGTAGGGATTCTCTGGAGTTGGCTGTCTTAGAACAGACCCAACCCACTTTTTTCTTGACTTCTCACCACTCTCCCATACACAGTAACAGCTAAGGCTCAGGCCTTGCAAATGTATAGGATTGAAAGCTGCCAGCAGCAATCAAAGCTGTAGCCTTTCTCATTCTGGTCCAGCAGAAGGGGGATGGTTTCTCTCCCCTGCTCATCAGGGGAAGGAACAGAGGCTCCTTCCTTACATCTGTTTGGCCACTGTAGATGTTATGACTACTTCTGAACCAGAGAAATATCATGCACTGGTTGGCTTAGGCCTGGGTTGATGCCCATCACTGAACCAAAAATTCTCTGTCAAAGAGGTGGGATTTTCTGAAAGATTTAGGTCATTTAAACTCCATTCCTGGAGGTGGGCTAGGTCAGTCCCATCAAACTATTTTAGTCCATTTTGGATGCTATGACAAAAATATCATAAATTGGGTGGCTTATATATAACAGAAATTTATTTCTTACAGTTCTAGAGTCTGGGAAGTCCAAAATCAAGGCACCCACAGATTTGGTGTCTGGTGAGGGCTCCCTCTCTGGTTCATGGATGGTTCCTTCTAGCTATGTTCCTACAAAGTAAAAGGAGCTAACTGGCTCTCTGGGGTCTCTTCTAAGAGTATTAGTCCCATTCATGAAGGTGAAGCCCTCCTAACCTAATTGCCTCCTAAAGGCTCCATCTTCTAATACTATCACATTGGCAATTAGGTTTCAGCGTATGAATTTCGAGGGGACACAAACATTTAAACCACAGCACAAACCATAAAGCTAATATACATGGTTGTGGGGGAGAATGTTCTTGCTCCAAAAACTCTGGGTGCAGTTAAGAAGGGAAAAGGACAGTGTCAGTAATGGGTAGGAGACAGATGAATGCCTACCAAAATTTATTAATCCCCCCTCAGAAAATAATAAAGTTATCAGCGATTCTTTCAGTGATAGGGTTAGAAGTGTTTGATCGTTTTTTCCTTTTTTGAGATACAATCTCTGTCATCTAGGCTGGAGTGCAATGGCACAACTTTGGCTCACTACAACCTCCGCCTCCCTGGTTCAAGCGATTCTCTTGCCTCAGCCTCCTGAGTATCTGGGATTTAGGCACACACCACCACACCCAGCTAATTTTTGTATTTTCAGTAGGGATGGGGTTTCACCATGTTGGTCAGGCTGGTCTCGAACTCCTGACTTTGTGATCCACCCACCTCGAACTCCCAAAGTGCTGGGATTACAGGTGTGAGCCACCACATCCAGCCTATTTGATCCTTATATGAGCGTGTAATTCTTATGTAATTGGTGAAAATATAAAGTTATTTGTAAAAGAATTTGAATACATAGTATTCATAATCAGGAATGGAATGAAGTGAACAAATACCAAAAATGAGGAAAGTCATCTAAATGCCATACTGTGGTGAGGCAGCAGTATCACATTCAACTACAGAGAAGAGAACATACTTCTTTTTTTTTTTTTTTTTTGAGATGTAGTTTCACTCTTGTCGCCCAGGCTGGAGTGCAATGGCACAATCTCTGTTCACTGGAACCTCCACCTCTCAGGTTCAAGCAATTATCCTGCCTCGGCCTCCTGAGTAGCTGGGACTACAGGCATGTGCCTCCATGACTGGCTAATTTTTTATATTTAGCAGAGACAGGTTTCACCATGTTAGCCAGGATAGTCTCAATTTCCTGACCATGTGATCCTCCTGCCTCGACCTCCCAAAGTGCTGGGATTACAGGCGTGAGCCACTGTGCCCAGCCAAGAACCTACTTCTTAAAGTTTTGCCAGTTGGAGTGAAAACACAGTAACCAAGAGGTAGAGAATTAAGTGCCTAAGAACACACAAAAGCAAAATCTCACATAGTGTCAGATTGCTACAGAATACTGAATCCCAGCCCAACAGATTGGTGAGACAGTCAACAGACCAAGGAAAGAATGAGATCTAATGATAAGTTCGCAACATTTGTAAACCTTTACTAACTACAAGTCTTTATACATCTGATTGCATTTAATACTCACAACAGCACTTTGAGGTAGTGTTGTTACTCCCACCGGGGGAAATGTTACTGACACCCTGCCTGCATTCTCACAGCACTCACCATTCCCGTCCATGTCAGCAGCTTCCTCCTGCAATCACCAACTCATCTCTGCCGAAGGATTTTTTCTGGCTGCAGGCATATGTCTGACTGCATTTGCATGGGGCAGGCCAGAAATGCAATGGAGCTAACATCCCTGGGAGCAATGCTGAATTAATACAGAACAGCATCTGATAAATACCCTAGCTTCATTGCCCTCTAGATGGAGAAACACTGAGGCATGTTCTACACATGCCTGGGCTGGAGGTTCCCAAAGGGATGGAGCCCCAATGCCCCACAGCGATGACCCGCTCATTAACATACCTGTGTTGGCTTCCTTTTTCTCCTTGTCTCGCTTTTCTTTGTCTTTGTACTATGATCTGAATGTCTGTGTCCCCTCCATATTCATATGTCACAATCCTAACCCCCAAGATGATGGTGTTAGGAGGTGGGGACTTCTGGAAGTGATTAATTCATGAGGGCAGACCCTCCATGAATGGAATTAGTATCCTTATAAAAGAGACCCCAGAGAGCTAACTAGCCCCTTCCACACTGTAAGTACATAGCAAGAAGGCACATTTATGAACCAGGAATTGGGCCCTCACCAGGTACCAAATCTGCTAGTGCCTTGATCTTGGATTTCCGAGACTCCAGAAATAGGAGGAACAACTATCTATTGTTTGTAAGCCACCAACTTTATGATATTTTGATATAGCAGCTTGAATGGACTAAGACACTGTGTTAGGATCACAGGCACTATTTATATTCCAATTTTTGTCTCAGGATCTGCTTCTGAGGGTATCTTAACAAGTAAGGAATGCCCAAATCACATTACTGGTAAGTGAATAAGGCCAGGTTCCAACTCACAATAAATTCCACTTAAAACACAACACACACACTGCTGGAGATACTTCAGAAGCTTTTAGATTTCACATTGGATTGGTTGGTCCATATATCAGTGTATGTTAAATGTGAAAACTAAAAGATTCTGAAAAAAAACAAAAAGGAAGGCCAGGCACAGGGGCTCATGCCTGGAATCCCAACACTTGAGAGTGCTGTGGCCAAAGGATCATTTGAGGTCAGGAGTTTGTGACCAGCCTGGGTAACACAGTGAAACCTCATCTCTACAAGAAAAAAAAAATTTAAAAAATGAAAATAATGCAACATTTCCTCGAGTATAAGACACTTTCGATTGTGATATATACCAGTACTTTATGTAGTGCTAAGAAAAACAGAACATTACTATGATCCAAAGTTTTCTTATCACTTAACATTTCTATTTTATTCTTACTGAAAGAATAGTTTTAAGATTCTTTAGACATCGAATTTTAAAACATATCACACTTGGGCATACATTAAAAATATATATATATATATATGCAAATTTAATTAGCTAAATATTTCTTAAATTTATTTACAATCAAGTGATCAATTTTTTGGAACCACTTTTAAACTCGAGGTCAAAATGCCTGTGTTTCCCACACAATGTCAGCATCCACCCCATCAATAACATCGGGGAAGCTGCATTTCTTCAAGCATGCTCCCCACACTGGCTTCAGGATCTTTATCCATGCTGCTAACATTCATTCGTTTTTATCTGGTACCTTCTTCTTCTTACCAGAAGGTGTCAGGCAATGACAACAAAGTCCTGATTGCTGCCAGATCAACAGAAAGTGCAAGGATGGGAATTGACATCCATTGTATGATGCATTATGACTTCAAAGATGTTAGCTTATGGAAACATGTGTACCGTAGAGCTAATGAGATAAGGTATACAAATGGCTCACTACATCTCAGATACATGGATATTATTACATAAGATGAGGCTAAAGTAGCATGCAAACTTTTAAAATGTGGGTTAACGTAGAGAAAAGTTTTAAGTTAAAAATTGAGCAAATGCTGGGCATGGTGATGTATGCCTGCAGTCCCAGCTATCTGGGAGGCTGAGTCAGGAGGACCACTTAAGGCCAGGAGATGGAGACTGTGGTGCACTATGACCTATGATGGTACCTGTGAATAGGAACCACAAGGACAGGCAAGAACTGAACTTTGAGACACTCAATATTATATCATGCCCCAGCACAGGAGAGAGGCACACACAGCCACTAGCAGCAATCTCCATAACCAGCAGTTATTGCATTTAATACACTGTTCACTTACACACATACTGCTACCCAATGGGCCTAATTCCAGGACTCTTTCAAAAATTGCACCTATAGGTTGGGCACAGTGGCTCATGCCTGTAATCCCAGCAATTTGGGAGTCTAAGGCAGGAGGATCACCTGAGGTCAGGGGTTCAAGGCCAGCCTGGCCAATATGGCGAAACCCCATGCCCACTGAAAATAAAAAATTAGCCAGGCATGGTGGCAGGTGCCTGTAATCCCAGCTACTTGGGAGGCTAAGGCAGGAGAATCACGTGAACCTGGGAAGCAGAGGTTGCAGTGAGCTGAGACTGGGCCATTGCACTCCAACCTGCATGGCAAGAGTGAAACTCTGTCTCAGAAAAATAAAAAATAAAAAAATTGCACCTATAGCATGATAAGGGGCTTCAAATTACTATTTAAAGAGTAATTAAAACTCAGGAGTTGGGTGGAGGAGCATACCACCAAAAGAATAGTATTAGAATGACTTAATAGATCCCATAAGGTTGAAGATCAAGTGAGGATTAATGTTTGCACACTTAGTTAGATTAAGTTTCATCAGTGGAAAGGAAATGTACACCAGCAAAGTTCATAGCTCCAGGAATAGTTCTCCACCTAATAGAAATTGTGTCAGAAGATACGTGCCCCAATCTCATCCTTGGGGGACAATTCTGAAAAGGATACTGTGTGGTTCCTCAGGTGGTCTCCAGGGAGTGAAGCCCAGTCATCTGCCACAAGGACCAGCTCAATTACAAACCCTGCATTGACTTTTTTTTCCCTCAAGTTTACTCTCCTGATTCTCTCACTGTAGCCTGTGGGATCACCTCCCAAATAAACCACCTTCACCCAAATCCGTATTTCAAACTGTGCCCTCTGAAGAACCCAAACTAAGATACCCATGTTGAGCATTTTGGACTGCATTCCAAGGGGAGTGGGAAACAAATAAAGCACTTTAAGCAAGAGAGTCCTTTAGTACCACCCAACTAGGCTGCTGTGCAGAATATGAATCTGTGTAAGAGAAAGCAGATGGTCTGGACTAATAGAAATATAGATTCGAGAGTGATGAGCTAAGTGGAACTGACAAAACATAACGACTGACTGGGTATAGGTGTTGAAGGAGAGGAAGGAATCAACAAGAGGAGCTGGAAAAGAGTAAATGATTAGAAAGAGACCCTCATAGGTAGCTTTGCACCCTAAAGAATCATTACATGACCAATCTCCATAATTTCCTTTATTTGTTCATTCATTCATAAGTATCATTTCTTTTATATGCAACACTGTAACAGATCCTTAATTCTATAGCATACACAGCACTATAATAGATGCCATAAAATACACACATGTGCACCCACACACAGACACAAACACACGGATGAAAATATGGTCCTTGATCTAAAGCAGTTTACAATCAACTTGAGGAAAAAAGGTACAGCATCGTAAACAAGCAAACCTACATAATGTAACAAGCACAAGATAATATAAATGGTATTGTAGGAGAGTAAAAGCTTTTCTCTACCCTCTTAAATTTAGTGATTGGAGTGCTGCAAATTAAACTGACAGAAGACAGGTTAGCAAGAGAAAACAAAACATTTAATTACAAATGTATGCAGGAGTTCACAAAGAAATGTGACTCAAGGAGGTGGCTAAAATTGGGGGCTTGTACACCATCTTAACAGGGTATAGGAAGAGACAAAGGGGTGTTTCTGTGAGAACAAATGACTTCTTGGGGAGTGGGGAGGAACTTAGGGAAAAAAAATGACTTTTTGGAAAGATAAATGGGCCCTTAGGAGAATAGATGGGAAATGTGATAATTTTGTGACCATGTTTGTTTGGGTGTGGTGCCAACTTCTCCTCCCCAAGAAAAGATTAGAGTTGCTCTCAGGGAGGGGATTTATGACAATTGAGTTCTTTGGGGAGGCTCTGCTTATAGACAGATAAGGGATTTTAGAACCCAAATGCCTTCAGCTAAAAATAATTTTTATGTCACAATGGTTTATTCCAGACTCTTCAATTCATAAATTCAGGGGAGGTTGCCCAAAGCAAAAGAGTGGTCAATGTGGACTGTTTTAGTGTGTAAATACAAATTAACAATTTATTTCCTGTTTAAAACTTATTCTGTACCAGGCAGAGCACTTTCTTTTTACTTGTTATATTATTTCTCATAAAATTCTTTTACATTAACTTTTTTTTTTTTTGAGAAAGAATTTCAAGAGAGAGGAATGGTAAGGAGTGTGTGTGTGTGTGTGTGTGTGTGTGTGTGTGTGTGTGTTCACATGCATGCACACAATAGACAGTAAAGTCTAGTCCACAGAAAGTAGAGGAATTATACTGGGGAATACTTGGGGATGGGGCTTAGAGGGAAGGAGAAGCAGCTGGAGAATGTAGAGTCTGTCATACTTGGTTAGAGTTAGGATAAGGTGAGATATGGAAAAGGAGACATTACATTCTTAAGGGAATGGAAGATTGTAAAATATGTTCATCAAATATGACTCTAGGAGCTCCATGAGAAGTACACTGGATTATAGTTGTTCAGGAGTCTATTAAAAAATTAAAACATGTAATCATGAAGACATGCACTGCATGGATTAGAAATTAAAGATGGAGAAAGACCTGATGACCACTTTGGAGCAGGTACAAAAGAAGAAACAAGGGCATCTCAAAACTGCCTTTGCAAAATTAATAACAGTGAGAGAAATCAAATATAACTGACTGCATCCTGCTTCTAACCCCACAAGCTAACTGCCCTTGCTCATTCTTGGGCATAGGCCAAGCTAAAAAGGGGAAGTATGCTGTTTATGATTTAACTTTAAAGTAAGGATGATAATAGTCCCTTTCAGAAGCAAACCCTCTCCTTGTTCAGGGACCAAAACTGCCTTTGTAAAAGCAAATGAAAGGCCACAAGTTTAGAAGTATGAGAAGGGTCTGAATTCTGCTATGACATAGACATAGTAAAATGATAGCCAGCCAATGTTCCCTAGCCTGCTTTTCTATAATTGCTTACTACTCAGGAGTCATGTAGTTGGATGTCACAAGATTTGTTAATTTATCCAATCGCTCCTATAAATAATATCACTATTTTAAAACCTAAGACTGGTCTTTGAGATATTTTTCAGACTTTTGCATCCTAGTGGACTAAATGATGCCACCTGGACCTGTGACACATACCAAGAAACTGAGTCAACTTCTCCGGTGAACTCCCCCCAGAAACTGACTCTATGCACAAAGACAACTTCAACATCCCTATGATATCATTCCCAATCAAACCACAACACCCATTTCCTAGTCCCCTGCCCACTAGATCATCCTTAAAAATCCTAGTCTCTTAGTTTTCAGGGAGGTACATTTGAGAAATAACTCCCTTCTTCTTGCTTAGCTACCCTGTGATAATTAAACTCTTTCTGTGCTGCAACACTGCTGTCTCAGTGTATTGGCTTTTCTGTGCAGCAGGCAAGAAGAATACATTGGACTAGAACAATCTCTAGGCTTAGACCAAGAGTTTTGGAAAGATGGTACACTTAATGTAATGGAGAATGAGGCATTTGGAATGGCAGGATAGAGAACAAGAGGGTAGCTCTAGAAGAATCCTCCAACTTTTAAAAACAGGGACTTTTCCTGGCCCTCACCTCACCTTCCTTCTCAAAGTGGGATGTATGTTTGCGGTATGGCCCTGTGTGTGTTAGACACACAGTAAGTGCCTGCTAAAAGAATGGGTGAATTTATGAGGAATTGAAAATAAAGAGCATTAAGCAATGTTCCCTTATTATCCACCATCTCTGTTTCCTCTCAACTATAGAGTGGAGCCTGATAGGATGAGAGGAAACATATAAAATCCAGAATCAGAAGATTCAATTTCTAAAGCTTGTCTTCTGTACATACCACTTTTATACACTGGACAAGTCAAAATAATCTCTAAAGTTCAGTTTCTTTTTCTGTAAAAGGAGAACACCACCACCAACCCTCCTGTCTCAAATGATACATCACTTGTGTTAGTTGGGTGTACACTACCAAGTACTTTAACCACTTACATAGAAATAGTTCTTCTCCCATATGGCTCTGTAGTTCTCTTTCAAAATCCAACTCTTTCTCTCTCATTCTGTTTCTCCCTCCCTCTGTGTGTGTGTGTGTGTGTGTGTGTGTGTGTGTGTGTGTGTGTGTGTCCTCTCTTCTCTTCCTCTCCCTCTCCTACCCCACCCCCAATTTTCTGGAAGTTTTTAATAGTATGTGTTTGTTAACTGGAACTACAGCTAAAATCTTCCCTTTAGAGGACAAAAGCACTTCTCTCCCACTTTCCTTCCTCGATAAACCCATAGTTAATAAGAGCATGATGGTACTTAGCTAGTAGAGTTAAAGGAATACCCATTAGCATTCATTTATTCTCAAAAATGAATTAACAAAATTATGAACAACATGATGAACAATGAGGATTTACTCTACTCAACTTCTCACTTCATTACACCATATAAGAATATTCAAAGTCAAACTGTAATCACAGAATGTAGTCAGGAGCTTATAAAGCTGCACCAGTTACATTTTTGCTTAACTCTTACACTCTTTTTTATCTTTCAATAGCAAGGCAGTATACTTTAATTCCTCCAAGTCACTCCAACTGAATTAGACTCTTAAAGAAAAGAGACTCAGCCTTCCTCATTTTTAGGCCTTTTGGAGTCCCTAACACAATTCTCCATTCAAAATAAGCATGGAACTGGAATATATTTATAGAAAAGATGAGTGAAAAAAAGAATGAAACTATTGTTTCATCGTAAGTAAATCCATATTTATTCCAAAATAAATACTTAAAAGCAGAGGAATGCCTTTCATTCTGGCAAACCTCCTGAAGATTCTATAAATCTGTGCTTTGCATTCTCAAGCTACAAATCTGGTGGCACTCAACCATATTGTGCAATACAAGAGAAGGTCTATAACACATTTTTCTACATCTTCATTTCATAAGGATATTTAAATAAGACATGCAAATTCAAGAGCAAGCAGGGTCTAAGAAAACAAACTATATTTATGGGTGGCTGTATTTATGCACAAATGTAGCATGTAAGCCTCAGAGTTTTGGGTTGCAGAATGAGGATGGAGTCCTTTTGATACAGTTGGAGCTAGGAGGAAGATAACCGTGGCTCAAAGGTAAGAGTGCATTGAAAATATGGACAGCCCTAGTTAATAAATGTTCTCCATAGGCCTAATTATAAATGTTGCAAACGATGTTGAAATGTTGGACCCACCTTAATATATAGGTCTATTCTATAATGATCACTTCTCAAGGATGCCATAGTTTAACAACTTGCCTTGTCCCACCATTTCCCACCACAATGTGCCTTCCTGTGCATGAAACTCTAGATGGAACATCAAGTTCTTTGAGTCTCAAATTGTGTGTTTTCATCCATTTGTTCAAAGGATATTATTAAGCATCTACTATGCTCCAAGGACTGTGCTTAAGATACAAAAGCAAACAAGATATGGTTCCTGCCCTCAAGAGACTTAAAACTAGCAAAAAATACTGTTAACATGGAAATGCCACTGAGAAGAGCCATGCATTAAGCTATAATCAGTACCAGCTTGTCATGTTTTCTTTCTCTCAGAAAGGAATGAAACTGCCTATTAGGCCCTCAAATAACTTTCTCAGTATTCTTTCACCTGCAGTTTGAGGTTTGTAACACAAGATGGTATAATCAGGTCTTACACCAAGTAATTAAGTTCTCTTAGTTTGGAACATGAAAAAGAAGACAGCATGATGAAATACCTGCCCATTAAAATATAAAATAACCATTTCGTTATATAAAATTAATACAAATTGAATAAAGTGAAGTAACCCATATCTCAATATGAAATGATTAAATATAAAAATAATAGGATAAGAATCCAGTGGCTATAACCCATCTCCTTTGAGTATACTTTTTAGTTTCCTAAACACGTTTATTCTTTAGATTTGTTAATTTAGAAACTCCTGAGTTGCTTTTACTTAGTTACCAATCTTTCCTTTGACCGTGCTTTGGATGTTTAACACTTAAAACTAGTTATGCTGGGTTTTTCCATCTACTTCCTTGCCCTCCAATGATGTTTCATGCTGATATCCTAGCAATATGATTATTTCATTAAACTCTGTCTCAAAGTACATCTTATATCCTCTATTCCTACTCAAATCCCAGCATTTTCTGATTCTAACACACAAACTCTTAAATCAGTGGTAATCAATTGGAGATGATTCCTCCTCTCCCCCAAGGACATTTGGGACATTTGGCAATGACTGGAGACATTTCTAATTGTACAAGGGTAGGGGTAGGGGTGGGATGGGGACCAGATGTCAGAAGTGGGTACCCTACTGGTATTTAGAGGGTAGAGGCCAGGGATGTTGCTAAACATGCCACAGTGCACAGGACAGTCCCCACCACAAAAAAAAAAAAAAAAAAAAAAAGTCCCAAATATCTAGAGGCTAAAAAACCTCCACTTAGAAGAGGCTCCAGAGGGGCCTTACAACCACAAGGGTCCTATCAAAGCAGACCTGGGTATGTTAAAAAAAAAAAAAAGTTTCTTTTTTTTCTGAGATAGAGTTTCACACTTGTTGCCCAGGCTGGAGTGCAGTGGCACCATCTCAGCTCACTGCAACCTCCACCTCCCAGGTTCAAGTGATTCTCCTGCCTCAGCCTCCTGATAGCTGGGATTACAAGCATGTATCACCACGCCCAACTAATTTTCGTATTTTTAGTAGAGATGGGGTTTTGCCAAGTTGGCCAGGCTGGTCTCGAACTCCTGAAGTCATGATCCACCCGCCTTCACCTCCCAAAGTGCTGGGATGAGAGGCATGAGCCACTACACACTGCACAGAATGTAAGTTTCTTTTAAGACAGAAGATTTTCATGTAATAGTCCAAATGAACTGTTACCTGTCAGAGCTTAGCTTTTACAGATTACTAAGTGGGCCTCCTTTTAATTTAAAAGTCATAACATAGTCCAAACATAACCTCACATAAAACATTTTTATGCAGATCAGAACCTTGAGGTTTTTGCGCTTCATTAAGAATTAGTTGACAACTAACAGGGAGCAAGATAGGATGCCAGCCTTATAAAAAGATGCCTTTAACTGCAAAGGTGAGAAATATCAGCATACCCGTATTTGCTTTACAGTTTTCCCTTGATGACATTGAACTTTATCTGAGCCCTGTGTTCCCAGAAAGCAGCTACAGTTAAAAGATCCCCCTGAACCCTGTTGTGTCCCCAAAAAGGGCACATCACAAAGCTCCACTCTGCCCTTCCATGTTCCTTGTGACTCAGATAAGATTTGCTTACTAGGCTAGGTTCAGTGGCTCACGCCTGTCCCAGCACTTTGGGAGGCCAAGGTAGGAGTATTGCTTGAGCCCAAGAGTTTGAGACTAGCCTGGACAACATAATATGAGAGAGAGAGAGAGAGAGAGAGAGACATTTACAAAGACTCATTTTCTTTCTATCCACCTTTCCTTGGGACTCCTTATTTACCTCAGAACTCTAGGTTTTCTCTTTCTTTGAAACGATCCTGATTGATGAACATTTTCTCTAATGTTGACTAAAACCTGAATAAAATCAACTCCTTCATATTTTTTACATCCTCTTTTTTTTTTTTTCTCTCCACTATATTTTAGGAAGCCAGACCTCTGGGCTGCCCAGGGGAAGACTAATATCTCCAAATCTCCTCCAGACAATGCAAACCTCTAAGAAAACGAAAGGAGTTAGATTTCACTTTCCCATCAGCCCTCCTTAAAAATAAAATTATTTCATTTATTTATTTAAATTTTCTTTCAGGTCCAGGGATACACGTGCAGGTTTGCCACCTGGGTAAACTGCATGTCACAGGGGTTTGGTGTACAGAACATTTTATCACCCAGGTAAGACACATTGTACCTGACTGGTAGTTTTTCACTCCTTACTCTCCTTTCAGCCTCTACCCTCCAGTAGACCCTGGTGTGTATTATTCCCTTCTGTGTGTCCATATGTACTCAGTGTTTAGCTCCCAGTTATAAGAGAGGACATTCAATATTTGGTTTTCTGTTCCTGTGTTTGTTTAGGATAATGGCCTCCAGCACCACCCATGTTGTTGCAAAGGGCATGATCTCATTCCTTTTTTATGGTTGCATGGTATTTTATGGTGCACATGTACCACATTTTCTTTATCTAGTCCACTGTTGATGGCCACGTAGGTTGATTCCACGTCTTTGCTATTGTGAATAGTGTTACAGTAAACATACATGTGCATGTGTCTTTATGGTAGAATGATTTATATTTCTTTGGGTATATACCCAATAATGGGATTGCTAGGTCAAATGGTAATTTGGTTTTAAGTTCTTTGAGAAATTACCAAACTGCTTTCCACAATGGCTGAGCTAATTTACATTCCTACCAGCAGTGTATGTGTTCCGTTTTCTGTATAACCTCACCAGAAACTGTTATGTTTTAACTTCTTAATAATAGCTACTCTCGCTGGTATGGGGTGGTATCTCTTCATGGTTTTGATTTGCATTTCTCTAATAATCAGTGATGCTGAACTATTTTTCATGATTTTTGGCCACCAGGTATAACTCCTTTGAAAAGAGTTTGTTGATGTCTTTTGCCCATTTTTTAATGGGGTTGGGTTTTTGGGTTTTTTGTTTTTGTTTTTGTTTTTTTTTTTTTTTTGCTTATAAATTTAAGTTCCTTATAGATTCTCAGTATTAGACCTTCATCAAATGCATAGTTTGCAAATATTTTCTCCCATTCTGTGAGTTGACTGTTTATTCTGTTGATAGTTTCTTTGGCTGTGCAGATGTTCTTTAGTTTAATTAGGTCTTATTTGTCAATTTTTGTTTTTGTTGCAATTGTTTTTGGTGTCTCCATCATGAAATTTCTGCCAAGTTCTATGTTCAAAATGATATTTCATAGATTGTCTTCCAGGGTTTTCATGGTTTCAGATTTTACATTTAAGTCTTTAATCCACCTTAAGTTTATTTTTGTTTATGGTATAAGGAAGGGGTCCAGTTTCTATCTTCTGTATGTGGCTAATCAGATATCCCAGCACCACTTATTAAATAGGAAGTCCTTTCCCCATTGCTTGTTTTTGTTGATTTTGTCAAGACGGTTATATGTGTGCAGCATTGCCCCCCTTCCCCCAAGCCCCCACCCCATCCCGCCCCACCCATCAGGCCTCCTTGATGACACTCTGGCAGTTACCAGCTGCGGAGGTGTGGAGGTGTGGGTAAAAAGAGTCACACCCAAGTCCAGATATTGGGGCTCTTTCTTCCACTTGTTAAGGTTAAGAACCTTAACCACTTGCTAAGTTAAGAATGTCCTACCTCCTCCCTTTCTAGAAGGACTAACGTACAGGGCAGTTAGGATAGGAACCCCGTGGGACAATTCACAATTTGCAGATGAGATGAAGTGTTGGATGGACCATTCTCCTCCCTGAGCTATGAGGTGCTCTGCTGGATGTTAAGCCTGATAGGGAAGGGGTCAGCTCCCAGGGATTCCTTGGTATTTCCCGCCTTCCAAGCCTTTCACAGGCTTCCTCAAAATAGCTTCCAGGTCACTCTCCAGGTGGCCTTTACAGTTTAACTCTCTCCTTTAATTCTCTTTCTAATCTGCATTGCTGCGTAAACATTAAGCCTTGCCTGGGCTGGCACTCTCTCTTTTGGTTCTCAAGAGCATAGTTTGGAAGTCACAAGAAAGCTAACTCTTATCTTTACATTCCTGCATTGAAATCCCTACTCCCCTTCAGGCAAAATTCCCGGCCTTAGACGGACAGGGGGTGGGGGCAGAGTATAAGCAGAAAGAAGGAAAGGCACAGATATTAGTACAAAGTAAAATACTGCTGCTAATTCTATCAAATTTTGACGACTGGTAATAATTCAACCAGTAAGTCCTGGCAACTGGGTGGATATAAGGTACCGTAAGAAGGAAGAGGGAAAGATGATACCAAGGTTTTAAGCCCGAATCACTGGAAGGATAGGACGTGGTAACACTGGCAGAAACAGGCAAGTCCTAAGGTGAGGGGGTTTGGGAAAGATGACGACCATGACTTAGGTTTAGTACTTGCTGGGATTGAGTGATGGGAAGATGTCCAAGTGGAATGCCTTCTATGCTGATGGATTATGGTATGGGAGATCAGACAGGTTTAGGCTGAGGGCATTAACTGTGAAGGCCCACCATTTAGCACCTGTATCATATTAGTAGTCGCTGAAAGTAAGGCAGGATTTGGTTGCCCAAAGATAAATAGTAAAGAGGGAGATGCAAACAGTTAAAAATTAACACTGGGAAGGCACCCATATTGAAAATTCAGCAATGGTGAGAGCAGAAACTAGAAGAAAACTAATGTGCATTCTCACAAAAGTCCCAGAAAGGTTTCGTGTTTAGTTGGAGGAAGTAGTCCCCCACATCCTAATGCTGACAGTGTCAGAGATGTTTCAACCACAGCAACTCTATCTTGAATAGGAGCTGGAGAAAATAAGGCTGAGACCCACTGGGCTGCATTCCCAGACGGTTAAGGCATTTTAAGTCACAGGATGATAAGAGGTCAGCAGAAAATACAGGTCATAAAGACCTTGCTGATAAAATAGGTTGCGGTAAAGAAGCCGGCCCAAACCCACCAAAACCAAGATGGACACGAGAGTGACTTCTGGTCATCCCCACTGCTCCACTCCCACCAGCGCCATGACAGTTTACAAATGGCAACGTTAGCAGGTTACCCTATACGGTCTAAAAAGGGGAGGCATGAGTAATCCACCCCTTGTTTAGCATGCCATCAAGAAATAACCATAAAAATGGGCGAGCAGCAGCCCTTGGGCCTGCTCTGCCTATGGAGCAGCCATTCTTTTATTCCTTTACTTTGTTAATAAACTTGCTTTCACTTTATAGACTCACCCAGAACTCTTTCTTGTTCGAGATCCTCTCTTTCTGGTAACAAATGTTATTTCTGTAAACCAGTGAGAATTCCTAACAAACAACTTTTGTTATTGCCCCTCTCCTGATTCGTCCTTTTTTGTTTAGAAACTTGAGCCTCTATTTTCTTCTCTGGCGCACTTGCCGAGGCAACTTGGAAGTATATCCCAGACTGCAGCCCTCAACCTTGGCCCAAGTAAACTGTCTATATTAATTTTGTCTCAGCTCTTTCCTCCTAGGTCAACAACCAAGTATACCTCACTAAACTCAGCAGGGCTTCCTGGAGTGTCAATTATATTCAGACTTTTAGTGGAGTAGAGGGTGGTATTTTTACATTACAATCCAAGGAAATGGATGATAATATAAAAGTATATTATGTGCATCATGGTACAGAATGCAAAAGGTTCATGGTGTTTGGGACAAAGCCCAGGACTTCAAAGTGATTTTAAAATCATGGCGTGCCATTTGGGGTCACACAGGCCTAGACCACAGAAAATATTTTTTGAACCTATCTGCTCTTATATACACGTCCATGAGAAAGCTTGAGTGGCACTATTACTTTACTCCTTATTCACTTCTTGTCAGGTAAAGACATTATTATAAAGTCCACGTCACCTCTACTTAGAATTGATATTGTTTTACAGCAGACTTTCATTCTTATAGTTAATTGCCTCTGTCTACCAGTGATTAAATATTTTGAATTATTCATCAGATATTCTTATTTTCAAACTTGTCTTATTTTCCTGTCCTTTTATCAAAATCTTTCATCTCTTTTGGAACAGGAGCTGGGTCTAGCTTTTCCGGGACTCCTGAGCAATGCCTGCAGCTGTATCTTGCAGGCAATAGGCCTTCAATGAATTAAATCAACCCAAACTGAAGACTGCAGAAGGCCAATTGTGCCCACTGGTTTAATAAGCTGCATTATGGAAATTTACTATTTTAAAGTACTATATTAAAGCACTTTCTAATTTCCACAAGGCCTTACTTGTCTAGGCCAAACACCAGCCACAGAGTCAGAACTAGAAATCATATCTTTAGAACACTTTTCAATTAGACAATCAATCTGAAAGTATTTACTGATCACCTACTACACTCTCCTAGGCTCTGGGAACACAATATATTTTTATATTTAGCTCTACTAACAGGATAGACATACATGCCATCATGGAAGACATACATGTGTATATTTCAGGGTATATGTACAAACCTCATGCAGGAAGAATCCAGGCATATTATATAATTAAGTAATCAACCATATACTGGTTGCTGAAAAGAAGTGCACGGAGCCACTGAAGCACATCCCGAAGGGCTCTTGTTTGGATCAGTGGATGGGA
The DNA here is from genome assembly GCF_009761245.1 of Sapajus apella. Classification (NCBI taxonomy): domain Eukaryota; kingdom Metazoa; phylum Chordata; class Mammalia; order Primates; family Cebidae; genus Sapajus; species Sapajus apella. Next base: position 29,082,621 of record NW_022436943.1, on the reverse strand, counting down.
CCTTCTCACCTGCTCTCTGCAAAAACTTTTTTTAGGTGACTCTCTTCTACTGCGCTTGGTTCAATTTTAGGTCAGAAAGAGAAAAATGTGGCCAGGTAAGTGCTGAAACTGAAGTAGTAGAGGAACCAAATAATCAGAACACATATTTGTCCAAAGACTTATTTGAAGTGTCTCATTGCAGGGAAGACAAGATATAATATAGCCTTATTAAGGCTTATTAAAGCTTCTTCATTATCATGTTTGCCATAGACTTGAATTTTGATGGGGTAATTTTCAGGGCTTAAACACTTGATAGCTACTAATAGCCAAAGTAATAGCATAATGGTTTAGGCTCAATTTATGGGTATTTAACATAACTTCAAGTATAGACGTCTCCAAATGCATTTGCTATGTCATTGGGACTAGCCTATAAGACCATCAAATTCCAATGGAGTAATCTCAAGCAATGCAAATTCCCCATACACTTATCTCAACCTTACAGATTCTTATAGAACATGATGACCAACAATTGCTAATACCTGTTTGACAGGTTTTCCCCATGCAATTTTATTTTAGAACAGTTTCAGTAGTAGGGACAAACTAGATTTTATTTTTTGAAATTCCCCTGGCCTTATAAAAGAACTCTCATACCTCCATTTCTTCCCTCAGAGAGTGGCTTAGCAAATGCTTGTCTGTGCAGTTGGACTGGCGGACTTCACCTCGAGTCCACCAGGGGCCGCTGTTCTGCAAGCAGTGACACCTCCAGGGGCCGTGTTCCAACACTAAGCAGGACCAAATAGCTTGATGGTGCAACAAAAACACTCCTCTCAAAATTTGTTTTCTAACCTTGAAAACATTGCTAAGTGAAAGAAACCAGATACAAAGGCCACATATTACATTACTCCACTCATAAGAAATCCATTTATAAGAAGTTAATCCATTTATAAGAGACTGTAAATTGATCAGACAAGAAATAACATTCCATCTGTGATTGTTGGATTTTGCTTCAGAACCGTGCTCCAGGCACCTTCTGATGGAGTCTCCTGTTCTGACACCTCTTGCCCCGACCTCAAACCCTCTGGGCCCACCTTTCACCAGCCCTGGCTGCTGCAATCACCATCACACCTCGGTTGTACCATGAGATTCCCTAACATATGGGAAGGACTCTGCAGTGTCCTGCCCAGCATTTGCACATGCATGACCTACAAGTGTGAGAGAGTTAACCGGCACGGACTAAAGGCTGGTAGACAATGTCCTCTTCCTCAGTCCTTAGCCAGACAATGCTGAAGTGCATTCCTCATGGCTCCTCAAAAGAGACCACGGAAGTTGAGTCCCAGCTTCTCACAGCAGCAACCGACTCAAGACCACACTTCTGTACAGTTCTTCCTCCTTCTTTGTTTCACTTTTCCTTGCCCCACTCCTGTTCTCTGGGATTAATTCCCAGAAAAAATACCAGAACACAAGCTACTGCTTTAGGATCTACTTTCCAGAGAGAAGACCATGCCTGGCAGAAAGACAGCTGACAGAAAACAAATCAGGTAGGAGAAAGGGGTCACCAAAGTTTTCAGCTTCTGACACAACTCCTCAACTTGGCATTCCATGCTACAGTCAACTTCCACCAATCTGGTAACAGAATCTATGTCCTGCACACACAGATACTACACACACACACACACACACACACACACACACACACACACGCACACACACACACACACAGGTTCCCATTCTTATTTCCTGATTCATGTGACCGTGTGCATGACAGGAAGGTGAACGGCCCTGAAATTGGACCAAACCAAGGCTACACCATCACCACAACTGGTGGAACTTGGCACAGGGTTCTCTGTAAAGTGAGGATCATATCACTGATTTTCTGGGGTTGCCATGAGCATTAGATAAGTCTTCAAACCAGGTTATAGATAGTTATAGGACTGAAACCCCCTTTGCAAATGACTGAGACAGTGAAAGACATCTAGCTTAACCAACTCCATCTTGCTTCTAACCTCCAAGCTGTCCTTGTTCATTCCTGAGTGTAGGCTGAATTTTGGAAGAAACTGAGTTTATAGTTTAAACTAAAATCATAAAAGTCCTTTCCCAGAGCAGACCTCCTTCTTGCCTGGGGACTAGATTGCCTTTGTAGGACTAACATTAGCCACAAGATTAGAAATTATGGTTTAGGAGTCATGCAGCTGGAGGCTACAAGATTCTGATCCTCCCTAACTGCTCCTAAGATCAGTGCTTGAGATATTTTGCAGACCCTGCCTTTGCCATCAGCTGGCACCACCCAGATCAATAAACTGGCTCATCTGATCTTGTGGTCCCCCAACTCAGGAACTGACTCAGCACAGGAAGACAGCTCCGACTCTCTATGATTTCATCCGTGACCAATTAGCACTCCTGGCTCACTGACTTCCCCCACCACCCACCAAGTTATCCTTAAAAACTCTGTTCCCTGAATGCTTGGGGAGACTGACTTGAGTAATAACAAAACTCTGGTCTCCCGCACAGCTGGCTCTGCATAAATTACTCTTTCTGTGTTGTAATTCCCTGTCTTGATGAATAGGCTCTGTCCAGGCAGCAGGCAAGGTGAACCCCTTGTGCAGTTACAGAATCATTTCCTTTTCACATGGTAGATAGTTTCCTTCTCCTCTGCCTGAAGTTATTCCAAGCATGAACCTAGAAAGAGCACAGACTTTGACAGCAACTAAATTTGGTTTTGAATCCTGTGTCCCCCACCCTTGCATTAGCTGTAAGGCCTTGGGCAAATTCTTCAACTTCTTTCAGTTTCTTAATCTGTGAAATGGGGATGAAATTTAAATGAAATAGGACCTATGCCTACAATCAGTAAAGATCTAACTCACTTTCACCAGTCTTGACTAATCCACACACAGTTCTCTAGATTCCTTTCAAGGTCCATATTAAATACTACTTCCAGTATGAAGCCATTTCTGATACCTCCACTTTTTAAACCTATCATTTCTTTAAACTTCCATTAAGTAAAGTTGATATCTATTTATATCTTTCACCGCCTTACACAACTGCCACAGTGTATATGATGTCTTTTCCATTCCTTCCTTACACACAATTGTAAGTGTCTGAAGGTAAGAACCCTATCTTACCCATTTATGTGGCAGTTTGGGCTGCCTCTTTTCACGACTCCCAGGCGGTGTTTCCACTGTGGTGTGCAGAACTGCATCCCTGGGGTTGTACAGTGGGCAGACCTGCTTGTCATGATGTTGTGCAGATAGTGGATTCTTAACAAATATTTGTCAGATTAACCTCTGTGGTGTTCATCTGACTGATCTGTAAATCACAATTTTCTAGTTATAGAACGCTTTTTCTAATGTACATGATACAACTCAGATCAATACGGGGAAATTCTAATGGAGGAGAGAAAGGGAAGAGAGAGGATGTATCCTGACCTTCCCAGCATCCTGCTAACCCACCTTCCTCAAGAAATTTATGATGTAGCTCCAAGGATTCCTTGGACTAGATCATCTCTACACTCCCAGGTAGAGCTGACGTTCTCCACGTACTTCCTCAGTGCCTACATGGCAGTTCTGGCTGTGAACTTATGTGGCCTGCAGGGGCACTGACAAACACTCAGCTGAGTGGGGCCTGAAATTTGGGTATGGACATCACCTTTCTCTTAAATATATTATACTGGTGAATGGTCACTGGGGAATATAGGATGAGAGATGAAAGTAAGGTCAAGAAATGGTAAACCTATGTGTAATGTCAATAAAAATATAACTCGAGACTTGCTAAAAAACAAAACTGGAAGCAAGTATGAAGGAGGCATAGAGGAACGTCTGTGCTCTTCCATTCAGGATGCCACCTGTTAGTGATAGGAGGCAGTGTACAGATGTGGTGCTGAGTCCAGTGTGGGCGGCATCCTTAGGATTCAGTCTGGCTGTAAATAATGATGACTCCAACATCTAGTGGCTCATCCAAATAGGGGTTTTACTTTTGCTTACATAATCACAAGTCAGGAGGTAAACAGCGAGAGCCGATAAGCTGGCTCCAATATGCTGCCAGGAACACAGGCTCCTTTGAGCTTCTATTCAGCCATTCTTGACATGTGGCTTTGGGCCTCATCTCTGCCACTTTATGCCACAATTTGGGGCATCATATTCTTATTCAACATAAGAATAAGGAGAGTAAAGGCAATCCCATCAACATCTGTCACTTTTACCAAGAAAGCAAAGATATTCATAGGAACCCCCAGAATATTTTCTCTTGTGTCTTCTTCAGAATTCACAGAACATTTAAAAAAATATTCTCACTCATAGTACCTCTTCATTTACAAATCCAAGCAACTCTTTTTTCGAGCAACTACTGTGAGCCAGGCACTCTGATAATCATTTACATGCATTATCTCACATGCCTCTCCTCTTCTATTCCTTTGAAAAATATTTATTGAATGTCTACTATGCAAAAATACTAAAATGTAGCCTGACAGAGAGCATAGTCAATCATGCCCCAGAAGAAATTTACATTTCTAAAAAGACTTTCACTCCAAGAAATAAGCCATGAATGAATTACAAGGCCTTGCCAAAAGTTTTCCACCCTGAGATAAGACACAAAAACCAAACAAACAAAAATCCCAGGAACATTCTGTTGGGAGGTGGGGGTTGTTTTTCAAATTTTATGTTAATGAAAGATATAACTTTCTGTTTACTGAAACTGGCCCAAAATACATCTAATCAGAATTGCCAACTACCATTTAATAATTTCAACTACACATTTCACTTTTTCTCTATATTCTGAGAGCCAGTTAATTCAAAAGCTGGGCTCCCTTGCATATGATTTACATTTGCAAAATAAGAAAGAAAAAAATGGGGAAAGAACAAAAATCTTCTCTCAGAAGTCTATGTAGTTTTCCTTTGGCGTAAATGCCAGGAAGTGAAAAACACAGCCAAAGACCCTTTTCTTAAGAAGCCTATGTCTGGTGCGGTACCTAAATTCCAACTACAGTAATATATATCTTTAATACAGAAACCATAATCTTATTATTTTATATTCACACCTTATATATGTCACAATTATTGTTTTTTTTATTATTATAATTTTTGAGACACAGTCTCCCTCTGTCACCCTGGCTGGAGTGCAGTGGTGCAATCTGGACTCACTGCCACCTCCACCTCCTGGGTTCAAGCAATTCTCTTGCCTCAGCCTCCCGAGTAGCTGGGACTACAGGCGTGCACCACCACACCCGGCTCATTTTTTATTTTTTAGTAGAGATGGTGTTCGCCATGTTGGCCAGGCTAGTCTCAAACTCCTGAGCTCAGGTGATCCACCCCTTTGGCCTCCCAAAGTGGTGGGATTACAGGCATCAGCCACCATGCCCAGCCACTATTATTGTTTATTAAAACGTGTTTGCTGACTGGACCTACCAACTTTCAATACACTTTCAAATGCGTCATGTCATTAAACTTCACATTAGCCACTTAAGTATCAATAATGGAATCTTACAAATGAAGAAACTGAGGCTTAGAGGTTAGGGATGTCTTAGGATCAGGCAACCAGTAATCAGGGGAGCTATTTATGCCTGGATCTCACAGTTTCAAGCCCACAGCTCTTCCTGTCTTCTGTCTTCCAATGACATAACCTGGTAACGCCAGGCTTGTCTGAATTTCAAAAGCCCTGTCCCCTCGTCCCCATAAATTAATTCATACTTGACTCATCATCAATTTTTAGTTCAGAAAAAGTGGTCGCAGTCTTGACTACGCATTGGGCAATGTTGACCACAAAGTCCTCAGGCAATGTTCCCTAACAAAGAGGATAAATGGCAGCTAGCTTCCAGACACATCCCACGGTCTCATCAAATGTGGCGAGGAAGAAAGGAGGCAGCAGTATTCTTGAGGCCACTTGTTCTGCTGGTTTACCCAATCTGCTTGCATTCCACTGACAAAGCCTTTTCTATTTTTTTTTTTTTAAGACAGAGTTTTGCTTTTGTCACCCAGGCTGGAGTGTAATGGCACCATCTCGGCTCACTGCAACTTCTGCCTCCCAGGTTCAAGTGATTCTCTTACCTCAGCCTCCTGATAGGCTGGGATTACGGGGCATGCACCACCATGCCTGGCAAATTTTTTTTTGTATTTTTAGTAGAGACAGGGTTTCACCATGTTGGTCAGGCTGGTCTCGAACACCTGACCTCAGGCAATCCACCTGCCTCGGACTTCCACAGTGCTGGGATTACAAGCTTGAGCCACCATGCCCAGCCAAAAGAGCCTTTTCTAAGCTCTACTTGATGAGCCTGCGTTACACATTGAAAGGGGAAAAAAATCCTCTCCTTCATCTCACCCCACACCATTTCTTCCTACCAGCTTAATTTCAGCAGTGTTTTCTTCTATAGCATGACTTCTCAGCATCAGTACTATAGCCAGAAATCTCTTTATTGCGGGGAGCTGCCCAGTGCATTTAGGAAGCTTAGTGCCATTCTTGTCCTCAAACCCACTAGATTCTAGTAGTACCCCTCCAGCTGGCAACAACCAAAAATGTCTCCAAGCTGGGAGCAGTGGCTCATGCCTGTAATCTCAGCACTTTGGGAGGCTGAGGCGGGCAGATCACTTGAGGTCAGTTTGAGACCAGCCTGGCCAACATGGTGAAACCCCACTTCTACCAAAAAATACAAAAATTAGTTGGGCATGGTGGCGCATGCCTGTAGTCCCAGCTACTTGAGAGGCTGAGGTGGGAGAATCACTGGAACCCAGGAGGCAGAGGTTGCAGTGAGCCAAGATCAGGCCACTGCACTGCAGCCTGGGCAAGAATGAGACCCTTTTGCAAAAAAAAAAAAAAAAAAAAAAAAAAAAATTCTCTAGACATCACCAAATGTCTGCTGGGAAGCAAAAATTACCCTTACTTGGCAACACTGGTCTATATGACTAGAAGACAAGGTACAAAAACACAAATATACTGGCTAATTCTTTTTAAAGGCAAATGGCCCTCCTGTATCCATCTAGTAACAGATAACTCAATAATGTAAGAACTAAGACTTGAGCACCTACTGTACACTAGGCACTCTTCTGAAGCTCTACTTAAAATACCTCTTATTTTTACCACATTCCTGCCAGGAGAATATTTCAACCTCATATTAAATAGTGAAGGGGAACAAAAAACAAAGGATGTACACAGAGTTTAAATAACTTACCCAAAACGAGCTGAAAAGTGGCAGATCCATTTCTAATTTGGGTTCTCTACTCTAAGTCTCATGTACCTTCAACTATACCATCTGGCTCTGTTCATTTGGTTCATAACTATACCATCTGGCTCTGTTCATTTGGTTCATTTCTTTTTTTTTTTTTTTTTTTTTTTTTGAGATGGAGTCTCGCTCTGTCACCCAAGCTGGAGTGCAGTGGTGCCATCTGGGCTCACGGCAAACTTCACCTCCTGGTTTCAAGTGATTCTCCCACCTCAGCCTCCTGAGTAGCACAGGCATGCGCCACTGCACCAGCTAAGTTTTGCATTTTTAGTAGAGTTGGGGTTTTGCCATGTTAGCAGGCTGGTCTCAAACTCCTGACCTCTGGTGATCCACACGCCTTGGCCTCTCAAAGTGCGGAGATTACAGGCGTGAGCCAACGCGCCCAACCCATTTGGTTCATTTCTGCTGCCCACCATCTGATGAGCTCACCATCATTCCCATAAAGGCTAAGGGTTGTGCCCAAGGTCATGATGCTGGTATGGTCAATGCTGGGATGCAAATATTCTTTGTACAAGTCAGCCCAGGAGAAACTGTAAAAAGCTGTAACCTTGGGATCTGAGCTTTCCATGCCCGCTGAGGATATCCCCTTGGAGCATGTGGTAAGCAAAGCAGCTAGGAAGCAGACTAAGAACCTGAAAAAAATGAAATTGTTCATTAGAAGCCTGCTGACAGCATCATCTTACTAGAGGCAGGACCAGAATATGTCTGAGTAGACATCAGCAGAGCAGTGTTCTGTGAAGGTAAGAGCTCTGACTCTCAGGTCAAAGAGGCCTAAAGCCAAACCTGATCTCTGCCACTTTCTAGGTGTGTGAGCTTAAGCAAAACCCTCTTTTTGTCATAGTTTCCTCGTCTATCAAGGAAGATGATACTAACCTATCTCATAGATGGTTGAGCTGACTGAATGAAGCAGTACAAGTGAAATGCTTAGCATGGTGCCCAACTTACAGGAAGAGTTGAAAATGTGAGCTTTTATAATTGTTTGGTTAACATCCTATTTCCCCTAAGTGACTCAGGTTTATCATCAGAATTCATCATGCTGTTCAAAAATCCTTTACTCTATCCCCAGGCAATTCTTGTTCACATCCTCCATCGTGGAGTTCAATATTTCCACTGGTTTCTCTAAATTCCTAACTCCACCCTACACCATCTCTTTTATTAAGCCAGTCTGCGCTATTTGCTTCACAGATAAAGGCTGTGTGAAGTACAAGGTATTTCCTCCTCTATTCCTGCCACTCTAAACATATTTATAACCCCTTGGCAAGCTGTATTAATATCTACATCTTTACACTTCACCTTCTTTGTATTTTTCTTGAGACAAGATGACACTCTTCTCCAAGAAAGACCACATCTACTTTCTATGCTGCCTTCTAGAGCTTGTTACCCTCTCTCTTTCCTGTATCTTTAATCTCATCTTCTCCTCTAGACTTCTTTTCACCAGCAAATGTGGAGACTAGTTGGATTTACACACTAATTATAATGTTTTTGCTTGTATTGTATGTTTCTTAGAGTGGTTTATGAGGACTTTCAGAATCTAAGGGAAAGATAAGTCACCTTCTCAGGCCACTCTCTAGAAAAATGACCCTCAATGTTTTACAAAGAGAAATCTGCATTTACTGTCTTAGTTTCCCCTCTTTTTATTTACCACTTAACCTACTGGGCTGTTTTCTATTTCTTATAGTAGACAAAATTTGGAGTAGGTGTTCTGTTCATAGTTCTTCTACCCATGGTCATGTTTGATACATCCTGCTTCTTTCTCCTTCCTCCTTACCTCTTCTTCCTTCCAACATGTGTTCCATATGGGAGCTGCCATCTTACAAAAGGACATCAACCTAATCACAATGATTGGTCTAGGTTAGGTAAGTAGGCTTAGCCAATGATCAAGGCCTTGGCCATACTGACTGGTTCAATGAATGGTCATATGACCTAAATGGGCCCAGTTAAAATTCTTCCCTGGAATTTTCCAACTGGAGCTGGGATAGGGAAGCTCGTTTTCTCTTTAATTGTAAGGTAACAGTGGATGCTAAAGTTGCTAGTAGTCTATTCCTCCTGGAGAAATTTGCCAAGAGAATAAAACTATAATATAGAGAAAAGCTGAGCTAAGAAATTAAGAGATGGCTCTGCCATTCCTAAGTCCCGTTGCATCCCTGCCCTACACATATTTTGGTTAAATAAGCCAATCACTTGTTTATATTCTTAAGCTACTTTGAGTGGGTTTCTATCACTTCTAAACAGGGGAGTCTTGTTTCCTGTGGTTACTACTTTTTGTGCCTCCTCCTCCCTCTTTGCCTCTAAACTTCTTGAAATAGAAGTCTACTTTTATTATCTCTAATTTTTTACCTTTTATTCAGTGCCAAACCTGTTGCAATCTGATTCCTATCCCTATCACTCTGTTAAAATAGGATTAGTAAAAGTGATTAAAGACCTCCTAATTTAAACATCCAATGGCCTATTTTAGGACTTTACCCCGTTTGCTCATGCTACAGAGTTGACGCTGTACACCAACAAGTTTCTCCTGGGCTTCCTTTCCAGCACACCACTCTCTCCCAAATAGTGTCCCTTGCTGATCACTGCATCTCAATTTTCTTTACAAGTTCCCTCTACTCTGCCAAATTTTTAAGGTCTGGTGGGCTCCAGAAATGTATCATTCATTCTCTCCTCATTTGACATACTCTCCCTGGAACAGTTTGTCTATGCTTTAACTTCTGTCTCTATGCTGATGACTTCTAAGTTTATACCTTCAACCTAGTTCTTTCCCAGAAGCACCAGACTTACACAATGAATGTCCCTACTTGGGCCCCACAGACATTCAGGAATAACATCATTATTCAAGACGATAGAGCTCACAGTATCACCATTTACCCCATTCACTTAAGAAATATTTAGTGACCATCGATGTGCCAGGAACTATTCTCAGTACTAAAGATAAATCTATAAACAAAGTTCTTACTCCAGTGAAACCTATATTCTGGCAAGAAACCTCATTTTTTTCTTTTTCCTTTCCTTCCAATCCAACTGGTCTCCAATCCTATACATTTTTATTTTTAAAATATATTCCAAATTCTTCATCACTACTGCCACCCTCATTCTCACTTTTTTTTTTAACAGCTTACTACTTAACTGTAAAGATCCTTCAACCTCCAATTTATTCTCCACACTAATACCCGAGTTTGCCTCATGAACAACAACAACAAAAGCTTGTTTGCTTTCATTCCCTTGCTTCAAAATTCCTTCTGGCTCACTCTCACTGGATGATAAAATTCAAATTCTCTAATTAGGTACATACGGTTCTACACAATCTGGTCAGAACATGACTCTCCAAACCCATCTCCCCCAATCCTACTCCCACTATACTACCCCCCAGCCGCACCACGCTTCTCACACTTCTGTGGGCACAGAAGCACTTTCACATCTTGGCCCCTTTACAAATGCTGAGACCTTAATTATAACTGCCCTTCTCTTATTTCGCCCCTCGCTTTTTTTCATCTAATGATCTCTTACCCAGTCTTCTTGATTCTGTAAAACATCATCTATCTCCCTGAAGCCTTTCCTAGATCATAAAGCCATTGTTATTTACCTCATCCTTTGATTCTCAAAGCACTGTGATAACATATGGTACTTAGGCCATTTAAAAATACATCTACTTACAAATGTGTTTCTTCCACAAAACAATATGCTCCTCAAGGACAAGGATGGTGCCCTATTCTCTGCTGCATTTCCTAGAATCTTGTATAATGTCAGCAAATATGTAGGCATAATGAGGGGGAGGAGTAGCTATAGCTATAGTGTTTCAGTTACAGTTTTAGATAGAAACTATTAATACTATCACTAGTTTAAGCATAAAAAGATTTATACTAGGTATTAGATGGCTTATAAAACTGCTGGAAGGACTGGAGCAGCAACGTCCCCACTAAGCATCCAGGAACGACCCTCAGCCCCTAGAATCACATTGCCTTTGCCACCATCAGGAAGTGCACACTGCTTTGGGAAGCCACTCCCTTAGGAAGTTGTTGACAGCAGAGTCACATTGCCTCTGCCATAGCTTGTATCTATAAAACAGGCACTTTACTCTCTGTCAATAGCTCTCTCTCCTTAACTATGTCCCACATTCAGGTCTTATTTGTGTCCATGCAATTGATGGAACCTAAAACACAGCCAGAACATGAGCTGCAAGAGAGGCTGATAAATGGCCTTTTTAGCTTTCCAACCTCTGCAGTGAGGGCATACACCACAAGGAGTTTGGACTGGATGTTAAATAGGCTAATCCATCATGTCCATGAGTCTCTCCTATGTGGTAGCTAGCATTTTAACAGCTGGGCAAGATAGGTATTATTATCCTCATTTTATTAATGAGAAGACAAAGGTGTGGAGAGAGTAAAATCTTGTCCTAGATGACACAGATGGCATTGGTGGACTCTATTCAAAATCAAATCTGCCCCATTCCAAAGATTGTATTCTTTCTACCATACTACTTAGTTATGAGGGCTTTAGTTAGGGTATCTCACATGGGTCTAAAAGATAAGCAGTGAAACAACAGAAATTTAACAAAGTCTATCCCCTCTTGTTACCATCTTGTCACCGTTGTTCTAGATTTTTGAGAATACATGCTTGTGGTATAATTTTTTGTCTTTTTACTATGACCCAACACATTAGCTATCAGTCTAGTAATAGGATTGGATAAACGTAAGGTTGCATAGAGCCTGGTAAAAGATGCCATATTTCACTGAAAGCTTATGAATTCCAAATGTAGGCTGAATGACAATGACTCCTGAAAATAGCTTTACGTACCAGTGCCTGGTTAATGCACAAAACACCCTCATCTGACCCAAGTCAATGCAAAATTAACCCAAATTAGCATCAGCTTCAAAGTGGGACTGAATCTTCTGCCTCTACACTGAATGTTCTTCTTTTGGTATTCTGAGTCATTTACTAATCACTCTTAGGATTAAGAAAGTCTACTGAGTCCACTGATTTTAAAGAATATCAGCAAGAGAAAATCCTCAGAAGTAGAATGAGGAATGACCGGAAATCAGGCTTCCAAGCAATTAAAATGCTGAGAAAGAACAGCAACAGATAGGCCATCCCCCAAAGCACCATCATGCTACTACTTACAAAGACTGTCTGAGTGAAGGACTGGGAAAGCCTATGGAACCCAAAAATAGAGCTCTTAAGATTACATGACCAGAGAGCAAAACAGAGTCCTTGGTCACAAAGAGAAAGCCAGGCTCCCAGCTCCGGGTTATATACAGTCATGAATACATAACGATGTTTTGCTCAATGACAAACTGTACACACAAGGGCAGTCCTATAAGATTATAATACCAAACTTTTGTTTTTGTCTGTTTTCTTGAGACAGAGTCTTGCTTTGTCGCCCAGGCTGGAGTACAGTGGCGTGATCTTGGCTCACTGCAACCTCCACCTCCTAAATTCAAGTGATTCTCCTGCCTCAGCCTCCTGAGTAGCTGGGATTACAGGTGCCCACTGCCATGCCCAGCTAATTTTTTGCATTTTTAGTAGAGACAGGGTTTCACCATGTTGGCCAGGCAGGTCTCAAGCTCCTAATCTCAAATGATCCAGCCGCCTCAGCCTCCCAAAGTTCTGGGATTACAGGCATAACCCACCATGCCCAACCTTATAATACCTCACTTTTCCTGCACCTTTTCCGTGTTTAGCTGTACACATGTCTAACATTGTGTTAACAATTGCCTATTCAGGTCAGTAGCATGCTGTACAGGTTTATAGCCTAAGAGTACAGGTCTGGAGCCTAAGCTATACCATATAGCCTAGACATGTAGTAGGCTATCATCCAGCTTTGTGTAAGTACATTCTATGATGTTCACATAATGAAGAAATTGCCTAACAATGCATTTCTCAGAATGCATCCCTATTGTTAAGTGACACATGGCTACAAGACAGTAAGACATTCACTGAGGTTTTGTAGGGGCAGACAGTGAGAATTGCTTTGGATTGAGCCATTTCCCTTCCCTTAGAGTCACCCTTCCATGGCAGAGGGAAAGAAGGTGATCCTGCCTCCCTCTGTTAAGCCAAGTGAGAAGTCTTTAGAAGAATCATTTGGGGAGCAAAACTCATATTCCTTGGAGTCTGAAGAATGTGGAGACCAGTACTTCATTTACACACGAGACATCTCGATGGAGAGAATCTGAGGCTGGCCAAAGGGACCGTTGGCAGTCTAATCTAGAAGGGAGCTATCCCCAAGGAACCTCTGTAGGAACCCTTGCAGAGAAAGAGTCAACATGGATATTCACCATCCACAAGAGGCCCCAGACCATAAGACTTTCCGTCCTCCCTGATACCCATAACCAAAAGATGACAGAAGTTCTAACGGAGGTGCCTAATGCATAGGTGGGGATTTAACAGCAAACACCTCAAGACTGAAAGGCCTGGGAAATGTCCCAGGCACTAGCTGACAAAGGAGAAGGCACAGAATATAAGCATCTTAATAACTAACAATGGATCAAAGCCCAGGGATTTTTTCCTGGATCATGCAAATCTTGAGGTTCAGTGCTTTCCTAAGGGAAGGAAGAGGCCTACTCCTCCCTAGAAAGAATTGAAATTGAATTTCTTACCCACCCTAACTGACCTGGATCAACCCAGATATAATTGGATTTGATTTTTAAAAAAAGAAAGAAAGAAACATAATGTTAGTTGCACGTAAGTGTTGTAGAGCTATTAATAGAGGTCACGTAGGTATGTGTACAGCTCCTCATCCAATGTCTGGCACTTAGTGGAAACTTAACAGATGCTAGCTCCCTCTTGGAACATTTTTTTTTACTGACAAGAAAATTCTGGGATAGTCAAGGTTGCTGACCTTGGGAATGATGGAAGAAGGCCCTTGCTCAAAATAGTAACCTCATTGGGAGGATCGTTTGAGCCCAGCAGTTCAAGGCTGCAGTGAGCTATGATTGCACGTAACACTGCACTACAGCCTGGGCATTGGAATGAGACTCCATCTCTAAAAATTAAAAAAACAAAACAAAGTGTTGCAAGATAAAAGAATTCAAGTATTTTGGCCTCATTTACTTTAGTCTCTGCTTCTTTACTTCTCTATAGCCAGTTTATTGCTGCCCCAAAACTGCTCCAGCTGCTGTCTTTTTATTCCTTAAGACATTACGGAAATACCCATCTCTCTTTTCTTTCATTGCATCCATCTGTCTTCCTGCCTGGAATATTCGCCCTTCTTTCTATTCCTCTAAGTCCTACCCATTCTCCAAGTAATCACCTCCTATCTTTATTCCTCTGCAAAGATTTTCCAGTGCCCATCAATATACAATGCAAAATGCAGTGCTTGTGCTTAATAGAGGCTCCATTCATTCAGACATGCTTCTTGTTCAACTAGTCATTCATTCAACAAATTTTTTTTGTCTGCCATAGTCCAAGCTCCATGAGAGCTGAGATATTTTTGCCTACTTTGCTGACTACTATATGCTTAGTGCCTGTGTTAGTGGTTTCCGTTTAGATGTTGATTGAATGGATGCATGCTGAGGGTTCTTGTTAGTAATCGTGATGTTGCCCTGTTGCTGATAATAGCACGTGTTTCTTCTCCATGACTCCTAAATGACAATATCCCACAAAGTTCTGTTCTAGATGTTTTTCTCTCCATCCCCTCTCCAGTGGCAATGCCATCTACTCCTGCAGCTTCAGACATCGCCTCTGCGCAGATGAATTTCTCTGATTAAGGACAACTTTTTCTCTTTCCAGGGGAAATGATAAAGATAAGTTTTTATTTCTGTCTACATGGGTAGACTTAAGCCAGAGGCATATATCCTGAGAATTAGGGTGAAATCTGGCCTTCAGGTGACCTCCCACTCTCCCAAGATGTAGAGGGGAAGAAAGAAGACCCACAGGCAGAGGAGCAGGGTTAGAATGACCCTTTCTCACCACTCTGGGTGGACTCAACTCATGCCGGCAGAGGAAAAGGAGTCTTTAGGGAGATTTTGGATGACCAGGAGAGGAAGGTTGTCCTAATATCCACAGCCATGAAATCTTAGCAGAGAAGAAAATTCCCTCCCATTAGCAAACCCCAGCAGTTACCACAATAGCAGCCCAGACAGGTATTTCATGCACATTAACTTACTTAAAAAATTTCATACCATTTCAGTTAAGGGTAAAGGAACTGAGACACACAGAGTCTCAGTAATATCTCCAACATTTACAGAGTCTGTAAATAGCTGGGCTGGACCCAGCTAGAGCCAAAGTGAAAGTTTTAACCAATACACCACATCATCCTTGTAAGTATTAAGTGATAGTTGTCTGAAAGGCTGATGCCTCCAGGTGCGGGTTCATCCAAGTCACAACTCAGAAAAACGGTCCTTAGAAGCAAATCCAGCCATGTGCTACATAACAACATTTGTCAATGACAGACTGCATATACCACAGTGGTACCGTAAGATTATAATGAAATTGGAAATTTCTATCACCTAGTAACATCTTGATGATCCTATCCCTGTGTTGGCCTAGAATAATGTGTATGTTTGTATCCTAGTTTTTAACTAAAATGTTTGAAACTTTTTCAAAGTTTTGAAAAATTAAAAATAGAAAAAAAAACTTATAGAATAAGAATATAAATAAAAAATATTTTTATGGCTGTACACTGTGTTTGTTTTAAGCTTTATTACAAGAGTCAAAAAGTTTAAAGATTTTTTTTAAAGCTTATAAAGTAAAAAGTTACAGTAAACAAAGTTTAGTTCATTATTAAAGAAAAAATATTTTTCTATGAACTTAGTGTCACCTAAACGTATAGTGTTTATAAAGTTTACAGTAGTATATAGTAATGCCATCAGTCTTCACATTCACTCACCACTCACTCACTGCCTCACCCAGAGCAACTTTCAGTTCTGTGATCTCCATTCATGGTGAGTACCCTATACAGGTGTATCATTGCATGCCACTTTTGTGTTTTATACTATATTTTTACTGTATCTTTTCTATGTTTAGATACACAAATACTTACCATGATGTCACAACAGCCTACAGTATCCAGTACAGTAACATCCCACACAGGTTTGCAGCCTAGGAGTAGTAGTGTAATGGGACCCCAACACTTAGCCATTGGGTCAGGGTTTCTGCACTATAATCTCTTCTGTAGTTGCCAGGAAGATGTTACAGGACCCCACCACTCACCCAAAGTTAACATTTGGATGGGGGTTTTCCTCATTATGGTCCTTTCTGTGATCAACAGAAAGATGTTACAGGAGAGGGATCCCGATCCAGACCCCAAGAGAGGGTTCTTGGATCTCGTGCAAGAAAGAATTCAGGGAGAGTCCACAAAGTGAAAGCAAGTTTATTTAGTAAAAGATGCTGGGTATGGTGGCTCATGCCTGTAATCCCAGCACTTTGGGATGCCGTGGCAGGCAGATCACGAGGTCAAAAGATTAAGACTATTCTGGCCAACATAGTGAAACCCTATCTCTACTAAAAATACAAAAATTAACTGGGCTTGGTGGCATACAACTGTAGTCCTAGCTACTCGGGAGGCTGAGGCAGGAGAATCACTTGAACCTGGGAGGCAGAGGTTGCGGTAAGCAGAGATCGTGCCACTGCACTCCAGCCTGGCAACAGAGTGAGACTCTGTCTCAAAAAAAAGAAAGTAAAGGAATAAAAGAATGGCTACTCCATAGACAGAGCAGCCCCAAAGGTTGCTGGTTGCCCATTTTTATGGTTATTTCCTGATGATATGATAAACAAGGGGTGGATTGTTCAGGCCTCCCCTTTTTAGACCATATAGGGTAACTTCCTGACCCTGCCATGGAATTTGGAAACTGTCATGGCACCAGTGGGAGTGCAGCAGTGAGGACAACCAGAGGTTGTGGCCACTTTGGTTTGGTGGGTTTTGTCCTTTACTGTAACCTATTTTATCAGCAAGGTCTTTATGACCTGTAATTTGTGCCGACCTCCTATCTCATCCTGTGACTTACAATGCCTCAGATGTCTGGAAATGCAACCCAGTAGGTTTCAGCTTCATTTTACCCAGCTCCGATTTAGGATCGAGTTGCTCTGGTTCATATGCTCCTGACAGAAGGTTATACTGTATAGCATAGGTGTATAGTAAGCTGTACCACACAGCTTTGGGTAAGTTCACTCTGAGGTTCGCACAGTGATGAAATCACCCAGTAATGCATTTCTCAATGTATACCCATCATTAAGCAACACATGACTGATATATTTCTAATCCTGATCTCTTTTCTAACTACCAGACCATGTTTTCAACTAGGTTCTACAAAATATTTTACCAGATCATCTCACCAGCATAGTTAAACGAAAATGTCTAAAGATGAAATTATACTCATTTCTCTTCCTGAATTTTCCATCCTGTTACTATTATTCCTACTCTTTCAGTCATGCTGTCTGGAAATATTAATATCTCCATTTATCCCTCCCACTCCTATTCACTCTACCCCAAATTAATTGTCACATCCTATAGATTTGATTTCTATAGTATCTTTAAAATATGACCCTTCAATTCAATTGCCACAGCTTCAGCTGACAATAGCTATTAACTTTCCAAATGTTTATCCTGCATCACCCTCTCTCAAAGCTACCCAGAATATCTCTATTATATTAGTCTTCCTGGAGCACAATTCTAACAACATTGCTACCCTATTCAATAATAAAACCTTCAATGACACCCTTCACCTCCTGCAGTTGCTTATCAAATTACATGCATTCCCTTGCCTGCCATTTATCTCTAGGACATCTTTCCAAGCCTGTTCTTCTACTGGTCCCCTCCACAAACCCAATGTCTTGGCCTAAATGCATTGTATGTATATTTTATCATATCTTTGTTCAAATACTCTTACCTCATCTTCTACCTTTTGAAGTTTTCCTCATCCTTCCAGGTCCATATCAAAGGAAGCTTCCTGTACTGCCTTCCTTGAGCTCCCCCTGGGAATGCTCTCTCCCTCACCTGAACTCCCACAACCAAAGAACTGATTTTTGACCTTTATTCTGAACTGCTCTTCCTGCTCCCTCCCATAGATACTCCACCAGAGTATCTATGTCACTCTTCAAAAATGCACATCAACCTTGTCCATATCCTTCACACACACACCCCTCTATTCATATATCTTTCTCATGTTTTATCTTACAGGGGTTATAGGATCACAGAAGACAGAGTGGGCAAGAAGAAGTGTATGTCACTCTGGACAGACTTCTAAAGGTTCTTATTCTACTGCCAATCAATCAGATTACTTTTGTTTCTCACTACCACTTTCAGAAATGGTTGCACACCTACCCATCCCATACACAACCAGCAGCACCAGGGTATTTATGTCATCCCTGTGCTCAGAAACCTCAATAATTCCCTCACTTCCATTTAATTCCCAATTTCCAGTGTGTTTCCAGTCCTCTACTGCTTCCCTATCTGTCTCATGTTGTGCTGTTCCCAATTCAATGCTTTCCACTAAGACTTTCCTCTGAAACTATTCTGGCCTTTTCTTCAATCTGAAATGTCTTTATCATGGTCACCTGAGGTATATGTGAATTCCCAATCCTCTAGCACCCCTTTATCTCCTGTTTGAACACCTTTTATGGGATATACCACATACTACCTTGCACCCTAGTTTTTGTGATAAATGTATTATTCCATTACTAAGTTGGAAGCTCCCATGTTATATAATCAAGCTGTCCTCTCTCCCCTGTAGGGCTAATTTTCTATGTCAACTTGGCTAGGCTTTGGATGCCCGGCTGTTTGGTTAAATACTAGTTTAGATGTTACTGTGCAGGCAGACATAATTAGCACTTTTTAGATATAGTTAACATTTACAATCAGTTACTTTTAATTAAAGCAGATCACTCTTCATTATGCAGGTAGGTCTCTGCCAATCAACTAAAGGCCTTAAGAACAAAAACTGGGATTACCCAGGGAAGAAGAAATTCTGCCTCAAAATTTAACATAGAAATCCTGCCTACATTCCTGTCTGCTGGCCTGCCCTACAGATTTTGGACTTCTTATCCCCAGCAGTCATGTGAGCTAATTCCTTTCCTTTAACTCTCTCAATGGATTAATCAATCAGTTGATAGATATAGATATGCACTGGTTCTATTTCTTGGGACACATGATTAGGTCGCATTTAATTTTGTTTTAAAATTAACCAACTCAGATCCCCATTTCCATTTATCTCAATTATGTATTTCCTTCCTCAATACAAAACACACCCCCACCCCTTACCCAATCCCTAGACCACAGAATAAGTCAAGAACTCCAGCAGGCTTGGAAATTGTGCCTATCTTCTGAAATGCTCCATTCTCTGCATCATGGGGCCTCTGTGAAAACAGGCTCTTACCTAGGTATTCCAGCGATCCTGAGCACCCTCTGCTCTCTCCTAGTCATGCTCTGGTGGTGAGGAACCTGCTGCTGTAACAGTACCTCCTGGGGTACAGGGAAGGGCTAGAATAGGTCTCTTATAGCACACCATTGTCAGCCAGGGCCTTAAAACCATAATCCATTGCCTGCCAAGAGGTATTCTCATGCCATCCACATCCTGTGTCTTCTAAGGACACTGCTGGCCCTGGCCACCACTCTAGACTGCCCTTCTCCTTAAAGGGAGTGTCCTCTTGAGGCCTTTATTTATAAACAGCTATCTTCAATCACGATCACTTTAATCCACCAAACATGTTATAGAAAAATGGAACCTCAAATGCAAAAGTGCCAATTCCCTTCCACCAAGAATCCTTCTTGGTCTCTATCCAAATTTGCCTCACTTCTACAAAACTAGAAGGTACCAGCAAGGCTGGTTATTCCCAAAACAAAAAGGTGAGCTCCAAAGTATATTAAGGCTTCGATCTCTAGTACTAGAAGTCACCAATAACTTCATAAAGGCAGATTTTCAGTTTGAGTACCAGGCATGATACTTTCTCGGTTACTTTTCCGGAAATAGATCTTAAATAAACCAGTGCTTTGACAAACCAGTTCCCCTTTGCTTCAAAGAGACTGTCTTTTCCTCTCACTTTGGGAGAAATAAGATCAGGAATTTCTCCTATGTCTGAGGACTGTATTTTATGGCATTTACGTCTAATAAAAGTAAGTTGCCATCTCACATTGGACCTGTAGATGTTGAGTTGTATGTGTTCAAGGCCTTTTGAAAAGCAGGCAAGGAAATCTGGATTTAACCTGATAAACAATGGGGAGCCATTGAACCTGGGTACTTAATTTCAAAATAATAAAAGGCTAATTCTCTGCTTTATCAAGACTACAAATTCAGCATATTATATACAGAGGATTTTTTTAGAGCAAGGGATAACTTTGTTAATTTTATTTTATTTTTTACAAGATGCTGTTGGTAAGCCTTTTATGTCTGCAAAGCAGGATCAGGGTTTCTATAAACTCCTATAAAAAACTGTTCCAGGTTGGAGAATTTTCAAATGTTTCTCATTTTTGCAAATTACATTTCAAAAGAGAAAGCATTTGCATATTCAAGGTGAAATCCCATGGAAAGATGCCTCACGCCCAGTTTTATAGAGTAATTATTTCTACATTTTTGAACTGGCACCACATTCAAAATATGTCAGCTCAAACCACACAATAAACATAGGTATTAATTAGCCAGGCTAATTATCCAGACTTCTTTAGACTAATCAAGTGATGAAACAGCTTCAATCTGTTGGATTTTTCTTGAGCAACTAACAAACATGAACTTGTTATGACTAGTAAATTGCTCAAACACAATTGGAGACTGAGAAAGAGACTGTGTGTTCCCTGGATTCAGGCCTTTTCTCACAAAGCCAGATCCACAGCCAACTCTGCCTCTGAAGATACTTTGAAGAAAGGTTTTCTGTCTCTTTACAGCAGAAAATCAATACCGCACACTGGAGGGGAGGATGGAGAGTTAAAGCGTCCTCTTCACATGGGTGAGTAAACACCACCTCCGTGCTTGGGATGGCGCAGCACAGAACTGCAGGCTGTAAGGCAGGCTCCAAATAAAACCCTTCCCCAGCACAGGGCACTCAGCCCCAGAGCTGGCATAGCGGAGCCCTTCGCCTCATATAATTTCACTTTTGTGCAACTGCAGATCTGTGTGCGCCTGCAAAATTGCATAATTTACCATTTACCCAGCTGTTATTCCAGCAAACCTATTGTTTGCACACCGATTTGCCTGCCTGACTAATAAATCCACAGGAAGGGAGGGGAGAGAGAGGGAAAGTTCTCAGCATCACACCGTGTTCTCAGTGTCTCCTTCATCTCAAGCTGTCTGCCCCTCCCACATTTAGAGAAAATCACAGGTCTCAAAGCTTCAATGAATAGAAGCTTTGCGTGGGTCCTCCTCTCCCCAGTCTTCACCACTTTCTGAAAAAAGATGTATATTTTTCACATCCTTTGTGTCTTAACCTAGTTATGTCTCCCTCTCCTCAGGTCTGAAACAAAGCTTCCATTCCTCTTGGCTTCTCCCCTTGTTGCTCTTACATTTTTCCTAAGATGTCCTGGTATTTCTGGTTTCTCCACACATTGAGTCAGATCTGAGTATGGGTTGCAGAAAGTGTCTACTGTCATTCTGTCATTACCAAATACTAAAGGTAGGCAGGCTCTGCCTACCTTTAGTATTTGGAAAAGACAGCTTTTCACAGCCCACATCCTCAGGCTAGTATTGTTCCGCTACAATGACAATAAAAGATAAGACATTGTTCAAATGTTCTGATGCTGGGAACCATCTAAAAGCAGAGCTTTGAAAATACAAAACATTGCTAGTTCCCAGGGACAAAATTCACATCTTTTTTGTGTGTGTCACCACAAAGCTCTTCAACACCCCTGTAGAAGGGAGCCCTAATTACTTGTGACACTCCAGAGGAGCTGTGAGAAGCACAGAATCAAGCCGGTGCATGATGATGAGGAACTGGGACACTGTGGCCTAAGTGAGTCAGAAGTCAAGAGAAGCTGCTGCGGCCCTTCACGAAAACTCCCCAGCTCTGCTCACAGGGAGCCAGTTCCTTTTTCCTACTGATGTTTTCATTGTTAATTACATCACAACATACAATAATTTCTGAACTATTAATCTCCCTGATATCAAACTACGTGTGTGCTATTTGGGTTATAGTACATAAAGGGAAATGTCTATTGCACAGGCTTATACAATAGACATGTTTTAGGAAACATGAGTGAGTTGTATTTTATAAATCAAATCAAAGCACTTGGAAACGTCATGATTTGAAGACATTTTACTGTATACCTGCTTATAAAATACATAATGTTTCTGATAAATATGGTTTTACTCATGCATTTTTTCAAGTAGGAACGTATTTTCTCATTTAGAAAATGGGCATAGTAGTATATTTTCAAATAGAAAATTGTGAAAATTTTCTTTAGATTTCTGTCCAATCTATTGCAGTGCCTCACTAAGGCCAGATTTTGAATAATCTACAGTTAAATTCTGGAATACCCTCAGGCATAACTTCTGTATCCACACAAGACCTTAAAAAAAATCTATTCAGAAAAAGGCAGCAAGCCTGTGTCAGATGAGAGCAAACATTACACAGCCATCCTAGCAAGACTGTTGCTTCTTGCCCAGAACTGTACCATTTCTTAAGGCAAAATATCAATATGAGGTGATATTGATACCTGAGATACCTGATACTCTTTTTATCCTGATCACTTGGTCACTTAGCAACCTTTCTCTTTCTCTCTCTCTCTCTCTCTCTCTCTCTCCCCCCCCCCCCTGCGCTTTATCTCTCTCCCCCACCCCGCCCTTTCTCTCTCTCATAAATATATATACATATTTTACTTTAATGATGAGTTTCTACATTTAGGGCTTCCTAAAAATGAAACAAGTTTACTTTTGAAATGGAAATTTTTTCTTAGTGAAAATACATATTTAGGTACAGTCTGCATGACAACTAATTAGGTATGTTGGAAGCACCTTAGAGATTGAAGTTTGTACTAATGTGCTGTAAGAGGATTTTTGTGTGTGCATGCACACACACAGTGTTTTAATTTTGCTACAATACTCTTAACATAAAAAATTTCCATTTGTGACATTCAGTACATTTGCAATGTTGTGCAACCATCACCATGATCCAGTTCCAGAAGATTTCATCACCCTAGAAGCAAACCTGTACCCATTAAGCAGCGACTTTCTTATCCTTGCCACTCCAACCTCCATCTCCTGGCAACCACTAACCTGTCTTCTGTCTCTTCTGGATATTTCATGTAAATGGAATCATACAATGTGGTCTTCTGTGTCTGGCTTCATTCACTTAGCCTTAGCAACCTTCTGGGTACAAATCACCTCTAGTGAATTACTTTGAGACCCATCTTTCATTTCCATCCTCTCTCTGCCCTCCTCAGGCCCTCATTGCTTTATTTGTGTTCTGTTTTGTGTGAAAGTGCCAGTCCTGCAGCCACCCACTATAGGACTCCTCAGGGGCCCCACTGACAGGCCTTCTGCCACCACATTCAGTCCTGATTCTGGGGCTGCCCATGGAAGTGAAAGACCAGCAAATTGCCCTCAAACTTCTCCAAGATTTTCATATTTTAAAATAAAATGTGAAAGGCACTTTTTCCCTTCCTGACAAATGTAAGTGACAGTTAACTGGTAACAGAAAATCTCCCCTGAAGTGTCACAACGTGCTTATACTTAACAGAGCCACCCTTTAGATCCACACTACAAATTGGCTCCAAGATGAACAAAGAGCTGACATTGCTCACCTCAGCCCAGGTATTCATCCATACACACAGTATGATCGCATCTGCATTTTCTTTTTGTTAACAGCAGCAACTTAAGGAAGAGCAGACTATGGTGTGGCTGAGAGAGCACTGGACTCCATGTGAGAAGATATTGCTGCTATTTACTATTGACGCAACCATGGGTGAGTCACGGAGGAACCTGAGCCTTGGGTTTAAAAGGAGGGTCAGGCTGGGCTTGATTACTTATGCCCGTAATCTCAGCCCTTTGAGATGCCAAAGTGGACAGATCACCTGAGGTCAGGAGGTCGAGACCAGCCTGGCCAACATGATGAAACCCTGTCTGTAATAAAAATGCAAAATTAGCTGAGTTCTATGGCCTGCACTTATAATACCAGCTATTCAGGAGGCTGAGACAAGAGAATCACTTGAACTCAAGAGGCAGATGTTGCAGTGAGCCAAGATCACGCCATCGCACTCTAGTCTGAGTTTAAAAAAAAAAAAAAAAAAAAACCTCCATCACAAAAAAATAAATAAAAATAGTAAATAAATAAATAAATAAATGGTCATTTTAAACCATGGCTAACTTTACCACAGAAGCCAAGAAAACTTATGCAAAAGCTCTTTGTAAACCGTGACGATGTTCCCCAAATGTAAATGTCATGTTATAGACTGAATCATGCCTCATCAAAATTCATATGCTGAAGCCCTTAACCCCAGTATGATGCCAGTTGGAGAGAGGGCCTGTAAGGAGGTGATCAGTGTTAAATGAGGTCATAAGGGTGCCGCCCTTATCCAACAGGACTGGTATCCTTATAAGAAAGATGCCTGCCATTTCTATGTTATCTGCCCCTCCTCATCTGGAAAAGAAGTTCAGGTATCCCTTCTTCCAGGAAGCCTTCTGTGATCCCCCTAAACTTGGCTGGAACTCCTGTTTTGGCATCTAGGGTACTATGTATTGATCTTGTTCCACAGGTAGCATGTTATGCTATAATAATCTGATAACAGTTTGACCTCTACCTCCTTTCCTCCAGACATGACCCTCTCCAGGGCCAGGACCACTTAACCTGCATCTCAGCCTCCCCTAGGGGCAGCCAAGACCTGGCAATAAAAGTCACTTCATGAATTGTCTGGGAAGAATTCCTAGAAGACTACAATGGGAAGAAAGAATATAGTTTAACATTTTTGAGAGATAAAGATCATGATTTTATTTTCAACCACTTTAGTCAGGCATTGTCAGATGTTAGTCTGATGCTGAAGCTGGAAAAATGCGGGGAATGTTCTGGTGTAGCCCTCTTTATTTGGCCATAGAAGACACTAAATCCCAGAGAGGAAATGGGCATGGATGTTCATAGATACCCACTGTATCACACAAAGTCCCAGCAGAAATAGGAAGCATACTTAAGATAATTCCAGAGGATATGTTTGTTTTTACAAAAGCACTATTACCAAAGTAGGGCTGAAGTATAGGCGAACCAGCAGAGATAATATGACAACCTGAAGTGGAGCTGTTAACCATCCTAGGGATAGGATGACCAACTTATCCCCATTTGCCTGGGACTTCCAATTTATTTATTTAAACTTTTTAGAGACAGGGTCTTTCTCTAAGACTGAGGCTGGAGTGCAGCAGCACAACCACAGTTCGCTGTAGCCTCGGACTCCTAGTCTCAAGCAATCCTCCCACCTCAGCCCCCTGAGTGGCTGGGACTGCAGGCACACGCCACCATGACCAGCTACTTATTATTTTAAAATTTTTTTTTGTAGAGATGGGGGTCTCACTTTTTTGTCCAGGCAGTCTTGAACTACTGGCCTGAAGCAATCTTCCCACCTCAGTCTCCCAAAGTGTTGAGATTACAGATGGGAGCCACTATACCTGGCTGATTTCTCAGTTTTACAACTCAAAGTCCTAGGTCCTGGGAATAATCTTAGTTCCAGCAAACCAAGAAAACTGATCACCCTACCTGGGGTTGAGGTAGGAAGGAATAAGGATGATTATTAAAACCTGAAAGGAAAGACAGTCCCTTTAAAGGAAGCAGTGATCTTCAGATAAGGCCATATTTAACCAAAGGGACCTCACAGAGAGGAAATCAGAGGAAACAGAAACCTCTCCTTCCTCATTCTAAACTCCTGCCAAAGCTCCCCATAGGACCCCTCCCCCACACCCCTCCATGAGCCAAAGACCACCAGAAGCTTGCTCCACAGAGGGCAGAAAAGGGTGGAGGGTGCACCTGGAGCAGTAAACAGAGCACCTAGCCCAGACACAGACACATGGAAGAGTCTGGGCGAAGATACCCAGTGTCCTGCCCAGCACAGACCTCACAAGTCAAACTGCAGGTAACAAGGTGGAGTTATTCAAATCTTCCCCAAGATTTCCAAGCATTTCCAACAAAAAAAGGGCTGGGAGAGAAGAGTGTGTTTAAGTTCTTCTGCTCACCTGTGGCTCCCATCTCTTCTCTACACCATACCTTGGCAACCCATGGGTGCTATCTTGGTCTGTAGCACATAGGTCCAGATGTAAGATGCGGTTCCTTCCTCAAATTCCACATGCAAAAAAATCCACTCACAAAAGGCAATTTTTGTGCTTATCAGATCATATTGGAGATTTGAAGGGAGACCAAAGAAGAGTTCACATGACAAAGAACTTCAAATGGAACAAGACACCCATGTGCTTGGAAGTCCTCAGCCTCTCCACCACCCAAATGCTTCAAGGGCTATCTCTTGCTCTATAGACCTCTCCCAACCCAAAGCACATCTCACGTCTTTATACCTCTCCTCTCCTTCTCTCTCTCCTTTCATAGCCTCCTCCAACACGACCAAAAATAAAATACCTCTTAGGCTGAGCAGTTTGCTGTTTCCTACTGGGTTTCTGCAGGACCAGCCAACATCCAAGCCTTGGAGTCTCACCATCTTCCCCAAAAGACATCCTAGAAGGCTTTGCCTACCAGAGCCAGCTCCGTCTCTGCAATGAATTCTGCTACCAGCTGTTAGTTGAGATGTTTTTCACCCCCTTCTGTATATTATTCCAGGGAAAGCAGTTGATTGCGGTGTAATCCTTTGAGAAGTTTATTAATTAACTTGCATAAAAGCCTGTATCACTGGCTTTCCTGTCTCATGGAATTCAATTCTTCCTCTGAACATGTCACAGTGCATTACCCTGCTCAGAGTTAGCATATTTGAACATCTTGTAGTTGCTCAAGTAGCACAGCCATGGCATATTGAGCTCATCTTTTTCTTTCAAAGGCTGATTCCCGCAGCTTAGGCTCTCAGCTCTTTAAAATTACATTGAGATGAATCTTGCTGCACACAAGCTGTCGGCCTAAATGTAATTTTGGTTTCCAAATCCTATAAGGTCCTATATCTTAAACACTTATATTCAAAACGCCATCTACACATCTGAGCCTTTTACCAACTTTACATTTGTCCTTAATTTAACTGCAGTTGTGAACAAAAGGCCAAGTCCCTTCAAATATCTTCCGAATGTTAGGAAGAGGCTTTACTTCAAATACTGCTGGCCTTGATGTAGAAAACCAAAGGGAAGTGGATGAACCTGGCTCAAAGAGCTGGGGAACAGCTGCCTGTTTATGTTGTTTCTTTTGAAGATAATAAGACAGTGATCTCTATGGTACTCACTAACAGCTTGGCTTCAAGGTAGAGAAGGATCTAAGGGAGACTCTAGAGTTAAAGGGCAGGGGACAAATTAAATTGTTATTATGTTATTTAAATCATAGAGTATGGAACTTCAGAGCTTCTGCCTTGTTTTACCTTAATCCAGACTTAAACGTTATGTAGGGAGGATCCAAGATGGCTGAATAGGAACAGCTCTGGATTGCAGTTCCCAGTGCAAACACAGAGGGTGAGTGATCACTGCATTTCCAAATGAATTTTTACTGTCCACAGACCAGGAGATTCCCAGACAGAAAAGCACCATGAGTCTCCAGAGCAGCTGTTTCAGCCAGTGCAGCAGGTCTCCGCACAAAAACTCACACAAATCCAGGCACTGTTTCAACTGGTGACTGGAACACCTGGGAGATGGAGTCACCGGTTCAACTGAAAAAAAGGAGGCTAAAACAGGGAGCCAAGTGATCTGGTTCAGCTGCTCCCACCCCCACAAAGACCAGAAATCTGAAACGCTCTGGATTGAGAGTTTCACAGCAAGCACACTGGACCCGAGACAGTCCAGCTCTGTGGGGGAAAGGGTGTCCGCCATTACCGATGCAGTTCTAACTATACCCCTATAAACAGAACTGCAGGAAGTTCACACAGCAGCTGGGCAGAGCCCATGGCAGTTCGGCAATGCCTCTGCTTGCAAACTGTGACTAGGCTACCTTCTCACTGGGCAGGGCATCTCTGAAAAAAGGCAGCAGAATGACAGGAACTTATAAATAAAGCCCCACCTTCCTGGGACAGAGAACCTGGGGGAAAAAGGCAGTTATGAGTTCTGCTGCAGCAGACTTAAACGTACCTGCCCAGCAGCTCTGAATGGAACAATAGGGCTCACAGCTCAGCACTTGAGCTCCTGTAAGGGACAGACTGTCTCCTCAAGCAGCTCCCTGACCCCCATATAATAAAAGAAACACCTCATAAAGGAGAGCTCAGGCCGATATTTGGCAGATATCCTTCTGGGACAAAGATAACAGAAGAAGAAACTGGCAGCAACCCTTACAGTTCTGCAGCCACTGCAGGTGATCCCCAGGCAAGCAGAGTCTGAAGTGGACCTCCAGCAGTCCTACAACAGGTGGGCCTGACTGTTAGAAGGAAAACTAAGAAAAAGAAAGAAATAACTTCATCAGCAACAAAAAGGATGTCCACTCAGAGACCCCATCTGAAAGTCACCAACCACAAAGACCACAGGTAAATAAATCCACAAATATGGAAAGAAACCAGTGCGAAAAGGATGAAAATACCCAAAACCAGAATGGCTCTCCTCCTCCAAGGGATCACAACTCCTCACCAGCAAGGGAAGAAGGCTGGATGGAGAATAAGTCTGATGAATTGACAGGGACAGGCTTCAGATGGTGGGTAATAACAAACTTCTCTGAGCTAAAAGAACATGTTCTAACCCAGTGCAAAAAAACTAAGAACCTTGAAAAAAGGTTTGATGAAATGCTGACAAGAATAAACAGCTTAGAGAGGAATATAAATGAATTGATGGAGCTGAAAAACACAACACGAGAACTTTGTGAAGCACACACAAGTTTCAACAGCCAAATCAACCAAGCAGAAGAAAGTATATCAGAGACTGAAGATCAACTCAATGAAATAAAACAAGAAGGCAAGATTAGAGAAAAAAAAGTAAAAAGAAATGAACAAAGCCTCCAAGAAATATGGGATTATGTGAAAAGACCTAATATGTTTAATAGATGTACCTGAATGTAAGGGAGAGAATGAATCCAAGTTGGAAAACACTCTTCAGGATATTATCCAGGACAACTTCCCCAGCCTAGCAAGGCAAGCCAACATTCAAGTCCAGGAAATACAGAGAACACCACAAAGATATTCCTCAAGAAGAGCAACCCCAAGGCACATAATCATCAAATTCACCAGGGTTGGAATGAAGGAAAAAATGCTAAGGACAGCCAAAGAGAAAGTCGGGTTACCTACAAAGGGAAGCCCAACAGACTCACAGTGGATCTCTCAGCAGAAATCCTACAAGCCAGAATAGAGTGGGGGACAATATTCAACATCCTTAAAGGAAAGAACTTTCAACCTAGAATTTCATATCCAGTCAAACTAAGATTCATAAGCCAAAGAGAAATAAAATCCTTTTTTTTTTTTTTTTTTTTTTTTGAGACGGAATCTTGCTCTGTCACCCAGGCAAGGGGCAGTGGTGCAATCTTGGCTCACTGCAACCTCCACCTTCCAAGTTCAAACAATTCACCTGTCTCAGCCTCACAAGTAGTTGGGACTGCAGGAATGTGCTACCACATCTGGCTAATTTTTGCATTTTTAGTAGAGGCGGGGTTTCACCATGTTGGCCAGGATGGTCTCAATCTCTTGACCTCATGATCTGCCCACCTTGGCCTCCCAAAATGCTGGGATTATAGGCGTGAGCCACTGCACCCGGTCAATAAAATCCTTTACGAACAAGCAATTGCTGAGAGATTTCGTCACCACCAGGCCTGCTTTACAAGAGCTCATGAAAGAAGCACTAAACATAGAAGGAACAACCAGTACCAGCCACTCCAAAAACATATCAAATGGTAAAGAGCATCAATACAATGAAGACATTGCATCAACTAATGGGCAAAACAACCAGCTAGCATCAAAATGGCAGGATCAAATTCACATATAACAATATCAACCATAAACGTAAATTGGCTAAATGTCCCATTTAAAAGACACAGACTGGCAAATTGGATAAAAAGTCAAAACCCATGGTTATGCTGTATCCAGGAAACCCATCGTACATGCAAGGATACACATAGGCTCAAAATAAAGGGATGGAGGAAGATTTAAAAAGCAAATGGAGAGCAAAAAATAAAAAACAGGAGTTGCAATCCTAGTCTCTGATCAAATAGACTTTAAACCAACAAAGATCAAAAGAGACAAAGAAGAACATTACATAATGGTAAAAGGATCAATGTAACAAGGAGAGCTAATGATTCTAAATACATACGCACCTAATACTGGAGCACCCAGATACATAAATCAAGTTCTTAATGACCTACAAAGAGACTTAGACTCCCACATAATAATAGTGGGAGACTTTAACACTCCACGGTCAATATTAGACAGATCAATGAGAAAGAAAATTAACAAGGATATCCAGGACCTGAACTCAGACCTGGACCAAGCAAACCTAATAGACGTCTACAGAACTCTCCACCCCAAATCCACAGAATATACATTCTTCTCACCACCACACCACACTTACTCTAAAATTAGCCATATAATTGGAAGTAAATCACTCCTCAGCAAATGCAAAGTAATGGAAATCAAAACAGCCTCTCAGATCATTCTGCAATCAAATTAGAACTCATAATTCAGAAACTAACTCAGAACCACACAACTTCACGGAAACTGAACAACTGGCTCTTGAACGTTTACTGGATAAACAATGAAATGAAGCCATAAAGAAAGATGTTCTTCTAAACCAATGAGAATGAAGACACAACGTACCAGAATCTCTAGGAAACAATTAAAGCAGTGTCTAGAGGAAAATTTATAGCTATAAATGCCCACATGAGAAGCAAGGAAAATCTAAAATCAACACCCTATCATCAAAATTGAAAGAGCAAAAGAAGCAAGATAAAAAAAAGTCCAAAGTTAGCAGAAGATAAGAAATAACTAAGATCAGAGCAGAACTGAAGGAGACAGAGATACAAAAAACGTTTCAAAAAAATCAATAAATACAGAAGCTGGTTTTTTTTAAAAGATCAACAAAATAGACAGACCACTAGCCAGTTTAATAAAAAAGAAAAGAGAGAATAATCAAATATATGCAATAAAAAATGATAAAGGGGATATCACCACAGATTCCACAGAAATACAAACCACCATCAGAGGTTACTACAAACAACTCTATTCACATAAACCAGCAAACCTGGAAGAAATGGATAAATTCCTGGACCTTCACACCCTCCCAAGCCTAAACCAGGAGGAAGAAGTAGAAACCCTAAATAGACCAATAACAAGGGCTGAAGTTGAGGCAGCAATTAATAGCCTACCAACCAAAAAAAGTCTAGGTCCAGATGGGTTCACAGCCGAATTCTATGAGACATACAAAGAGGAGTTGGTACCACTCCTTCTGAAATTATTCCAAACAATACAAAAACAGGGAATCCTTCCCAAACCACTTTATGAGACCAACATCATTCTGTTACCAAAACCCAACTGAGACTCAACAAAAAAAGAAAACTTCAGGCCAATATCCATGATGAACATAGATGCAAAAATCTTCAATAAAATACTGGCAAACTGACTGCAACAGCACATCAAAAAGCTTATCCATCATGATCAAGTAAGCTTCATCTTGGGAATGCAAGGCTAGTTCAACATACACAAGTCTATAAATGTAATTCACCACATAAACAGAATGAAAGACAAAAACCACATGATTATCTCAATAGACAGAGAGAAGGCCTTCAGCAAAATTCAACAGTCCTTTATGCTAAAAACTCTCAATAAGCTAGATATTGATGGAATGTATCTCAAAATAATAAAAGCTACTTACAACAAACCCACAGCCAATATCATACTGAATGGGCAAAAACTGGAAGCATTCCCTTTGAAATCTGGCACTAGACGATGATGCCCTCTCTCACCACTCCTATTCAATGTAGTATTGGAAGTTCCAGCCAGAACAATCAGGCAAGAAAAGGAAATAAAGTGTATTAAATTAGGAAAGGAGGAAGTCAAATTGTCTCTATTTGCAGATGACATGACTGTATATTTAGAAGACCCCATCATCTCAGCCCAAAATCTCCTGAAACTGATAAGCAACTTCAGCAAAGTCTCAGGATACAAAATCAATGTGCAAAAATCACAAGCATTTCTATACACAAATAACAGACTGAAAGAGAGCCAAATCAAGAGCCAACACCCATTCACAATTGCTACAAAGAGAATTAAATTCCTAGGAATACAATTAATAAAGGATGTAAAGGACCTCTTCAAGGAGAACTACAAACCACTGCTCAAGGAAATAAGAGAGGACACAAACAGATGGATAAACATTCCATGCTCATGGTTAGGAAGAATCAATATCATGAAAATGGCCATACTGCCCAAAGTAATTTATAGATTCAATGCTATCCCCAATAAGCTACCAATGACTTTCTTCACAGAACTGGAGAAAACCACCTTAAACTTCATATGGAACCAAAAGAGAGCCCACGTAGCCAAGTCAATTCTAAGCAAACGGACCAAGCTGGAGGCATCACGCTACATGACTTCAAACCATATTATAAGGCTATAGTAATCAAAACAGCATGGTACTGGTACCAAAACAGAGATATAGACCAACGGAACAGAATAGACGCCTCAGAGGCAACGTCACACATCTACAACCATCTGATCTTTGACAAACCTGACAAAAACAAGCAATGGGGAAAGGATTCCCTGTTTAATAAATGGTGTTGGCAAAACTGGCTAGCCATGTGCAGAAAGCAGAAACTGGATTCCTTCCTGAAACCTTACACTAAGATTCACTCCAG
Organism: Sapajus apella; assembly: GCF_009761245.1. NCBI lineage: Eukaryota > Metazoa > Chordata > Mammalia > Primates > Cebidae > Sapajus > Sapajus apella. Next base: position 29,049,656 of record NW_022436943.1, on the reverse strand, counting down.
ATGGATTAAAGACTTAAACATAAGACCTAACACCATAAAAACTCTACAAGAAAACCTAGGCAAAACCATTCAGGACATAGGCATAGGCAGGGACTTCATGACTAAAACACGAAAAGCATTGGCAACAAAAGCCAAATTAGACAAATGGGATCTGATTAGTCTCCAGAGCTTCTGCACAGCAAAAGAAACAATCATTAGAGTGAACCAGCAACCAACAGAATGGGAAAGCATTTTTGCAATCTACCCATCTGACAAAGGACTTACCTCCAAAATCTACAAAGAACTAAAACAGATTTACAAGAAAAAACACCTGTTCAAAAGTGGGCAAAGGATATGAACAGACACTTTTCAAAAGAGGACATATATGAGGCCAACAAACATGAAAAAATGCTCATCATCACTGGTCATTAGAGAAATACAAATCAAAACTACATTGAGATACCATCTCACGCCAGTTAGAATGGTAACCATTAAAAAATCTAGAGATAACAGATGCTGGAGAGGTTGTAGAGAAACAGGAACACTTTTACACTGTTGGTGGGAGTGTAAATTAGTTCAACCATTGTGGAAGACAGTGTGGTGATTCCTCAAGGACCTTGAAATAGAAATTCCATTTGATCCAGCAAACCCATTACTGGGTATATATCCAAAGGATTATAAATCGTTCTGTTATAAGGACACATGCACACAAATGTTCATTGCAATGCTGTTTACAATAGCAAAGACTTGGAACCAACCCAAATGCCCATCGATGATACACTGGACAGGGAAAACGTGGCACATATACAACATGGAATACTATGCAGCCATAAAAAATGATGAGTTCATGTCCTTTGTAGGGACATGGATGAACCTGGAAACCATCATTCTCAGCAAACTGACACAAGAACAGAAAATCAAACACTGCATGTTCTCACTCATAGGCGGGTGTTGAACAATGAGAACACATGGACACCAGGAGGTGAGCATCTTACACTGAGGTCTGTGGGGGCAGACTAAGGGAGGGACAGTGGGTATAGGGAGTTGGGGAGGGATAACATGGGAAGAAATGCCAGATATAGGTAATGGGGATGGAGGCAGCAAACCATATTGCCATGTATGTAACTATGCAACAATTCTGCATGTTCTTTACATGTACCCCAGAACCTAAAATGCAAAAAATATATATACATTAAAAAAACAAAAAACCAAAAATGTTATGTAGATATTTGTATCTCAGGACCTACTCTTTTGCTTGTACTGTTTTATTTGCTGGATTTGGTAAATTTTAACCATTCTTATGAATTAAGCATAATTTGAAATTATATCTCTTCATATTCTATTATCTATAACTCTTTTTGTTCAGTTGTAGAAGTACTTTGTAAGTTTCACTTGAGGAGAGACCATTCCCTCACAGTTGCATGATGGCTGCCACAGTGTCAGCCATCTCACATGGCCATAGTCAAAAGTAGGAAACAGGTGAGTAGTCAGGGCAGTTAGAGAGCAGTATCCTTGTATGCTTTTATCATCAATGAGAAAAAAATCTGTCCCAGAACCTCCCCAAACCCAGTAAACTTCCTTTATCATCTCCTTGGTCTGAACTAGGTCACATAGAAATGTCTAGTTTTGAGAGCAGCTGGGAAAGCTGGTAATTTTATCAGCCTGTATAGTGGCAGGCAGACAAAGGAGGAGGTTGTTAGGCCAAACTGGGATAGTGGCTGTTCCTGAAAACCTCATGTGACCAAACAAGACCATTCATGGGAAAATTATCTACAGCTACTGTATTTAAACCCACATCAGAGGCTCCTGACTCTCTAATAATATATCAAACCAAGAACTATCCTGCATAATTTAAGTGGTGCCAATAAGGAAAGCCTTCCTATAAGGAAATAATTCAGAAAACAGAATATAGGAGAAAGACTTCAAAGAGCTTAACGTTGTCAACCAAATGATATCCCAGGCCTTCCAGCATCCAGGATGCTACTTACTAATAAATCACAAGTAGAAGAGTGAGAAGCTGTTCTTTCACTAAATCATAACATGCCCTGAATTAAGAATAGAGTGTCCTGATGAATTTAAATGGGAAAACAAACTGATAAAGGTCTGGGAATCTCTCTTTCCAGATCTCTCACGGCCCTCCCAGTGGCTACTCCTGAGTTCACTCCCTGAGCACAAGCCCAGTAGCCTTTTATGCATAAAGCAGAATTAGTCAATGCAGAAATGAAGCTACAGCTTAACAATAAGCATTTGGTGACTCGTGGAGGCACGCTTCATCAGAGAAATGTCACAGACTTGGCAGATACAAACGTCTGAAAGAAAATATTCCAATAGAATGTACTGAAACACACAAAATCCAAGCAACAAGCCAAGCTTTCTGGAGGAATCCAAGCATATCCAGGGGTTTGTGGGAAAATCAGACAGATTAAAAATATATATAATACTTAAAATAGAATTCCAAATTAATGTCTCTTCATTTCTGTATGGAAAGGATATATCTGGGGTTAAAGCTACCGTGCTAAGCAAATTTAGATTTGGTATTAATTAAATCCTTTTTGACTGAAGGTGGTAAACTTTTTTTTCCTACCAACATATATCCATCAGTTCTCTACTTGCTCATCCTGATCAGAGGTAAATCCAAACAAATCCAAGCATATAATATTTTCTCCTGCAGTTTAACAGCCACATATACTTGCTGTGCAGTTAGCTAATAGACACTGAATCAGAGAAGTCACCTTTTAACTCTTCTTTACTATCTTTTCTGGACACTTGAGGGAATATAGGAAATAGAGGTAGAAAGCTAAGTGTATACAAGGGAACTTCCTTAGAAGCGGGGCAAGCAAAGGAAAGGTCCTTGTGGAAGAGAGAGTGCAAGGATTCCACCAGAGATGCCACAATTAGGCCAGCTCACAGACCCCAGGAGACTCTGCACAGAGTGCATGCCATCGAGAGCCTCCGGATACCCCTGAACTCACTTTGCTGTGAAACTGTGACAGAGGGACTGTCCAGAACTCAGTCCAAGCTGAAATGAAACTCTAAACTGCTGTTCTCAACCAGAGACATTTTCCCCACATAGGGGATATTTGGCAATATCTGGAGACGTTTTTGCTTGCTACAACTGAAGGAAGTAGTGCTTCTGGCCTCTAGTGAGTATAAGTCAGGGATGCTGCTAAACATCATACATTGCAAGGTGCCATCTTCAAAAAGAATTAACTAGCCCAATGTCAAGAGTGCCCAAATTGAGAAGCCCCACCCTAAACTGTGAGACAGGAAAGCCGAGGTTGGGAAAGAGGAAGAGCTGCATCTTACCCGTTTCTTTATCAACAGCACTCAGTACTTTATACGGAGAGCAGTAAGCCCATTGTAAACCTGGGTCTACTGTTAACACATTCAAAAACTTTGAACCTAATCAAATCCCTTTGTCTTATTCCACTTCAACTTTCTCATCTGTAATTTGGGAATGATAACGATATCTAACTAATATAGGTTGAGCATACTGCTATAAAAAACTGCCTGTGACTGGGTATTTTATAAAGGAAAGAGGTTTAACTGACTCAGTTCAGTATGGCTGGGGAGGCCTCAGGAAACTTACAATCATGGTAGAAGGGGAAGCGAGGCACCCTCTTCACAAGGCAGCAGGAAAGAGAAGAGTGCAAGCAGAGGAAATGCCAGACATTTATAAAACCATCAGATCTCGTGAGACTCATTATCATGAGAAGAGCATGGGTGAAACCACTCCCTTGATCCAATTACCTCTACCTGGTCCTGCCCTTGACATGTGGGAATTACGGGGATTACAACTCAAGATGAGATTTTTGGGTGGGGACACAGCCAAACCATATCAAGCCCAAATCCAAAATGTTCAAAAATTCAAAACATTTTGAACACTGACATGGCTGAAATGCTCATTGGAGCATTTCAGATTTTGAAGTTTTGGATTAGGGATGCTGAATCTGAAGCATAGAGTAGAGCTATCATGGCCAAATAGGTCAGTGAGAGCCAGCCCTAAAAATCAAGACTGGAGGGAGGGCAGCAGGGCTTCCTGAACAGTACCTTCCCCACCTTGTAGCTTCTCCCCGTCATATGTGCCAAAGTGCCAGCATCCCTTTGACATTGCCACTGTTTCCTTGTATATTTAAGAGGTGATCCATTAGCTTTATGCCCCTACATTCACTTGGCAGATGCTTTTCCATGTTTTCCCTCACTGTTCAATTCCATTCACACCTCTGTGGGTTGCTGCCTGCAACTCTTATACCACAGTATTACCTCAATATATCCTGTTATTAGCATGTCAGACTCAGCCAGAAAATACTCAGAGAGCCACCCCTCTGTATATTCCCAGCCCTACCAAGAACATAAGGAGGGGTGTGTATGAGGTTTGTATGTGAATGAAACTCAGGCAGAAAATACTTAGGGAAAGACTATACTTTCAGGGTCATTTCTATAGTTTGTTACTAGAAAATACTTAGGGAGAGCCACCCCTCTTCTGTACATTCCCAACCCTACCATGAACACAAGTGTGTGCATATGTGTGTGTGGTTTGCATGTGAACAAAAGAAACTTTATTGGGGGATTGAAACTAGTGAGATTACAACGAAACAAATGAAATTAAAACCTGTTGCAGAATACCCCATGCAGTACTTTGCCTCACAGCAGTGCACCATCTTCTAATATTTCCTCACTGCTCAAGATGCTCTCTTCATTTTCTCCAAGACAGACATTATGATGAACTGAACATTTGTGCCCTCCAAAAATTCATATGTTCAAGGCCTAACCCCCAATGTGATGATATTTGGAAATGAGGCCTTTGGGAAATAATTCATGAGGGTGGAGCCATCATAGGATTAGTGCCCTTTAAGAGGAGACATGGGAAAGAGTCTCTCTCTCTCTCTCTGTGAAAATACAGCAAGAAAGCTGCCATCTGTAAACTAGGAGGAGGGCCCTCACCAAGAACCTAACCATGCTGGCACTCTTAGACTTCCAGCTTCCAGAACCATGGGAAATAAATGTTTCTTGTTAAAGCCACACAATTTATGATATTTTGTTATAGCAGACCAAGCTGACTAAACAGACCAGTTCTTCAGTTCTCCCCAGTGTAAATCTCTACCCCACTCTACAAACAGGGGCCGGATTTACATTAGAATCCATCCTCTTCCTCTCACTAAAATAATTTCAAAGTCTGAATTGTTCAAACTAGGAGATCCACACAAGACCTCCACAGAGCAGGGAAGATCTGTGAGGCAGGTACCCTTTAATGTCATGGGTTGGTGGGGCACAATGTGATATCTAATCCTCTTCCAAGTCTCCCTGTCATTCATTCCATGTCATTATCTCTTGAACCCACTCTAGATTTCCACTGCTCATTTCACTGAACTCCCTGTGCTATGGCCATCAAGGACCTCCACTTTACCAAATCCAATGGCCAGGTTTTCAGTCCTGATTTTACTGGATCTGTCAGCATTATTTGATTCTGTTCATCACCGCCTCCTTAAAACATGTTCTTCACTTGGCTCCCAGGACATCACTCCCCTTGGTATTACTCGCATCTAAACTGACTTCTCCATGCCATTGCTGGTTCTACCTCACCTACCGAGCCTCTCAACTTTGGAGTGCCCCAGGGCTGAGTCAGAAGATATTTTTTCTGCCTGCATCCATTTTTAAGTAAGCTCATCAGTCTCAAGACTTGAGTACCAGTATATGATTCCCAAACATTTTTCTTCAGTCTAGACCTCTCCCATGAAATGCAGACTCATGCTTTGCCGTTTGAAGATCTGGCTGACATCTCAAACTTATGTTTAAAACAGAATTCCTGATTACCCTTCAATAATAACTCCAGCCTTCCAATTGCTCAGACCAAAAATGTAGAGGTCATCTGTGACTCTCTTTCTCTCACATCCCGCATTCAATTGTTCAGTGAATATATCCAGAATCAAACCTCTTTTTGCCGCCTCTTTGTAACTTGATCTAAGCTACCATTGTTTTTCTGCTGGATTACTGCAAGAGATTCCAAATGGCCTCCCTAGTTCATTTCCAACACATATGCCAGAATGTTTCTACTACAAAATCAGACCTTATCACTCCTATGCTAGAATCCCTACAATGTTCCCCCATTCAACTCAATAAAACTTACAGTCCATATTAAATCCTCTAAAGGACCATATGTCCAAATGCTCTGTTGCTATTTGGCCTCATCTCTTACTTGTCTCCCCAATTTCACTCTTCTCCAGCCCCTCTGGCATCCTTGCCTTTCCTAGCAATTTCCTACCTAGAACACTCCTCCCTCTGACGTCTGAAAGGCTTAGCACTCAAATTATCACCTCCTCACTATTCTACTTAAAATTGAAACCTCCTCCAACCCATACTCTTTTGGCTCTGCTTTCTCTCCATAGTAATCCTTTGCATCTGACATATTACTTCTGTTAATTATTGCTTTGAACTCTTTCCCCTCTCTGGAATGAAAAAGCTCCGTGATGGTAACCTCCATATCATCTTTTTTTGTTCACTATTTTATTCCCAGCAACTACATCAGTGTTGGACACATTGTATGCACTTAGTAAATATTTATTGAATGAACAAATGGACATTAGAACACACATGCATATCTCTCAATGACAACAATTCTTGGAGGGACAGTAATTTTTTCTTCATTTTTAAAGGTATTTTTACAATACTTCAGTCCGATTGTTATCTATTCTTAATTTTTAATTTTTTTTTTTTGAGATGGAGTCTCACTCTGTAGTCCAGTGGCCCACTCTCGGAGAACTGTAACCTCTGTCTACTGGATTCGTGCAATTCTCCTGCCTCAGCCTCCTGAGTAGCTGGGATTACAGGCATGTGCCACCACGCCTGGCTAATTTTTTGTATTTAGTAGACACAGGGCTTTACCATGTTGGCCAGGCTGGTCTTAAATTCTTGACCTCAAGTGATCCACCTATGTCAGCCTCCCAAAGTGCAAGGATTACAGGCATGAGCCACTGTGAATTTTTTTAGAGACACAGTCTTGCTCTGTTGCCCAGGCAGGAGTACAATGGCATGATCATAGCTCACTGGAGCCTCAAAATCCTAGGTTTAAGAGATCCTCCTTCTTCAGCCCCCCAAGTAGCTGGGACTAAAGGCATGCACCACCATATCTAGCTAATTAAAAAGCAAATATTTATAGAGATGGGTTTTTGCTATGTTGCCCAAGCTGGTCTTAAACTCCTGGTCTCAAATGATCCTCCCACCTTGGCCTCTCAAGGTGCTGGAATTACTGTGGTGATATTATTTATCAATTGAAAACCTGACTTTTTAATTAATACCTAACATTAGTGTGTATTTATAGGGTACATATGATACTTTGTTACATGCATAGAATGTAATAATCAAGTCAGGGTATTTAGGATATCTGTCACATGGAGCATGTATTATTATGTTTTTTTGGTCACCCAGGCTAAAGTGCAGTGGCGCGATCTCGGCTCACTGCAACCTCCGCCTCCTGGGTTCAAATGATTCTCCTACGTCAGCCTCCCAAGTAGCTGGGATTACAGGCACCCACCACCGTGCCCAGCTAACTTTTGTTTTAGTGGAGACAAGGTTTCACCATCTTAGCCAGGCTGGTCTCAAACTCCTGACCTCATGATCCACCCACCTCGGCCTCCCAAAGTGTTGTAATTACAGGTGTGAGCCACCATGCCCGGCCAAGCATGTGTTATTTCTATGTGTTAGGGACATTTCAAGATCTCTTCCAGCTATTTTGAAATATATAATACCAAGAAAAGGAAAACTGTTCATTAATGTAACCTAATTTGTATAGCTTTTCTAACTGGGCATGGATACCTCCATTTAACATTGATTTTCAGAGCAGCTTCTATTTCCCTTTCCTGGTTCCATACAATGCCCAGGAACCTGCAGATACATAGAAAACAAGTCCCATCGTAATACCTACCGAACAGAAACGTCACTCTCTGCTGGGTTCATTTGTAGGAACATGGTAAAATATAAATGTCTATTGTTAAAATTTTTCTTTACTTTGAACAGATCAAATTCTTTAGCAGAGTATTCTCTTAAAAGGTCTCCAATCTTTCCATCAGCTGAAGGGCTGTAGAGTAAGAATTTATTTTTAGGCTATCCAGAGAAAATGTTCAAGGTGTTGGGACTGAAGGAGAGCTCTTCTAGATGTTTATAATTTGGCTACAGCTCTGCTTAGAATAATGTATTTTAAACATTAAGAGACCTTAAGAGACCACCTACTTCAATCCAAACAGGTAAAGAAGGCACATGTCCTGAAGGCCTGAATGGTTATTCAGAGCTGGGGATCAAAGTCCTTAATCTCTCTCAGCCTCTGTTTATTCATCTGCAAAGTTGAAATAGTAATACTATTTTAGCACCTGCCAGGATTAGAGACGGCTCCCTCTGTAGACTGAGGCTTACCTTACTTCTTTGAATTGCAGACAGAAGGAAGTTGCAGAACTCCAGAAACCAGAGATCAGTAAAGGGAGTTTTCTCTCCCTCTATTCCCCATCCATGAAAATGCTATAAAAAATTCAGGTATCATTCTCCCTGCCCCCACCTCTCTGCCAAAGTTGAAATATTTTGCTGTCCAGTAGTCCCAGGCCTCTGAACTGGAATAGCTTGCTTGGTCAGAGAGAAGGACCCAGAGGAGTTTGCCTACAATCCTCAGAAACCACAGACATAAACTGGCAACTACTTCAAAGGCAGAGGATGTTCATGCTTTTTTAGAAAATTCCCAAGTGGAAACAATGGACCAAAGGAGACAGTCAGTCATATTTCTCTTCCTTCATACACACACACACACACACACACACACACACATATATTTGTTGTTTTGTTCTTTAATAGAAACATTAGAAAGCAAGCTAGCACACTTGTGGACAGAGAATCTTCCCAGGAAATTTGCAAACATTGCATGTTCTTTTTCCTTTTGAAATATGTATGGTCTATCTTCTGGGAAAGGGCACACAGATCTTTATAGTACCTTTATTAAGAAAAGCAGCAATCATTACAGCCTTGTTAATTCTGCTTTCTACCAAATACATGTATTTATTTTACATGCTGAGTATATGTGGTGGGGTGGAGGAAAAGAGGTGCTTAAAGCCTATGATGAAGATTTCATTGTGGGAGATAAATAATAATTACAGATTTCATAGTGATAACGAGATTCTAGTGAAATCAGTATATAAATGTGCAGCACAGTGCCTAAGTATTCTGCACTTAATAAATGCTAGTTCCTTCTGTCCTTTGTATTTTTTATCAAAATGATAGCTGGTGAAGTTTAATTCTTCAACAGTTTCCTAATATATCTTATTGCCTCCGAGAAAAAGGAAAAAGGTGCAAACACGAGGATGCCCTTTATTTAAGCAGACAGAAAGAATGGGGTAAGGCAAGTGCTGGTGGAGACAAGATTTTTTCCCTCCCTGAACTGATTTCAGTGCATGCACATGATGGCATGTGGACAAGTTCGAGAGGGATCAGAAGCTATTGAGTCATTTTTGTAGCCATAGAAATGATTAAATTATATTACACTTCATTAACGGGAAACAACAAAATGAATTATGGTATATTCCATACCATGAAATACCAAGCAGATATTACCAAGAATGAAATAGATCTCTATGCAGAAATTTAATATTCCATACCATGAAATACCAAGCAGATATTACCAAGAATGAAATAGATCTCTATGCAGAAATTTAATCCTATTTTTACATATACATATATCATAATATATAATCATACCTATATATAACAAATATAATCATATAAGCACAGAGGCATGTAAAATATATATCTAATTTATATACTAGATATATTTTTGGTATATTAATGAGATACATCATATATATTTTATATGCCTCTGTGCTTATTTGTGCATATATATATAATTATGTGCTTATATGAGAAGTGTATGTATCTGAAAAAGCACAATTCAAACAGTTACGTATGAAATGTTCGATGGGGAGAAAAGGGATTTTCACTTTTTATGCCATACATGTAGCACAAACCTTTAATTCTCATTGACTATCCATATACTTTTGCAATTTCCCATTTTCCCATGCAGTTAGGTGGGATCACATAACTGGTTTCAGCCCATGACATGTAAGCAGAAGTGACATACATCACTTTCTCTCTGGGACACTTGAAGTTGTAAGCGTCCCTCAAGCAATCTCCCTACTACAAAAAAGCAGCAGCCAGGATCACTGTTACCCACAGAAGATAGCTTCCCAGGGGTATGCCCAACTTGAACTAAAAATGTGTGAGTGTGCATATGTGTGTGTGGGAGGGGATTCTTGTGTAAAGGCACTGAGAGATGGAAGTTCATTAATGTAGTAGTTGTCTATTGGAGGGTAACAAATTACTCCCCCAACCCCCACCCCTAAAGCTTAGCAGCTAGAAGCAACCGATATGTATTATTTCACAGGCCAGGAACTCAGGAGGAGTTCTGGCTCAGAACCCCTCACGCAGCTACCAACAGAGTGTTGGCCAAGGCAGCAGATATCTCAAGGCTCTACTGCAGCTGGAGAATCTGCTTCTAATCCCACCCACATGGCTGTTGGTCTCAGCTCCTTAGTAGCTGTTGGCTAAAAACATGTATGACCTCTCCATAGGGTTGCTCATGACAAGGCAGCTTACTTCCCCAGAGAGAGACTTGAGGATAAATAAGAGAGGGGCAGAAAGAGAGGGAACAAGTGTAAGCCACAGTCTTTTTGTAGCCTAATCTTAGGAGTGACATTTATTCTGTTCGTTAGAAGCAAGTCACTAAATCCAGCCCACATTCAAGGGGATGGGAAATGCACAAAGGCATGGATAGCAGGAGCTGGATTCCCAGGGACCATCCTTGCAGCTGACTACCACAGGCAGCATAACCTAGCCTACCACAAACAATGTAATATTCTTCTCTGTTTAAAAATTTTTATAGCAAGCATGCGTTATTTTTATAATATAAAAACTAAGCACTAAAACCTTATATAGCATGTTTTTTAGAAAACTCCCTAATTAGAATCTCAGAAGTTCTTCCTCCCCAAAGATAGTTAACTAAGGTGATAGACAACTAGTAAAATTATCCATTTTGTCTCTACTCAAAGTAACTTTCTGCTCTCGAGTTCTTAAATGCACATCTTGAAAGTGACTTATTTTATCTCTGCTCCATTTGTGCTTTTGTCACACTAAAGACATTTCCTTTGCTAGAATCTAAAGTATTAGGAGGTCTCCTGAGCATTTTCTGCAGAAAAATATTTTCCTCTCCATTTCCTTAGTGTTAATTGTACAGAGCAGCAACCTCTGAAGTGAGAATACAAAGTGAACCAGACAGCAGCTCCCTTTTAAACCTAGGTCCCCAAAGTTGACATCAAGCTTTGAAGACGCTGCCTTTTATTAATTAGCTAAAGATTTGCTCGCAGTTGCTGCTGTACAACCACCTCACTGTTTACCTTCATCTTCACTGGAGCTTTTCAATATTCTAAGATAATCAGGCAACTGGGAGATGAGCTCACCAAGCCAGCAGGATTTGGGTCAGTCTTACAGGATAATCACACACCTCAGATGTCTTTCTTGAAGAAACTGAAAGGAAAGAAGATAAAAGTGAACATGAAGAGTAATCACCTTTAAAAAAGGTGGGTAAAGACAAAAACTTCTTAGGGTTTTCTCTATATTTGGAAGGAGAGGACTAAACAAGCAAAAGCCCAGAGATATCTTTAGTGGGAAAAATACCAAGGTAAAAATGAAGTGATACAGGAGACAGAATCTAGAAGATAGGAAATAACATCAAATAGAATAGGGAATGTCGGGAAGATTGCCATTGATGGTGTAGTAGATTTCAGCTTTCTAAATAGCAGACATCATATTCCACACCATTTTGAGAGTGAACATGCTTTGACTGCCTGTACCCTTTTTAAGAGCTAGGTAGGATTCAAGTGAATCTAACAGCATGATAAAGTTGGCAAGTGATTTTAAATCATTTTTAATAGTTGCAGTTTGCAAAATAATGGGTCCCATGGGAAGACAGTGAGGAGTTTTCACCACACCTGGGTAGTCCCCATAATTTCCCTTTAAAAATCCCACATCAGCAATGTAATTGTCTGCCTCACTCTTTCCCTTCCACCCCTGATGGAAGACAGAGTGCATTGAAGGAAATAATAATGTGACTTTCAATAAAGTGTTCTCAAGCAAAGCCCTGGGCTGGCTGAAAAGTGGGGGTGGGATCCAGAGATGAAAGGGATACCACTTCTGGATGGGAACATCACCTCCTCACAAGGCAGACCACCCTATCACTGGATGCCTCTGATTCTTGGAAATAAACCCAAATCTGGTCCTTTGATTTCTTTTGGAGGGGGAGGGAGTCTGTTTCCCTCTCTGAAAATGCATAGGATTTCAACCTGCCACCCCACCTCTACCCACACCCCTTACAGTCCTGGGCATCACACAGCCAGAGCAATTTGGGGGAGACCACTCTGGGACAAAGAGAAAGAAGATGCATAATGCCACACTTTGTCACCATCCTTCTTTCAGAGTATTTTGGCTCATGATTATTTTACATGTTGGCTTTCACTCAGGTTTCATTTGAAAGAGCTTGGAGACAGGAAAAGAAAAACTTCTTTTTAAAGAAATTGATAAACTATCCCAAAGATTAGCAGTAGCTTTAAAAAAAAATTCTTCTAGAGTCGGAAATTCTCTTAGGCATGAAATTTGGGGGAAATACTAAAACTGGTAACAGATTCATATTCAGAAAATTGCCCAAGACCTTCCAGGAGACTGTAAAAGTGTTTTGCCTGAGCTTTCCTCATTTGACTTGTCTCTCTCAGGTCTAATAGTTTAAGAGTCTATTGGTGGATAAGGATTTGCTGTTAGTTAGAATTAAGTGTAGCTGCACATGACAGAAAATCTAACCCAAAACTTGGAAGCGTGGTGGCTCCACAGAGTCATTAGGGCTCCATGTGCCTTCCAGCTATCTCTAGGTTCTGGTCTCCCTCATCACTACCCACAAAATCAGATAGAGCTTTAGGACCAAATCTGGATTTCCAGACAGCAAAGGAGACAAAGAGAAGATATACACCCGCAGTCTTTAATGAGGTTTCCAGAAATGCCTGTATCAGTTAAGTCTTTACCAATAATGCTGGGTTAAAGTATTCTCATGCCTGTGGCTCTGATCTAGTCTGGGCTCAGCAGGGTGGCTCTGCTTCAGGCTGCTAATCTGACCAGCCTTGGCACCACGCTATGATTTGGACTTCGGTCTGCTTTATGTGTCTTCACTCTATTGCCCAGGCTAATAAACTCAACAGCTTCTAGAAACATGTTCTTTCCATGGAGGAGTTCAAATGCTCCCAGAAAGGCAAACAAAAATGTGCAATGCCTTTTATGGTATAAGGTTTGAATTAACAAAAACTCTCTTCTACCTACATGCCATTGCCAAAAGAAAGTCACATCGTCAAGTTCAATATCAATCACATGGAAAGTATTCTCTTTCTATGAAAGCTGAAGGAGAGGAATGAATATTTTTTGAATTATATTACACCATCGGCACCAGGGTTCCCCAAGACTTGTACATTTGGTGATTCACTAGAAGGACTTACCAGATGCAGAAATCATTACATTCCAGTTATGGTTTATTGCAGTGAAAGGATACAAAGCAAATTCAACAAAGGAAAAATACATGGGGTGAAGTCCAGAGGAAACCAAGGGCAAACTTCCAAGAGTCTCTCCCAGTGGAGTCACACAGGAAGCACTTATTTCTACCAGCAACAAGTTGTGAGAACCTATTCTGTGCAGGGGTCTGTCAGGGAAGCTCCTCTGAATCTAGGGCTTTTATCAGGTGTCAGTCACATAGGTATATAGTTTCTATATGACTGACCACAGTCACTGGAGTCCCAGACCCCAAAAAGGAAAGCAGGTATCCATCATAACACATTGTTGGCACAAACTATCCAGATAAACGGGTATAATGTGATTCATGCAAAGCACTCATCAGTTAAAACACTCTAAGGGCTCAATTCTGAGGAGTCAGCCAAGGGCCAGTCATGAAACAGGCCCTTCTAAGAAAACTGCAAGATTTGCAACTTGAGGCGGCTAACACTTTCCTGCACACTACTCCATACCCTTTCCTCTGATAGAGACCAAAATGTCATCACACTGACCATACCTAGGAGCAGAGGAGCCTGGGCAGGATAATTTTTTTTCTAGGTGAATACATATCAAGCTAAGAATCAGTTTTACTCTTAAGAAAAAAGTTAAGAGATTATGGGGTGCCACACTGAGCATTTGAGATGAATTGGAAAAGTGAGAGTAAGACAGATGTTAGGGAACTATAGTTAGGGAACTATTACTACTTGACCACTGATGAAAATATTTTACCTCAACCAAGATGCCATCAATTACAAGACACATCATTATCTAAATACTGCTAGAAAAGGGGGGATACTGCTGCCAGTTAAACAATGGCAATGCTTTCATTTCACATACTTAAAAGTATGAAACTCATCATCAAAGCTTAATCAATTTCCACACCCATGTAAACAGCACCCTGGATTAAGAACTAGAACATTGTCAGAACCCTAGAAAGCCTGTATGCCTGCTGTCAATTACTAACTTCCTCCAAAAGTAACCATCATCCTGGCTTCTAACAACACAAAGACTTTTTCCTAGTTTTGAATTTTATATAACTAGAACTATACATCATATATTCTTTTGAGTCTGGCTTTGTTCAACATTATGTTGATGATGTTCACCAATACATGCTGTTAGAACATATTTGTTCTCATTGCTATATAATATTCCATTATATGAATACACATAATGATCCATCCCCTTGACAGGTATTGGCTATTTGTATTTTGAAGGTTTTACAAATAATGCTGCTATCAACATTCTTGTACTTTTATTTGGCTGAGTATACACATTTCTGCTGGGTACATACATACCTAGAAGGAGAATTGCTGGATCAGAATATATACAGATGTTGCCAAAATATTTTTCCAAAATAGTTGCTCAGTTAACATTCCCATCAGTAATATTTAAGAGTTTCAGTTCCAATAGCTAAATCAGCTTACAACTTGATATATTTGTATTTTAGCCTTCTCATGGATAGTGTTATCAACTGTGGTTTTAATTTGCATTTTCCTGATGAGTAAAGAAGCGCCTTTCATATGTTTATTGACCATTTTATATCCTTGTTTGTTCATGCTTTTGCTCATTATTAGGATGTTTATCTTATTACTGATTTGTAGGAGTTCTTTTAATTGCACGGACTGTACCCCTTTGTCAGATATCCATTTTGTAAATATTTTCTCCCGTCTTGTGACTTGCTTTGTCACTCTTTTAATGGTGTGTTTTGATGAAGAAATGCTCTTAATTCCTATATAGTTCAATTTATTTTTCTTTATAATTAAAGAAATTCAAGCATTTGGGGTTCTGCTTAATAAATATTTACCCAACCCAAGCTCAAGAAGATAAGTCTCTAATGTTATGTTTCAGTAGTTTCATTATTTTACCTCTCACTTTTAGATCTACAATCTAACTGCTGTTGATTTGGGTATGGTGTCAGAAGGATGATGCTTTTTTCCCTCATTGCAGACATCCAATACACCCAGAGCCTTCATTGCAAGATCCCTTCCCCACTGCACTGGAGTATCATCTTTGTTACACTAGTCACATAGAATTTTTTGTTGCAGTTTTGAAAGATCTCTTTTAGAATTATTTCAATAAAATGTACTACATACAATTTTTTGCATATATTAAAAGGAAAGTAAAAGCAAAATAGGCCAAAATATTTCTAATATTTTTAATCATTTAGTCTGACTCACTTTTCCAACTATTCAACTCAGAATCACTGCTGACTCTTTCTCCACAAAGCATGGTCCTCTGTGCCATCAAGAATGTTGAAGATGCAGCAAAAGAATGCCCCACTCTTATCCAAGGATTTTCTTCAAAGACTTGACACTGGTTCTGTACATTTTCATGTCAATGTGCAGAAAATGAAAACTTGACCCTAGCTTACAGTGACTTTAAGATACAGTCTGACCTCAAACTTGTTAAAATGTGAAAGTATGTACAGCAAAAATCAAAGAAATATGGTTCTTGTGTAGGTCAGATTACTAGAAGCCAGAGACAGTGATCCAAGTGAATGTGGTTTATTTTAAAAATGATTTTTAGGGGAAGAAAAGTAACTTCTAAAAGAAGGAAAGACGATTAGGGAAGTAGTAGTAAAGCAAGAATGTGACCTTGGGAAAAATCTAGGTCTAGTCTGCTCCATGCTGGGGAATGGGGAGGGAAACAGGTAGAAAGGACCTGTAGTTTTTTGTACCTATCAGTCACTGGCTGCCAGCAGCAGAGGGCAGGATGGGTTGCAATCTCTTCATCTAGATTCCTCATTCTTCACAAGAGCAAGTCTTAAAAAAAAAAAAAAAAAAAAAAAAAACAGCAGTTAGCTGTGATCTTTAAGCATCAACACTGAAAACAGCTGAAGGATGTGTATGCTGGTAAAAGGAATTTGAGCTACACAATAATATTTACTGTAGTCATAATATCTAAACTGTATCGAGCACTTACTATCCTAGCCACACTTTTCTGGCAAATGAGGAAATTGAAGTTTAGAGAGGTTAATTTACTCATCCAGGGTCAATGGCAGTTGGAGCACAGGCACTCTGACTTCAGGACTCTTGCTTTTAATTAATACGTTACTTCCAAATAAATTCAAACAGGGAATTTAATACATGATTTAAGTGGGAGGAGGGAGAAACTCCTTGTGTACTTGAAGCTGGGCAAGTAAGCAAGAGATCATATTCATTTTTAAAACGTTAATTTCTCCAAATTCACAATTTTTTTTTTACCTTCAATTCTGTTTTGTTTTTAGATTTCTAGACAGATTCTCATCTCACACTCGGAGCCAAAGATACACCTTTAGTGCTGGGCATTTGATGTCATCTTTGGTTTAGCCCTCTTAGACATTTATGAGCCCCTCATCATCAATGTCTGTGATGTAGGAGTAGCAGTTAAATCTTTGTCTTGGGATAATAGGAATTCTTTGTAATACACATGACTGATTTTCTTATAGTAAGAATGATTACTTTGGCTCTTATAATCTTGGTTTTTATTCCTTCCTGTGACATTCAAAATTGTTTTCTTCCTACATTTTTTCAATAGCTTTAAGTAGCATTTCATAGGCACAGACAGCAGAAGGCTAAGAACCATCTTTATGTCTATTTGATTGACTTGCCCTCAAAAGCAGCATAGAAATTGGATCTCTGCAAAACCAGTGGGTCTCATATTGAAATTCTTATCTAGTTTTTTGGTCTTAACCATCACTGATTCACCTTCTTTCCCATACCTCTCTACTGTCCATACCCACATCCCAAAGAGATGCTATTAAAAAGAAAAAAGTACTTTAAAGTGGCAAGCCCCCATACAAACCAAGCCAACATAGAAGTCTGCATCCTCAAATACAAATCAGTGATTAAAGAGGTTTGCATTAGAATTCCCAAAATCAATCTGCATTCCCTAAGCTTCTCTTACAGTAACAATGCAAGCCCATGGTCAACAGCATTACCCAGGGACTGCTCTGAATCCCAAGTAGCTCTTCTGGTTGCACCTGCTAGAGATCTAGGCCCTCATAACTAACTTCATACTTCATAACTGAGCCAAACGATAGGCAATCCAAACCCCCAATGGTTCCTTGATGGCACATACAGAAGAAAAAAAAAATGGTGCTAAAAATTGTAGGAATGTACATCAGAAGTTGGCTGTGAGTAGGGTTTCATAGAAGCCAAGACACTCTAAGGGCAAATCTGAGTTCCATTGTGAAAATTGTGTTTAATCTTCAATTTGCTAGTAAGACACCTAGAAAAATTTAAGAGCTCACATTTCTGCTTCAACTGTTTTTTTTTCAGCACCTTTCACCAGGGTGAGGGCAGAAGGGATTGCTATTCTACAGGACGGCCCAATGTACAATTCAAAGGGGATAAAGTTGATCTTTACCATCTTTTTATGTATCTAATTTTATTATTTATTTTGAGACAGGGTCTCACTCCATTGGTCAGGCCAGAGTGCAGTGGTACAATCTTGGCTCACTACAACCTCCGTCTCCAAACTCAAGGAATCCTCCCACCTCAGCCTCTTGAATAGCTGGGACTACAGGTGCATACCACCATGCCTGGCTAAGTTTTGTATTTTTTTGTAGAGACAGTGTAGAGAGTGTTTCACCATGTTGCCCAGGCTGGTCTTGAACTCCTGCACTCAAGCAAGAACCCAACCTGGGCCTCCCAAAGTGCTGGGATTATAGGCATGAGTCATCATGCTGGGCCTCCAATGTCTTTTTAAACCATTCTTTTAGTGTACCTAACTCTCTCCAGGGACACCTGGTGCTCTAGACATCATTTTCTCCTTTCTTTAGTGTAACAATTTAAAGTGATTTGAGGGGAAATTAAGGCCTTAATACAAAGAAGTGGGATCTCCAATTACGGATTTTAGGCAACAATGAGTAGTTTTAGAGAGTAGAGAGGCTTCTGGCTGCTCATGCTATGTAAGCAACATCAATGACAGGAAAAATTCTGCTGCTCTGGAAAGTACTGGAGATGAAGACATTTAAGAAGTCTGTAATTCTTATCTTCTATTCATAGTTCTGTGTTTTTCCAGCTGCCAGTGTTACATTTCTTAATCTTGGTGGGAAGAGGATAGCTGGGGGCTGGATTTCCCCACTGAGAAATATAGACGCATTATAAAAGAATTTGCTTCCCTCATGTCAGGAAATGGAACGATGTCGAACTTTTTTCATGGAGATTTAAATGAATCTTAATGCCTTTGTTCTGTAAACTAATAAACAAAGCCCCCTAATTCTGGAATACATTATTCCAATATTTATAGAGCACTAAGCAAAGTCTTTCCCCAAAATTTTCTCATTTACCTTACCATAACTCTGAAATAGGATAGCCTGTGTATTATTATTATTATTCCCACTTCAGAGAGTAACTGACAGACCTATGTCTACACAACAGCCGACGGATGGGTCAGAATGTTGCCCGGTATTCTGGCGTCAAGTCGTGTGGTCCTTCTACCATCCCTCTGATTTGTGGAGAAGCATAAGGACCCAATATTTGTGCTTTATTATGATACTGTAATCTGTGACAATGGTTACCTCACCCTCTGTTTCTATAAGCTTGGCATTAAAGATTTGCTTTGTCAACAAGTCTATTCAAACTAATTTCATGTATCTTATCCCTCCTTCTAGTTCCCTTTTTTTGTTGTTGTTGTTGCCAAAGTTGGCTCATTTGATCCCTCTTCTTAAGATAAAACACACACATGAATCTCTTCCTTCACCTAGGAAAGGGGTGGAGTGAAACACTGAAAAGACAAAATACAGTAAAAGGAAAATAAGACAAAAATCTTTATTACCTATATTAGAAAGGATTTTTTTCAGTGATAATGCTACTCTGTATAGCTTCTTTAAAATCCTAGTAAGTAATAGTGAAAGCTTATCTCAGTCAAAAGGCCTTCTTGAAAAATTCAAGAGCTGACACGTGAGTAGGAGTCAAATCCAAGAAAAAATGTGGTTATAGGAAGTGAGTTTGATCAACCATCCTTTCTTTCCTAGAAATTCTGACTTAACCAATGACTAGCACAGAAAGCAAGTGTGCTCTAAGCTTCATTGGTAGAATGGGAGCTTAGTATAAATCAGTGAACAACAACAAGATCAACTCCCTTCCTCAGAGACAGACAATAAACTATAAAGTAATGAACAATTCAATTTTATAGTGCTAACGGCTGTGGGGGAGAAAAGCAGAGGAGCATATGACGACTTAGGAGTAGCATTTATGACCGGAATTTTAAATAGGGTGATGGTGTTAGTCTCAATAAGAAAGTGATATACTTAAGCAAAGACTTGAAGAGGTTACCCACGGCAAGCCTGTGCAAAGGCCCCGTGGCAGCAGTGTGTTTGCATGTTTGAAGAATAGCAAAGAGGCCCATGTGGCTGTAGCACAGAAATCAAAGGGAGGCATAGCAGGAGATGAGGTTGAAGTGGGAAATGAGAGCTGCTTTTGTCAGGCCTCAGGAACCACTGTAAGAATTTGAGCTTTCACTCTAAGTGACAGCTTCTGAGGGAAGAGCCACAACTGACTTCAATCACTCTGACAACTATGCTGAGTATACCAGGGAGAAGGAAGAGAAAGGAAAAAATTGGGAAACCAGTTTGGAGACTACTTCAGCTAATGAATTCCTAACCTTTTCTTTCATAGCCTTAATATTGCTGATAATATTTTTATTACTCCCTTTGCAAATGCCTCATAGATGGTCTAACATCTGCCTTAGTATGTGGATATACTTGGAATCTGTTCTCAGCTTTCAGGCTTCAGACAAAAACCCCAAGACTTAGAAGAGTCCCATTTTAACACCTTATAGAAAGGGCTTCTTCTCCTGTCCTGTTTATCTTAAGGAGCATCACTTTTATGTGTGCCAGCCACAGGAGTAACTAGGACATTTCAGAATCAGTCACCAAGCTAATAGCATCTCATTTGTTTCCTACCAGGCACCAAGATCTATGCTAAGAATACAACAACAACAAAACCCTTAAAGAGCTCACAGGCTAAGGGAAGAAAATAGATCTGTTAATAATAACTATAATGGGGGAAAGTGATAGCTATGACAAGAGTCATATGAACCAAGTGCTATGGGAACAAAGAAGGGGTACTTAATTCTGCCTTTTGACAGAAGAGGACCCTTCAGAGGAAGCAGCATTTGAGTCAGCCTTGAAATTGAGTAGGGCTTAAGGAAGTGGAGATGGAAAAAATATATCCTGAGCAAAGGAAACCATCTGGCCTCAAGCATAAATGCTAGCAATTATGCATCAGAGTCAAGGACCAGAGAGGGACCTAGTATGGCTGGCTTGTCATCAACCATGGAACAGTTTGTGATGAGGGGCAGGAAAACATAGGATGGGGGATGAGACTGGAAAGTATGCTGGGTCCAGATCACTGGGGACTTCAACACTGTGCCAGAAAAAAGTCAGCAGCAATATTTAGGCCAGGGAGTGATAGAAATCTTATTTCAGATGTTAGAAAATTATTTGAAATGTGGAAAATAAATCGGAAAAGAAAAAATAACTACTGAATGGCATCTTTCAAGATAAGAAATAACAGGAGCCTGACTAGGGCATAGAATGGAGGGGACAAAGCCAAGGGACATTTTGTATGTAGAAAATAACAGGAGGACTGGAGTATAATTGTATAAATTATAAAGAAAATATGCTACACAAAGGAATTATAGGACAGTAAAACCGTTAATCAGCTAATAACCACAGGGGGAGTAGTAGACTAACGAGACAGGTCAAGATCCACGGTCATAGTTTTCTGCATATGAAGGTTATTTTCTTCACTTAAATGATTATTACCATGCCAATGCTTCTGTACCACAAACACAACATGCTGCCAGAGCTTGCACATAAAGAAGCAGATGAGTTGGCAAGCAGAAAGGAAAGGTAAAAAATTGGGAAGGTACCGTTATAAGAAAAACTTTAGACAAATTCAATTTAACAGGGTTTGAGCAAAAACCGATTCATAAATTACACAACATTCAGAGCCAGAAGAGGGTCAGAGACTCCACCCATACGCACAGACAGACAGATTTATAGGATGAATATGGAAGCAAAGTAGAGAAATCACCTGTTGGCTATATGCAGGTGTTTGCCTTATTTGGGCATAGTGTGATGAGGCATTTGATTCTTGGGGCATGGTCTGATCAGTTGGCTGCTTGTGATTGGCTAAAACTTATTTGTTACAAAATATACTCCTAAATTAGATTTCAGTTTGTTTAGGTAGGAACTGAAAGTACAAGACAGCCTCAGGCCTATGGGCTCCTGCTTTTTTAACAGGAGCCCATAGGCCTGTTAAAAAAGTAACAGTAAGAGGCCACATCCACAGAAATTGGTTACTCAACTGCCACTAGAAATGTCCCAGGCAAGCAAGTCAAGAGTCCAGAGTTGATAAGGCCAGATTGAATATGTAGAATTGTTGATCTGGGATCCTGGAACAATGGCTGTGTTCTCTGCTCCCCGCTGAGGATGGAGAGCCCTGGTGAGTGGGCACTCATGTCAACTGAAAGGAAGTGAAGAACCTGAGGATGGTGCCTGCCCTCGCCCAGGGCCAACTGGCTCCTGCCAAAGCCACTTTCTGCCAGACTTGCTCTTTACACAGATCATATTTTGTCATGAAGTGAAAGTATTTTTTTTCATTGAAATAGTTTAAAACGCACCAGCACATGTAGAAAATACAAAACTGTGTTAAGTACAGAACAGTTTCCCCTGATAATGGGTACTAGAGGATACGCACAATAAGGTATTCAGGCCATGGAATTCCCTTACCACCCTCTTTTCTCAGTCTCATCTTTGAAGGGAGAGTGAAGGAGGCAGAGAGAGGAAGCAGCACTTCGGGGAGAGAAAGACGTGGGTGGACTAAAAGGGAGATGGGAAGGGAAATCAGAGAAGCGAGACAGAGGGAGGGAGGGGAGAAAGGAGAGTGCAGTGCTCAGTACAACCACCTGAGCCAATTAAAACCCCACAGAGCGAACTCAGCATGAAAAAGGAAGGAAGGAATACATTCTAACATAAGATGGGAGCAAGAATTGTAGACCATCCTCAGAAGGTACAATAATGTGTTCCTGTTTCATAAATGTGTGCCCAGAGTGAGCTACAGAAGTGGGGCCTGCACCTCCATTTGAATGGTGCCAAACTAGATAAAACAGGTGCTCATTTGTTTTCTGATTTTAACTATTTCAAGCCAGCATTTCCACTACACATCTGCCTCTCAATTAGTTTAAAAGCATCAGCTGGTTCCTCTACTGTCTCATCACCTCTTCCTATTTCACCAAGCCCTGCGTTCAGGCTTCTAGCTGACTGAGTCCCAGACCTAGGGACAGTCCATTCCATTTCTTATTTGCGCTGTGGGAAGAGTGCTCAGATTCATAAGGATGCCCTCATCACAAAAACCTTGCTTGTTCTCTGTTCTTCCCTGGTTCTGTTTCAGAATGGAACCACTCTCAAATATAGCTAGACCTGTATGACCATCTCACTGAGCTTCCAGAAGGTAGACATACTGGGGTTCTTAGAGGTCTGAAGGCAGCTCCAAGGAAGCAATGCATTACACTGGGGAGTGGGTTGTTTCCTTGTGGACAGAATGCCCAGGGAGGTCCTTGTTATATCAAATATGAGCGGGTCACTCCCTTCAGCTCTCTTGGCCTGATTGCCTCCACCGTGATATGATAATGATGTTAAAGGCTTCGTAAACTAAAAATTCTATACCAGGCGTTTCTAATTTGTTTTCAGAAAAGTACGTATTTCCTCAGGAGAGCCTCGGCAGGCCGGGGAGGAAGCCTGTTGAGGCTTTCAGACAAGCTCCCTGACTACCTACCCCAGTTCAACCATGGAAGTTGGTTGTTATTAGAACTTGTTGTACAATTTAATTCAAATAAGGGTTCAGTAACCTTAAAAAATGGAAAAGCATGATACTTTACAAATTATTTTTCTTCCACTTTTCCCCTGCAGTACATTCCCAATGAAGCCAAACCCCTCCCTCCTATTTTTTAATAAAGAGGGACAATAACTGTATCAGTCCATCTTCACACTTCTATAAAGAACTTCCCTGAGACTAGGTAATCTATAAAGAAAAGAGATTTAATTGCATCATAATTCTACGTGGCTCAGGAAGGCCTCAGGAAACTTACCATCATGGCAGAAGAAAAACAGTTACCTTCTTCACAAGGAAGCAGGAGCGAGTGAGTGAAGTGGGAAGAGTCCCTTATAAAACCATCAGATCTCGCGAGAACTCACTCACTATCAAGAGAACAGCATGGGGGAACCGCCCCCATGATCCAATCACCTCCCTCCCTTGACAGGTGGGGATTACAAATCAAGATGAGATTTGGGTGGGAGCACAGAGCAAAACCGTATCAATAACGCTTCTTAAATCCAACCTCGATCCCCCACCTGTCATTCATTTCCCTTCTTTTTGTGTGAACCACAGGGAGGATAAAGGACAGTATTCCCCACCCAATACAAAAGGCCCTTCAGGAGTTGTGGAATCTTCCTTCCATTGCCCTTTAGCTGTATGTCCTCTAAGCAGCATCATCCAAGTCCTGGCCTTTCATGTCTCCTGAGACATGCTATTTTCTTCTTTTTTTCTTTCTTTTTTTTTTTTGAGACAGGGTCTCCCTATATCTCCCAGGCTGGAGTGCAGTGGCGTGATCCTGGCTCACTGCAACCTCCGCCTCCTGGGTTCAAGCAATTCATGTTCCTCAGCCTTCCGAGTAGCTAGGATTACAGATATGCACCATGCCCAGCTACTTTTTGTACTTTTTTAGTAGAGACAGGGTTTCACCATGTTGGCCAGCCTGGTCTCAAACTCCCGACCTCAAGTGATCCGCCCTCCTCCGCCTCCCAAAGTGCTGGGATTACAGGCATGAGCCACTGCACCCAGCCAGACATACTATTTTCAAACCCTTAAACAGTGCCTTCCTGCCCGCCAGCTCCCTCCCCAAGTGAGGAGCTGCACAGGATTTGAAATGGTCACAAGACAAACATCAAAAGGGTCTGTAAACCAGACAGGAAGGCCTAGGAAGAACACCATATGGAAATGAGTGTAGAAGAGGGGAAAATGTGGGAGAGCAGGAGAATGGAGAGGCAGGGCAGGAAGGTGCTCTTCCTTCAGCAGGGACTCGCATATTGGCCTTCCTCTTCTCATGGCAACTTTCCAGGGACCTGTCAGGGATGCTACCCTGGGACTGTGCAAGCCAGAAGTGGCATATAGCCCTTCCTCTGCCACGCTCCTGCGCAGCCTCCCTTCCCTAGGCAAGGTCCTGCATATATTTGTAATTTGATTGTTGACATCCCTCACCTTCCCTTTCTCCTCCCTTCCCTGTCTCTCCAGATTCATTCACTCAAAAGTGTTAAGTAGCTTAATGAGGTGCCTCTCCTGAGAAGATTTGTACTTCTAAAGAGTCAGCTCAGCCAAGCCAATGTTTAACACAAGGGATGTGACATGAGCCATTAGACACCAGCATTAGTCCAGCATGGGAGATGATTGCCTGTTGAAAAATCACAGCACAACGAATTCTGCCTTCTCCATCCAGATCTCTGATGAAATCTGCACCTGACACCAATTCCTTTGCTGACAAAGGTTTTTGTATCTTCAGCTATGCCCTCGACCTCTCTCCTAAGAAATGCCCTGGCCGTTCTTGTGGGGGATTGACCTTAAGGCCCTCTTCTACAGCCTCCAGTCTGTTCCCTTTTTTCCATTCCTTTGAATTGCACCAGGCTATAGCTAGAGGTCTGTAGCTTCTGAAAGCATGTAATGAAGTTGCTACCGCAAAAGGGATGGCTTGAGTGCTGCTGTGATGAGAGTGTCATTCTTATAAAACATAAAACTGCAACAAGCGTTTGAAGGCATTATATGACCTTCCATTCAGCCCATAGGACAACAATATAATTAACTTGCTTAGCCACCAGCTTCCCCTGAAAAAGATTTAGAACTCTGGTCTATGGGCATATTTATGATCTGTATTCCTTGGAATAGAGAGTTGTTATTTTCCATGAGAATTACAAACATCTTTATGTTTATTTTCAGCTGTCTATTCTCTGAATTTGTAATTCTTATGTATTAGTTATGGTTTATCTGGGACTTATGAACAAGACAGAGGCTACTACTCCAAAGTACATTAAATAATGTAATGTGTAAGCTCCAGCCAAGTAAAGAAATTGTAAAGCTCAAGAATTCAATTTAGTTTCCAACTTCCTCTGGGCTATGTAATCTTACAAAGCCTTTGAGGCACATTTCGGAATTCCTGCAGGGTTAAACTGGTATTTTTTTAAAAAAACATTGTTTGAATTAAATGGAGATGGGGTCCCTAGGATTCCAGAGGAGACAGGCCAAGGTTATGCAATAGCTTCCCCCCAGGAAATGTCTTCTTGATCCATGAAACAATCCACCACTAAATTAATGGTCTCAGTCTACCAGAGCATCCCAAAGAAGTCACTTTCCCCTGACCCAGCTTTTTAATAGAGCCCCATTGACCCATTGTCCACTATCATTGGAGCTTGAAATTTTTAACTCATTTATTATTTTCTACACAGACTTGCTCCAAGATGCCTCAAATGACCCAGATGCTGCTGTCACAGTCTGTCCACTTTGGGTTGGTTATCTGGGAAACTCTCAGCACAGCAAATTGAGGACAAAAACAAAATTCTTTCAGACAGTCGTCTGGAAGGCAAAAGGACTGTCCCACCCCACAGGGTTGGCACTGTAATTTGGCATCTGCACTTCAAGTTTAGCTAAGTCACAGCGCCTTTGAAAGGTGCCTAATGAAGTGGCCAGAAGTGGAACAAAAACACTTCAGCACTCCTGTGCCTTGGATGTAGCTGTGAATACTGCTCTACAGGAGAACAATTAAAAATATTTTCAAAGTGATAGTAACTCCTTACTCCTAAGCACATACCAGCAGCCTACAATAAATAACCTGCATGACTGTAATAACTCTGGCACTGCTGTTTATGGCATACAGAATACATTCACATACATTACCTGATCCGATCCTCATAATAAATATGTGAGCAGCAGATGTTGGAACCCTATTTTACAAAGGAGTTGCCCAAGGTCATACAGCTATTGAAAAGTAAAGCTTGCGTTAAAACAGATTCTCATTCTGATTCTTAGTTTTCTGCTATTTTTATTACTTTGCATCGCTTCCCAACCTGACCTTCTAATAATCTCTTTGAGAAATTTAGAGTCACAGGAGAGAACAATCTGACACACCACTCTGGGTACAGTAGCCAAAGGGGAGAAGAGAGTTGGCTGGATGTGGAAACTCTTGAGGGCTAGAGTGTGCTATATTTGAGATCCTCTGAAGACAGCCTGCCCAAATGAGTGAGTGATTCAGTATCTGTTAGGTGCTAGGGATTCAATACAAGTACCCAGCTGGTAGAGAACTGCAGACTTGAAGACCAAGCAGAATAAGACCAATGGCTTAGGCATTCATTTTAGGCAATCACTTTAGGATTCTGTAGGATTTCATGGCTAAGGATACTTTCAATATGTGGATGTTGGGAGTTAGAACTGGACAAGTCACAGTGGGCTAGCCAGATTCAAAAAAAAAAAAAATAAGAATCCTTTTATTTGCTTCTAATCTTATCTTTATGATGTGCAATTATGATGTACAAGGTAAAGCCAAACCTAGAAATTTTCACTAAATGCTAACTTAGACATTTTTACGATTTGAGATTTTTACATTATTTCAGCCATCTGTAGTTCTATTAGAGAATGTAAAAGCAGTTACTTTGAAAAAAACACTGGGAAGTATAATATACATACAGAAATGTGCACATATAATTCTATGACTCAATTAATTTTCACAATCACACACTTTATAAACAGCACCTAGGTCAAAGGAACTGGTTATAGAGTTATATCAGGACCCCAGAGCCTGCTTCATTTTTCTTTTAAATCAGTACTCTTTCCCCATGAATCACCCTCTCCTAACTTCTTGATTTGTTCCTTCTTTCTAGAACAAACAAATTAATCTCCTATTAAAATATTACCTTTGAAATACCTTTCATGTGTGGGAAAGATGAGGCAGACCTCAAATAATTATCAATTTACAATAGACAGCTATAGTAACAGTTTTATGAGTATAGTTGAAGCACCTAAGACCTATTTTCTAAGGCCTTTTATTCTTCATAAAGACCAGAGGAGTCTCAGACATGCCGTATTGGAAGACAGTCAGGCCTGATGTCCGAATCTTCAACTTTTTCTCAGAAAGAATTCTTTTGTGACATGATAAGCAAGAGTAAATATTTTCAGACTATTTCTAGAAATGCTTTTGAAATCTCTCCTCTATAAGCTTGGGTCAAGCTCTCCATTTCTATTCGTCTTCATTCTCTCTGTTAAAATCTTGATCTATTGTTCCACACGAGGATTATTTCCCTGTCAAACCCAGAGCTCCACACACGTGTTTTTAGAAGAGTAGTTAGTATTCAAGGCACCAGGAGAAGCCCTTTCTAAATTAAATGAAATTTCAGTGTGGTTATATAATACCAAATCAGATTGTCTGATTTAAGCAGAGATTTGGTTAAACTCAATTTTATATGTAATTTTCTATTTGTAGAAACTAATAGAAGGAAATTGTAATAGACATGAAAGAGAACAGGAATCTTATAGAGTTTGTCATATTCTGTTATGTATTAAAATGATAACACTGATTTCATGGTCCACTATTTCATTAAATTTCCTGCTGTCATTAATGCTTTTATAATTAAAATAACCTTAAATTTAATTCAGAACTTACTACATATTTACAATTTTCCCCTCATACTTAGCAATCAGATTTTAGAGGAGTTTCCCCTTAAAGGGATGTGATTAACCTTTGCACCAGAGCCTGTATTCGATTTTGGCAGCCCCCACCCTCCCAAAAAAAAGCAGAAAAAAAGAGCTTATTCAACAGGAATTCTGTGTAAAGTATTTCTTAGTGGGTAAGATTACATATCAAATAAGGTTTGGTGTGCTTTAAGGAATTTCCTTTTGAATTATTAGTCTTATTGAGGGCTGTCTTTTCATCAAGTGCAGCACTGAGTCTCAACCTTTTGAAGATGATGCTTTATTATACATGTATGTGTTTATAAACATACCCAATATATACATATATATTTCCTTCTCTATAACCTATATTTTCTGCATTATATATGTGTTTATAAATCTATAAATATGTATATGTATATAAACACATGTAAGCATTTGTGTGTGCATGTTCCCTTTCTAGTTATCTGTGATATTTACTTTGTTATAAATTACCTTTTCTGTATGGGTAAATGTAGATGCAATGGATCAAAGATAATAGATTCATATTCAGTTGTCTGAGTTTTTATGCCATTTATAAATGGCTTTGTGATTCACTTTAATACCTGTTAAAACTACTAAAAGCCAACATTCATTGAGTGCTAAGTTCCAAGCATGTTGCTAAGTACTTTAATCCATAAAACCTTTCAAAGTAGTTGTTATTGCAGGCCCCATTATACACATGAGGAAGCTGAGGCTTAGTAGTCAGCTACGTTGGCTGAGTCCCACGGTTACACATGACAGAGGCAAGGCTCAAACTCGATGGCAAAGCCACATTATTATTCACTCTGCCATACTGCCACCTTCACACTCTTAATCTCTGTGTGACTTCCCTCTCTTCTCTTTTCTAGAGTTTCACTGATAAACCCCTTGAAGTGTTCTTTTCTATTAAATCTAGAATTAAGAAGTAATGTTCTCAAGCGTCTTATTTGGATTTTGATTGGAGTTGCATTTAACCTATAAAAATATTTGGGAAGAATTGATTTTTTAATAAAAATTTAATCTTCTCTTGTGAGGATATGACATTGTTTTCTCTAGTCTCCTTTAACCTCAATAAAATATTGCATTTTTCTTCATATAGGTCAAAAGTACTTTTCAATAGATTATTCCTATGTAATCTATATTTTTACTGCTGCTGATGAAAGATCTTTCTTGTTATGGTATTAAATATCTATTGTAGTTATTGTCAAGAACCATACAAGGTCTAAGATTTTATACTAATTATAAACTAATAAGCCAGACTGTTACTGTTTTCTCATGAATTCTGGCAGAAAACATGAGGCTCCTCAGAGAAAGATCTCATGAGGCTCCTCCAAAGAGAAAGATCTTTATTATTCACAGCAAAGCAGTAACAATATTCATGAAGATGTCCCATCTTCCTACAGGGACAAAGCAAAGGGGCCCTTATGGATGCTTATACATGCAGCAGGCTGCATTTATGGAAGAACCCTGAGCTTGGGGTATTCTCCACTTGAATAGTGAGCAAAAGCAAGCCTGCCCTTTGCTTCGCTGGAAATATTACCTCATTTCTCAAAGTAGCTTGCTGCAAACCCACCCTGCAAAGAATGATCAGGTCGGGATCTTGCCTTCTTGTTATATACGTATACCAAGAATATGCACAGCTACTTAGGGCTGATGGCAGACCACCTTCCACAAAAGGTATACATGAATGCTGCTGGGTTTTATGTACTTGTCTTGTATGCAGAAAACTTATTGAACTCATTATTTTGAATAAGATACAACCATTATTTCCTTTGTATGTATGTATATATTTTTTAAAACTTTTATGTCAGTGTGCTCAAATAACATGATCAAAGTTACCTAGATAGTAAATCCCATCTCTGGAACTTAAACCCTGGAATTTTAATTTCAAATACTTTCCAAATACCCTTTCTTTGTCACCATACTAACCAAAACAAATTATATGTCTATTTTATTTGAAAATATAGTTTTATAATAGTATGTGCATTACCATACTGTATTGCCATCATCTGTTTACACATGTTTCTCCGAACTTGGATTGTAAGCTCTTTGACCAAAGGCTGAGTTTATTCATTTTTGCAGCCCTGGTGTCTCATAAAATGCCTACAGTGGGCCAGGATAAAGATGGATGAGTGGATGGATGGATTAATCAATGGATATGAGAATGTATTCTTGCTGTGTATCTTTTGTAAATCTAAGAATATTTCTTTGCCAAACACATTCCAAAGAAATTATCTGTCTACATGTTATTAGATTGTTTTTGGATAAACAGAAACAACCAGCATGAGTTTCTAAGTAGGCTGGCAAAGGTAAATTGGTTTGTCTAATTTTAAAGATCATAATGTTGTATAGGGCTGATAAATATGAATCCTCACATTTTCTTTTTCTATTTTTAAAATAAAATTTACTACTCAAGGTTGAATACAACATTTACTTTTATTTAAAAATTTAAAAAAGCAAATATGAAGCAAAGTCAGCAGATTTTGAAGCACCATCGTTTTTGGTTTTAATTTCCTGAGCATGCCTGACATTTATATAAAATGATGATGTAAAGGGCCTGCCCCTCCAAGAGTTCACCATTTGCTTATCTTAGTACTGACGTATGCTGCCAAGTGAGTTCCTGAAAATGCCCAACTGATCACATCACTCCTGTGTTTAAAATGGAAAAAGATGCACACATGCACACATCTTTCAGAGGTCTTCCTTTGCCTTCAAGATATAGGCAAATTGCTCCGCAAGATATAAAAAACTTTATGATCTTCCTATGTTTAAACTTTGCCACTCAGCATGACATTCCCCCAAACCTAAGCTTTGACGATGTCAAAATGATTGGCATTTCCCAAGCCAGTCCAGGCCTCCAGGCCTTTGTATACCTTGCTTCCTCTATCTAGAATGTCTTTCCTTGTACCTTTTCCCTGGCTAATATCTAATCATCTTGCAAGACTCCCTTCAAATTTCACATTTCATAGAAATTTTAAATTTCACAGAAAGCTTTTTCCTGAATACTCTTGTTGGTAAACTAACCATACTCTTCATTTTACCTCCACGGGGCCCTAATCATTCTTCACTGAGAGCACCCATTACACATTATTGCAATTGCTAATTTACAAGTCTGTACATTTCTACTGTGTCTTATTCTCTTTTTATTTTGATCTCTAGAGTCCAGCATAGGACACAGCATATGTTATGTGCTTGTACTTACCAGTTTTTCTTCCTTTCTCTCCCCTGCCTCATGCTCTCCTTCATTGATAAATTCTTATTACCAATAAGGGTATTTGTGAGCTCTCAATGTTGAGATCCACCTCCTATGAAACCATATAAAGAACTGGTATCTTAAAGTTGTTCATTGTGCTCTGTTAACACTCCTTAGTAACTAGGAAGTCTGAAGGAAGAGGCGTTTTACATTTTATGTGAGAACCCAGATCCTGGGGGTAGGGGACAAGTGCTCCTATATATCAGAGGATACAGAATGTCGGTGATTGCACAAAAGCAAGGCCAGCCGTGGGTCAATATGGTGATGCACTTTTGGATACTCGCTGGATTATTAAGGCTGATAGCTCAGCGGAATGCCTTTCCAGAAATTGTAACCATTCTGAAAGGTCATCCTAGCTCCTGAGCTCTGTGTGGGATTGACTGAGAACCTCTGCGTTGCCCAAAAGCACTTTCCTCCCTCACAGGGCTTGCTCCTATCAGCCCTCCCCAATCAACGTCCTGCATGCAAATATCCATCTAAGAATCTATTTCCTGAAGAGCCCCACTATAAAACAAAGGTCTTCTAATGTGATAGAAATTTACATTTTGTGGGTCTATGGAAGGTACACCTATTTAAAACATTTCTTCCATTGCTTTCTGTTTTGAAGGCTTTGAAATATTTTACGTTAAGTGCCTCTTGGAGCAATATTTTAACATAATATTAGCTGAAACTGCTGAAGGAATGAACAAATGGACACCATGTTCTCAAAATTTTCTTTTTATTTTGTTATTTACTTATTATTTATTTATAACCTCCCATCATAACTTGAGCTCAACATGAGTAAACCAGTGCTAATAAGCTAATATAATTATTATTTTTTAAAATCTTAAAGAAATTTTGATTTTTGTTAGCTTATTTTTTGTTGTTGTTTATTTCTGTTTTTCAATGTTCAGTTTCTGGTAAGGGCTCTCCTCCTGGCTTGAAGACTACCACTGTGTCCTCCCATGACCCTTCCCCTGTGTGTGCATCAGAGAGAGAGATATCTCTGGCCCCTCTCTTCTTAGTTTATTTTATTTTACATTAAGTTCCGGGATACATGTGCAGAACGTGCAGGTTTGTAACATAGGTATACATGTGCTATGGTGGTTTGCTGCACCTATCAATCCATCATCTAGTTTTTAAGCCCTACATGGATTAGGTATTTGACCTAATGTTCTCCCTCCCCTTGTCCCCCACCCCCTGACAGGCCCCCCTGTGTGATGTTCCCTTCTCTGTGCCCCAGCATTCTCCTAACACAGGAACAGAAAACCAAACACCACATGTTGTCACTAGTAAGTGGGATTTGAGTAATGAATGAGTGTATTTCCTTTTATTGCAACATAAATATATAATGTTAAATCTTGTTTTCTGTTTCAGATACTAAAAATAGCATATGAACTCCTATTATCAACTTCATGTGCCCCAAGTATAGAATCTATTCTAATCTTTTTATTTTATGTTATAAATAAGAAAATCAAAAGAAAAAAGGAACAGAAGCCAAAATGATGATGTTTCATCAACAGGACTTCCATCCATGATTATCACACCTACAGGTAAATTGAAATAACCCACTGATATAAACAAATATATGTGTGTGTGAGTGTGTGTATGCGTGTGGGGGGGTGTGAGGGAGTGGGGATGTGTGTGTTTATAAATAAGCTATCTCCTCTTTGACACAAATTGGCTCTTCTATCCAAACCAGTAAAAATGTCAAGGCCAAAAAATCAGTGTCAACTTGTTGACTGGCATCAATATTTGAAGTGTGAAATGAAAACAAGAAACTCTGTGATGGTTTTATGGCATTTATTCATAAAGATGGCTTTTGATTAAGGCAAATTCTCCACTGACATAGCTAACCTAGGCACAACTTAGTAAGCAAACTGGAACCCTTCACTGCCTGTTCAAAAACTCCCCCACTCTCACTCCTTCCTATGGAGATCTTCCCTTCTCACCAAAGGCCCCAGAGTTCTGCTACCTGCCCTTTCTTTCTACCTAGAAGGACAAGCCTCTCAGGTCTGCAGATCTGCAAGGAATTCCTAAATCATTAAAATGCCTAAGAGGCATTTTTATAAATATAAAAGGTATACCACCTTAGATATTCTAATTCTTCCCTAAATCTGGGTTGAGGCTCTGGAGTCTGGATGCTTAACAATCACTCGCAGGGGCTTGAGATGATCAGCCAAATTCAGGAACCACCAATCCAAGATTATCATTCTCACCAAGTGTTAAAACTTCATGGTTAGTGTTCTCAAAGGGATTTGCCTTTTATTTTGTTAGCGAAAGGCAATGCGAAACTCAAGGGAATAGATCAGGGCAAAAAGGGAAGATATTACGTGAAAATTGGACAATCCATGTGCCTGTCAAATCAAACCCCACAGAAATCATCGACTCCATCTGCCCTTTGAAGTCTGGTGAGGTCATTTGAACTCATATCACAATGTGCAAAATAAGGCAAAAAAGAAGAGAATAGCTACATCTCTCTCTCTCTGTCTCTCTCTTGCGCCATCACTCTCGCTCTTGCTCTTTCTCCCCTCTCCCTCCCTTCCTTTTTCTATCCCATCCTTTCTCTCTTATTTTAGAGATTATATATACTAGTCTTTTCCTTTTTGGAAAAGAAAAATAAATCACAAAATTATGTAATTTATGAAGGAATTCTTCAAAGGACAAAATTAAACTAAAGAACTAAAAATTAAATGCACAAGGGCAAGGAACTTAAAACAGCCTCAGTAGCACTGACGAAGGAGGTAGCAGCCACTTCCTAATGACTAACACCAGACAAACACTCCCATGCTCAGAAATTGCGTATGCGCTTCCTAACTGCCACACTCTGATGCAGACAAACAGCACTAGGTCTTGGTACCAGTTGTTAAAAATAAACTGTGAGCTGTCAGAGGAAAAGATGGTCTTTGCAGGGAGGGTGTACACCGAGGACTTCTGTAAAGAAGCTGTCGACACTGCCCCCCACACCCAGCACTAACAATTATGGTGAGCACTGTCCCCAGCCCTCCAACCAACCTCCGAGATAAACTGAGCCAGAGATTGCTGCTTGCAATCTAGAAAGGGATGAATAAAAAAGAAAAACTGTTGAGTTCCCTGTGTTGTGGTCATTTTTGCCTTGGAATTTTCAGGAGAGACAAAGCCAACCAGCCCTGATGGGGGTCAGAAGACATGCACCCATCATTTTCTTTCTTTTGACACACGAGTTCACTGAAATTCCCTACAATTTTCTGAGGATATTTTTCTCTGCATCTTGAGCTCATGGGTAGTTTAAGAGAAGATTAATCCAAGGGTTTTCTGTATTATACTTCCCTCATTAAAATATTGCATTGGAAGATGTGTTAATACCCTAAAATCCTGCTGATCCTTTATATTAAGCTCTTTAAAGGAATCCTTTAAACAGTGAACAGAGCTGAATAGTACAGTTTTCATTTAAGCTCAGGATTCACTTTACTACCAGGTGCTTACACTCAAGGTTAGCTGATCCCTGAGGGCATTCAGACACAGGCTCTGTAATCCATACATTATTCTAAACTTTTCCAGAGACAGAGAAAATGGAAGAGTCTGTTAGGAGAGAAAAACAGCTGATTTCCCCCAGCTCTCTCCTCCCAAGTGTTCATACAGAACAAAACCAAAGTAGCAAATTCTAATAAGGTGCTTATTACATGGCAACCACTGTCCTAATATAACCAATAATGTTATGAGGTTGATGCTATTGGGAACTCTTACAGATAAGGAAATTGAAGCAGTTTACCCAAGTAACTTGCCCTCAAGCCACAGAAGTTGACCATGTGGTCATTCAGATGATCATAAATTTCCCCAAATCTCTGCTCCTTTACTTCAAGAACTGGCCCCTGTTCCTGCTTCTTTACTTTAAGACTTAGACCCTGTGTTCCTTTTTTTTTTTTTTTTTTTTTACTTCATAGAAACAGAGTCTCACTATGTTGCCCAGGTTGGTCTCGAACTCCTGGCCTCAAGTGACCCTCCCACCTCATCCTCCCAAAGTGCTGGGATTACAGACTTCAGCCACTGAGCCCAGTCCCTGCTTCAGTCTTAAAGTCACACATCACCTAAAGGGGACTCAGAGCATAATAGCAGAAAGAACTTTCCTTGGCTTCAAAAGAACCTTCTTTTTTTCCTGTCTTGACCACATGTTTTAGTTGAGTCATCTTAGGCAAATCTGAGCTTCCAGGGTCTCACTTCTATAGGGGTGGTAACGAGGAAATAACATGTGAAAAAAGCAAACTGTGAATTGTAAAATGTCGATCAACAATCGTTATAATTATTAGGAAAATGTGAGATATATTTAATAGCAATGAAAGAAAACATGACCTGTTCTGACACAATCCATGTATTTGGTGGAAAATCAGGTTATATTGGCAGTTGAATAAGGTGATAAAACAGACTAGCATATACTAAATATATTCCTAGGACCCAGGGCTGGTAATATTGAAGGCAGGTCATGAATAAATCTTTGTGATCATCATAAGTTACATGTGTATAATATTTTACAGTTTTTAGAGCTCTTTGGTGATAGTGTTTATTATATAAAGACATGCCACATAGGTGGTGTTGTCAAGCTGAGTGTATGAGCCAGGATGATTGCTGTATCCAGATAAACGTTCACTGCAGTGGACTAATTACAGGTCCTCAGAGGACCTGAGCCCGTATGGTAACCTGACTGACTGCTTGAAATTGTGTAGTCAGGAAGGAAGTGAGAATAATGAGGAGCCTCAGAAATCTCTCCCCCCATCCTCACTCCTAGCCCTCATTTTCAGATGTTTTGGCGAGAGGTACTTGAGGAACATTATGTGCACCAGTTCTTGTCATCTGTTCAACTTGGAGATCACCGAAAATAAAGGCCATGGCAAGTTCATACCTGGTTTTCCAGGACCCTTTACCTGTAGAACTCAAGATGCTTGCATGGGAGGAAGAATTTCATGAAGGAAAATGGGAAAAGTGAATTCATCTCATGATGAGAGGATCATGTATTTTGGAGGGCACATGCCCAAACCTGCTTCCCAGAGTGGCCTTTCTCTGACCTCTGTGGCTTAGAGAGAATAAGAATCCACGTGGTAAATGTGTCAGTTAGGGTGTTTTCAGCTACAAATAATAGAACACTCTACTAGAAGGTATTATTTCAACAAGACAGATATTTATAGTCTCTCATAATAACTAGGTGTGTCTGGAGCACAGTAAGTTTTATGGAAGTCTTAGCTGCTATTATCAGTAGTAATAATTATTATTACTAACATTATAAGAAAAAAGTCAAGACGGGGCACTTTCAAGGTTGGTACAACAGCTCAGGGATCTAAGTGTTTTTTTTCCTTCGTGCTTTGCATTCACAGTGTGACATGATCCCTCCTTTTATGAGCCCAAAAAGGCTACCGTGGTTTTGGGGGTCACGTAAAAAGAAAATTTAGAAAAGAAAAAAAAAAAGATGCTTCCTCTTTTCTAGTAAGAGAAGCCTTTCCCCAAATCCCTTAGCAGACACCCCTTTGGGTTCCATGAGCCAATGCTGAGTTACTTGCCTATGCACTAGTTGTAAGGGAGGCTTGGAAAATAGTAACTGGCATTTTCTGTCATAGGAGAAAGGCCTCTTCAATAAGGAAAGAGAAAAGGAAGCTCCTGGGAAGACAACAAATAGTGCCAGCAGTCCATAAGATTAGTCTAGTTCTCTCACCATGCACAGCTCGGAAAGCATGGGAGCTATCAGTCCTATAATTCCGTGTCTCCCCCTGGAGGTAGAGATTTGCAAAGAGAGAAGAAGATGCCATTGGGCAAGCTAAGGTTGCCATAAGAAGATTTAAACTTTGAAGTCAGTCCTTGCCCTTCTGCCTATGTTAGAAAAAGGCATTAGGAAACTGAAAAGGGGGTCCTCCCACCATTAGCAAGAGATCAGAGTAATACAGAGAGAGATCAACTTCCTTGGATAACGGCAACTTCTGTAATGGAGGGTCCAGCAGCAGAGCACACCATTTCCAGCACAACATGTGCTGGAGCCTGTCCGTGGGCAGCCATGTAGCATGGGCAAAGCAAACAGTTCCAGAGAAGAGGGGCTCAAAAGAAAGTCACCACCACAGGAGCATAGGTGCTTTTCAACATCGAGCAACTGTGGAAGCACCTTATGAACAGAGTGGATATCACCACACAGTTTTCAGTGTCCCGTCCCATTGCCTGGTAGACTTTCATGTTTAGAGACAAAATAACAAAAAGAAAAACAAACAAAAAAACAACAACAAAAAAAAGCAGTACCAGCCATTGGTAAAGTAGAAAAAAAAATCAATTCCCTAGGAAATCATATTGTTTTGTGTATTCAGGCCACTGACAGGATATTGAGGCAACCTAGTCCAAATAGATTATATTGAGAAAACAGACATTGGGAATTGGATTTTTGTGGCTCTAAAGTGAAGTGCCTGATTTCCTCAATACTCACCCTTAACGGATGTTTATCAGAGACTTGTCTACAGGCAGACTGAGCACTGTAGTTGGGAATCTGGATCTCAGCGAGATCCAGGCAAGCAGTTGGCTGGATGTTGGTCTCAGTGCCAACCACCAGAGGTGAGAAGGACTTGGAGATAGAGATGGTGAGCATCAGATAACATGGCCCTTAGTCAAAAGTTAAGTTCTAATATCAAACAGCTAATACTTCAAATCCCACTTAATAGCTGAACTCTGACCAATTATTTAATGTCTGTAAGCCTTAATGTCCTTACATATAAAAGAGGAATGATGAGTGTACCTTGACGTTAAGATTAAATGAATTAATATATGTAAATTTTTAGAACATTACCTTGCATATATAAATATTAACAGCTCATTATTAAAAGAGAAGGCTTATGAGAGAACCCAGCCATAACCAGTCTGAAATTCAACAGAGTAACTAACTTGATTCTACTAAGTCAGTTAACAAAAGAACTCAGTGTAAGTGGATGAGAGGTGGCAAAGGAAGTTTGGGGAGGAGGGTACAACCCTTTTTACCCGTGATAAAATTTTTACTGCATTAATTAGACTTTTATGAGGCTCCCTGGCTATGTTGAGGGTGAAGACCAATACTCTGTAAAACAATCTGGAACTTCTCTGTGATGTGCTGAGAAGAAGCTGAGCCAGAGAGGGCTAGCTGACTTGTAGCCTTAATCTCAACTCCCGCCAGCTTGAACGGAGACAGGCACATGTGCTATTTAAACCTCCCTTATGTTACCTTGAGGAACAAGACCTGTGCAGCCTAAGGGTGGAAATGAGGACAGCAGGCTCAAAATATTTGAAAGATTGGACCTCGAAGAGAAGGAAATAAATCCCCATACCCCCACCAAGAAAAGGAATGAAGCTCAAGAGCTGGAAGCTGGCTTGGGAACCAAGGCAATTCTAGACCTCTGCTACCTTGTCACCTCCTCAGCCCCAGGAGTTCAGAGAGTTCTGCTAGCGTAATGAGTCAGCTCCTTCTACCTCTCCTACTGCTACAAATAACACCTATGCCATCTGGTGCCCACTTACTCATCACTTTGGTGTACTTGTGACTTCTGCTCACTCACAACTTCTGTTACTCATGAACCTTTATGACCCTTCTCCCTTATGGCCTTGCTGCCTTCATCTTCTAGATTTTTTTCAGAAATTCTGATTTGTCTAATTTCACACCCACTGTTCTGGTTGAACAAAGCTCTTATCCATGAACTTACAGCTTATAGGTTGCCTTTAGCCAGAAATCTACATTTGGTTTAATCAACCATGCCCAAGAAGACAGGGTCTCATGGTGCCAACAGGAAAAACTGCCTGCAGCCTTCCTTCGAGAAGGAAGGAAGGTGGCCCTCTAAAAGAAAACCATAGACTTTGCAGGCATTCTAAAGTTTGGTCTCTCCACTTCAGCAGCCATCTCAAACTAGAAACTAAAACTGAGTAGGAAGAAATAATCTAGAAACTTCAAACTCAGAGAAGATTTGACTTTTAATAAAGAATGGACTTTGGCACTTGACTGGGCATAAATGAAACATCAGAAGGCCAGGAACACAGATAGTGATCAGACTAGACCTCCAAGTCACCTGGGACACTAGGAGGGAGAAAAAAACCACACCAACTTTATATTAGAATAAAGAACACTGGGGTTTGATAAAGCATGTTGATATTCGTACTGGGGTAGTAGATACAAATGCTATAATTCACAGAACGTATTGTCCTTGAGCTATTTGTTTTTTCTACACATTTTGAATTTTTCTTTTTTCTACACATTTTGAATTTTTCTTTTTTTCCCTTTTTTTTTTTTTTTTTTTTTTCAGGACGGAGTCTAGCTCTGTCACCAAGCTGGAGTGCAGTGGCACGATCTCGGCTCAATGCAATCTCTGCCTCCCGGGTTTAAGCGATTCTCCTGCCTCAGCCTCCTGAGTAGCTGGGATTATAGGCACCCACCACCACACCCAGCTAATTTTTGTATTTTTAGTAGAGATGGGGTGTCACTGTGTTGGCCAGGCTGGTCTTGAACTCCTGACCTTATGATCCGCCTGCCTCGGCCTCCCAAAGTGCTGAGATTACAAGTGTGAACCACTGTGCCCATCCTGAATTTTTCTTATCCCTTACTTTTTAATGGCCATTTGTGAAAATTACAGCTGGATTACCAACACTTAGGGATAGACCAATGTAAAGGAAGAAGGGTGCATGCCTCATGGAAGAGTCACAAAGAGTAGGTGAATATCAGGAACTGTGTTTCTTGTCCTAGAGTTTGCTCTTCCTACTCTTACTCATTTTGGTTTGTTTTACAAAACCAAGAGGGGCCTAAAGAGACATGACAAGTAAGTGTGATGTGGCATCCTGGATGGGATCCTGAAACAGATAAAAAGGCATTAGGTAAAAACAGGAGAAATCTGAATAAACTGTGGATTTTAGTTAATAACAATGTATCAATGTCGGTTTCTTAATTGCAACAAATGTACCATACTAATGTAAGTTATTAATAATAGGGAAAACTTGGTGCAGGAGTTGGGAGAGAGGCGTATGGGAACACTCTGTACTATCTGCTCAATTTTCTGTAATTCCAAAACTACTCTAAAAAATAAAGCCTATCATTAAAAAAAAAAAAATCTATCTCTAGCAATGAATAATTTAGACACTTCAGTTCACTCAAATGGAAAGTGATTTAGGACATGGCCAATAGTCCAAACTTTTTCACAAAGATAAATTATGCAACTAGAAGGATATTAGAGAAAATGTTGGGCTCATTATTTGTTGGGCCACCATTTGACCTTGTCAACAATCAGAGAGCCAAACTGTCATCCTTTACTTTTCAAAATGCAACTGAGAGTTACTAAATTAGTTGTGAAATACTTTTCCCAAAGTTCATGTATTGGAAAGTTAATTCCCAATGCAATAGTGTTGAGAAGTGAAACTTTTTTTTTTTTTTTTTTTTGAGACAGAGCCTTGCTCAGTAGCCAAGCTGGAATGCAGTGGCACAATCTCGGCTCACTGCAATGTCCACCTCTGGGGTTCAAGCAATTCCCCTGCCTCAGCTCCTCGAGTAGCTGAAACTATAGGCATGTGCCACCATGCCCTGCTAATTTTTTGTATTTTAGTAGAGATGGGGTTTCACCAGGTTGGCCAGGCTGGCTGGATCTCCTGATCATGTGATCCACCCACCTCGGCCTCCCAAAGTGCTGGGATAACAGGTGTGAGCCACCGCACCCAGCTGAGAGGTGAAACTTTTAAGAGATGATGTATTCATCAAGACTCTGGCCTTACACAGGGATCAATGTCATTATCACTGGAGTGGATTTTTTCAAAATTTAAGTTCCAGGATACATGTGCAGGACATGCAGGTTTGTTACATAGGTAAACATGTGCCATTGCAGTTTGCTGCACCTATCAACTCATCACCTAGGTATTAAGCCCCACATGCACTAGCTATTAATAAAAGCAATTTCAGCCCTCTGTTTCTCTCTCTAGTACACTCTGGCCTTCTGCCTTCAGCAAGAAGGCCCTCACAAGATGCCAGAGCCATGCTCTTGGACTTTCAAACCTCCTGAACTGTGAGCAAAATACGTCACCGTTCGTTATAAATTACCTAGCCTGTGGTATTCTGTAATAGCAATACAGAACAGACTAAGACACTATTAGCATAAACATAACCAAGGGAAGCTGCATGTTACAATTAGAATGCCGTGACTCTCAACTTCAAATATTAACATGTTGGGCTACTTGACTTTAAAAATACAAGAGCAAAAAGTGCCAAACAGGTGGCACTTGACAGAGAGCTGGAACAGAACAGTGAGTTCCTCATAATGAGAAAGCTTCTAACAAGAACCATTTCAGACATAATCAGCTCAGGAAAGAAACTCAGCAGAACAGAATAAGCATTCTAATTCAATTTATATTATTATATTGATGATGCATTTATATAGTGCATTTTTCACCAAGGCTGTCAAGCACATTAGGCTAAGTTCTGCACAACAGAATTCCAAATACTGAGTAGGAGAGCTTCACTGTAAAATTCTTCACCTTCTAAGGTCTTTAATGACATTCACAAAACTACATTTTTGGTAGATATGAATTAGGAATTACAGCTACCTTGGGAGAAACATTTGTCAAGGTTTTACTTCTCATTTTTTTCAACTGGTTACTGAAAGAGAATGCTGTCACTAGTTTCATGGCTTTCATGGCCAAGAATAGAAAAGTAAAATCCCAGTTTGGTGTTTTCTATGGTTTGAATATTTGTGTCCCTCCGAAATCCATATTGAAAGTGAATCTCCAATACAACAGTATTGAGAGGTGGGATCTTTCAGAGGTGACTAGGCCGTGAGGACTCTGCTCTCATGGAGGGGATTAGACCGCTATAAAAGAGATTAAGGGAGTGACTTCATTCCTTTTGTCTTTCTGCCATGTGAGGACACAGCAACAAGGCACCATCTTAGAAGCAAAGCACAAGCCCTCACCAGACACCAAATCTGCTGACACTTTGTTCTTGGACTTCCCAGCCTCCAGAACTATGAGAAATATATTTCTGTTGTTTATGAATTAACCAATCTAAGGTATTTGCTTATAGCAGCAAGAACAAACTAAGATAGTGTTTAATATGCTGGGAAGTCTCTCACAGTCTGTGGATGGTGGTGCATTGAGGATGGTAGCTCACTCAAAGCCCACTACTACTGCCCTACCCTGATGTTTGTTTCAGGGTATACATGTCTGTCTTCATCAAGGCTCTCTCAATGAACAGAAACTCACTCC
Organism: Sapajus apella; assembly: GCF_009761245.1. Taxonomy (NCBI): domain Eukaryota; kingdom Metazoa; phylum Chordata; class Mammalia; order Primates; family Cebidae; genus Sapajus; species Sapajus apella. The sequence goes on along the minus strand of NW_022436943.1, from coordinate 29,006,912 downwards.
AATCTATTTGGGTAAATGGGATTTCTACTTAAATACACACACACACACACACACACACACACACACACACACACAATTTTATAAATGTTCTAAGAGCCAGAAATTAAATAGAGTTGGGTCATGTAGGAATCAGAACTGAGGGTTTGATAGCGAAGCTGCTCCTTCCACCCCTCAGTGGGCCCCTTGGTCTCTCAGTTCTGTTCCTTTCTGCACATCTGCCTTCACCCCTGTTTCTTCTCTGCAGGCTGGCTTTCTGGGTTTATTTAGGGCCTCTCTATTCTCCCATATTTCAGTGGCATGTGGTTTGACTTATCACAGTGACAACTCTGGATTCTGCTCTATATGACCTTTCAGTTCAAGCACTCATCATCTGCCTCTGCTTGTCAGTATCTCAATTCCAGATGCCCGGGGGAATGTCTAGGATAGACGGGGTTCTGTGACACATAATACACCTACTTATTCCAGGAACTGAGAGTCACTGAGAGTGGGGTCTTGAACAATGAAATGTGAGAAGGAAGGATGCAATTTACTTGTCAATGTCCCCATCTTCCGTTTTAAAGTTTTTAATTTGTATTATTTTACTTGTAACATATATTCCTTATAGAAAGACAGAAAATCAAGATAAGCAAACATGCTTTAATTGTCTGTAATTCTGCCATCCAAATACAACTACTGCAAATATCATGGCATAACCTTTCAGAATTTCTAAAGTACCTATGTATTTATGTCTATATCTCCACTAATATTTTTAACAAGAAACAGGATCACTTTATGCACACTACTTTAAAATATGCTTTTTCACTTAAAAGCATATGTGGCTATATTGGCTATATTCTCATATCCATGAATATTAATTAATATTTTTAATTATTGCATAATATTTATTTTATGTATGTGCTATAATTTAACCAGGTACCTCATTGTTTGTTTCCATTCCTTTCTTGTTATAAAAGCAACCAAACACTCAGATGAACATTCTTATATACATATAAGTACAAGCTCCTGAAACTTTCCCTAGTATGAATTCTTTCAAGTGGATTTGCTTGTTTAGAAGGGATGAAACATATGATCAGAGTATTTTGCATAAATGTGGTTCCGATATACATTTCCGTGGGTACTATACCTATATGATGTTCCAATTTCTCTATATCCTGGGTATTATCATTCCCTTTAAACTACCTCAGTTTCTCCTTAACTGCCTTATTTTCCTCTAACTTGCCATCTGTGTGGCAACTCAGACTGAAGTCATATGGGTTATAGTTCCCTTTAGACCAAAGATACTGCATCTGTGACTCTCCTTGGCCAAATGTTTCATTTGAGAGAGCATTATTTTCAGTCTGACCTTTTTCTTCCTCACTGTCTTTGTAACTTGCTAAAATATTTGTATTGAGCATCTGCCTTTCCTTTACCAGCTGGGATGAATGCAGGAGTGTAGCTTTCCTTCTCTATTTAAAGCTGTCAAATATACCATATCCAGGTTTAGCCTAGAGAGTCTACTGAATATTCATCCTTGGTCAAAGAGTGCAGACATACTTCCTGGTAAAACTGACAGTCTGGTAAATTATCTGAGGGCTTTATATTGAATCAGGCTTTGCCATACTGGTACTTATTTTCTGTTTAGGAGAAACACTTTTTCATTCACCTCGCTATTCATTTATTCATTTATCCACCTATATTTGCCAAGTACATGTAAGCACATAAGCTCTAAGTCTCTTAACTCTCTCGAAATTTTTTGAGAGTCATCCTTATATAGGTCTCTTAATTACTATTTTATTTTATTTTATTTTATTTTATTTTATTATTTTATTGAGACAGAGTCTCACTCTGTTGCCCAGGCTGGAGTGCAGTGGCATGATCTCGGCTCATTGTAGCCTCTGCCTCCCAGGTTCAAGTGATTCTCCTGCCTCAGCCTCCCAAGTAGCTGGGATTACAGGCTTAAGCCACCATGCCCGGCTATTTTATTTTTTATTTTTTTAGTAGAAACAGGGTTTCACCATGTTGGCCAGGCTGGTCTCAAACTCCTGACCTCAGGTAATCCAGTCGCCTCGGCTGTCCAAAGTGCTAGGATTACAGGCATGAGCCACCATGCCCAGCCAGGTCTTTTAATATTAAGTAGTTTCTCAACAAGCACAAGTAAGAAACAAGTAGGTATAATTTAAGGTGATCAATAACAAAACATTTTCATAAAAGGAAAATATGTGTTTATTATAGGAATTTTCTCAAACATAAAAAAGAAAAACATAAAACTTATCTGTAATTATATAACCCAGAGGTATTCAACAGGAATACCACATTAACTTCCTTTTTTTTTTTTTTTTTTTTTGAGGCAGAGTCTTGCTCTGTCACCCAGGCTGTATCACAGTGGTGTGATCACTGCTCAGTGCAACCTTCGTCTTCCCAGTTCAATTGATTCTCCTACCTCAGTCGTCTGAGTAACTGGGACTACAAGCACATGCCCCCACACCTGGCTTATTTTATATTTTCAGTAGAAATGGGGTTTCACTATGTTTGCCAGGCTGGTCTCCTGACCTCAGGTGATCTGCCCACCAGACCTCCCAAAGTACTGGGATTACAGGCATGAGCCACCATGCCTGGCCTGGAACCACATGTTTATTTCTATTTTTTATGTCTGTATTGTTAGCATATCCCAAATAACAGCTGCCAAAGAATCACTTTCAAAAGAGCTTTTAAACTGGTTTTTTATGTAAAATGAACAGTGAAGAAAGAACAGGCCTCTGTGCAGTTAGGGAAGGAAAGACGAAAAAGAGAAGAGGCTGGGTACGGTGGCTCATGCCTATAATCCCAGCACTCTGGGAGGCTAAGGTAGACAGATCACTTGAGGTCAGGAGTTCGAGACTAGCCAGACCAGCATGGTGAAATCCCATCTTGAAGAAAAATAGCAAAAGTAGCTGGGTGTCGTGGTAGGCACCTGTATAAGCCCAGCTGCTCAGGAGGCTGAGGCATGAGAATCACTTGAGCCCAGGAGGCGGAGGTTGCAGTGAGCCAAGATTGCACCACTGGACTCCAGCCTGGGTGTCAGAGCAAGACCTTGTCTCAAGAAAAGAAGAAGAAGAAAGGATGAAAGGAAGGAGAGAAAAGGAAAGAGAAAGAGAAAGAAAGATAAGAAAGGAAGAAGAAAAAGAAAAGGGAAGGGGAAGGAAGAAAGGAAGAACCGGGAAGAAATGGAGCAGAAATAAACAGAAAGTGACTGACATACTAAAGATTGGAAATAGTTGGTTTATGAAAGCAAAGGGAAGATTATAGGAAACAGGGAGAAAAAGGTATAGCATCAGAGCAGATCCTTTTTATTAATCAGGACTCTTAAAAGATTGCAAATGACAGAAACCCATGTGAAACAGGATACACAAAAAAGAGGGAATTATTTGGAAGCATGCTAGTGTATTTCCACTAACTAAAGGAACGATTAAATAACCAAGTCCATCCAGAGTTAAACTGTGCCTCTCAAACAATAGAACCAGGGATTCAACACCACTAGGACTCTTTGTGTATCTCTTGTCTTTGCTTTTCTCTCCACATCACATACATCATATTCCACTGCAGACGAACTGACACCATATGATGTAATCCTAGCACTTTGGGAGGCCGAGGCGGGTGGATCACGAGGTCAAGAGATCGAGACCATCCTGGTCAACATGGTGAAACCCCGTCTCTACTAAAAATACAAAAAATCAGCTGGGCATGGTGGTGCGTGCCTGTAATCCCAGCTACTCAGGAGGCTGAGGCAGGAGAATTGCCTGAACCCAGGAGGCGAAGGTTGCGGTGAGCCGAGATCGTGCCATTGCACTCCAGCATGGATAACAAGAGCAAAACTCCGTCTCAAAAAAAAAAAAAAAACAAAAACAAAACAAACAAACAAACAAACAAACAAACAAAAAAAAACACAACTGCCAAAAGCTAGCAAACTTCCTACCCCAAGCCTCCCACAACCTGAGAAGGACTTACTCCATTTTCCAGTTCCAGTTAGGAAAACCTCAGAAATTACATTGATTTTCTCACTTTGGGTAATTTGTGCACCCATGCACCAATTATAGTACCATAGGTATGTAATATACCATAGGTACTACAATATAGTGACATCAAATAAGAACAAGGTGGCTCTCTGCAGAATCACATAGCTAGAACAGAAGGAAAAGCAGTTACCAACAGAGTTCCCACAAGGCTCTCAACAGACAAATTAGAGTTATTCATTACTCTTCTCAACGTAGCATAATTCTAAACCATTTGGAAGAAGATTGAGAGATAACAGCAGATCATTGTCTCCTTAGAAAGCATAAAACAGGTGGGGTCCTCCACAGGCCACCCCCCAAGGCCTCTTTGGTTTGGAGGTTCCATTGAGTTCCTGGCAGTGGCCCGCATACTCCTGGCACAGTCCCAAGAAACATCAAGTGCCCAGAAAAATGGATTCCTTCAAGGCCAATGGAAGTGTTTTCTTGTTCAAGAATCCTTTACCAATCTCAACTTTTGAATCCAATTCTCTAAAACCATAGCTTATGGGCAAGCCAAACCAGTAGAGGGCGTCTATGAAGCATAGAGGTTTGGGGAGTATGAGCATCACTGTTGGGTGGGAACTCCCTAATGTTGACCAGTTTATGTCAAAGCCTAGTGAAGTTCTTAGGAACAGATGGAGAAACAGGTAGGACTCAGGGTGACACTGGAAAGAAAGGGAGCCAGTCTTAAGTCTGGAATAAGAAACCATGGCTCTAGAAGCATCTTATTTACCTTTGGAAAACACTATACACCCAACCCTGGTTTTTTTCTGTTTCTTCTTTTTCAATCTCAAGCTAGGAATCTTGTTTTCCATTCATTTATCTAGCACTCTTTGAATTAATTATGTAAGATTTTTCTTAAGGACATTCCAACTCTTTCTATTACTCAACTTTTAAAAACAGACCATTATTCTAGTCCACCTGTCCTACTAGAATATAACTTCTGTGAGAACAAGGAATCTGGTGGATACAGTTTTGCATTGCATCTCCTCTCTCTCAAGCTCTTGGTGCAGTGTGGCTAGTAGGGCCCAGCAAATATTTGTTAAATTGAACCAATATATAATCAGAAAATACCTGGACATCACAACTATGTCTGCAATTAAAAGAGGCTTAGAATGCATTTTATAAATAAGATTTTGCTAATCCACCCTTTCACTTACTTTTTAAATCTTATTCAGTTCATTTCTACCAATATTTATTGAGTGGCCAACTCTGTACCACTCAATGTGCTAGACACTCACAACACATTTTTGGTAAAGTTGTTACTGCATCTCCAAAACGACAGACACTCCTAAAGAAAAGTTAGACTGCCACAGAAATAAAGAGTAGGCAAGTTAAAGTTTAATCGTTATTTGCTGACAAGATGCGGGGGATGAAGCTGACAGCCTCAAGCAGGCTAAAGATCCTAGAGCCCTTCGGCAACTCTTGCAGTAAGAAATCCAGCAAGCTAAAACCAGAGTTTTGCTGCTGCTGTTATTGCTGTTTTAAGAACAAGCAGAGTGACTCAGAAGGAACAATTTTCTTTGGTTTTTTTCTCCATCATGTTCTCCACAGAAGGGCATGAGGAGTTACTTTATTTGAGTCACAATTAGTGAGGAGCCATTGCTATGTATCAACTAGATTCTTCAGGCACTGTTTGCAGACCACTTAAAACTCCACTGTGCTTTCCCTTTTCTCCAAACAGGATGCTCCCAATGTTAAAAAAAATTCTTAGGGAAAAAGTAGGAAAGTTAATCCAAAAAAGAAATCTAAACTTCATAGGTTATCCAGCTGCAGAAATGCCATGAGACTGGGTTGTTGCTTCTTAGGGATCCCAAGGATAAATGGGTATGACAAAGAATGTGACATTAAGCTGGGAAAGGTGGTTCATACGTGTAATCCCAGCACTTTGGGAGGCTGAGGTGGGCAGATCACGAGGTCAGGAGTTCAAGACCAACCTGACCAACATAGTGAAACCCCATCTCTACTAAAAATACAAAAATTAGCTGGGCCTGCTGGCATGTGCCTGTTAATCCCAGATACTAAGGAGGCTGAGGCAAGAGAATCTCTTGAACCCAGGAGGGAGAGATTGCAGTGAGCTGAGATTGCGCCACTGCACTCCAGCTTGGACAAAAGAGTGAGGCTCCATGGAATACGGAATATTCAATAGACCTGTCGCACATCTCTTCCTATAAAGACCATTGTAATTACATTGAGCCCACCAGGATAATACAGGCTAATTTTTCATCTCAAGGTCAGCTGACACAAGTTTAATTCCACATGCAGCCTTAATTTCTCTTTGCCATGTAACCTAACATATCCATAAGTTCTGAGGACTAGGATATGGACATCTTTGACAGCCTTTCGTTATTTTGCCTACTACAACACCTCAGTCCTCAATTGTGTTTAGGGTGTCAATAAGTCCAGAGACCCTTGGTTTTATCTACTTCATAAACTAAACCTCCTGTTTTCTTTAGGGTAGCATAGGAAGACAATGGCAGTTGATGACTGGGCAGACTGGGGGGATAGAATCTGAATATCTAACTCCAATAATTCTTAAAGAGAATTTCAATGAGTCTCCCTGTTTCTATCTCCACCTTCATCTTCCCATTTTCATAAATACCTGGTGTATATACCAGGTATATCAATTTCTGAGACTTTAGAAGATTCTATGGATTAAATTAGTACATTGGATTGCTTCTTGTCTCTCCTTCACTGCAAGTTTAGGATTCAGCTCTCTCAAGTGTCTCTAAGTCAATTGCTACACATTAATTCTTCTAGCCTCCAAAATTCCATTACTATAGTCTTCTTTTCTGTTCTCTTTGTCCTTGTGGGTTTATACCTTTGGGTTAGATTAAATATAGATATATCTGTAATTAATTTTCTCCTTATATTCATGCCCCTTGAAATGTAAATTGCAGCTCCACTAACAAAGTGGCAAAGCCAATTTTTTTCCATCCCTTAAATCTGGGCAGGCTTTGTGACTTGCTTCAGCGAACAGAATAAGGTACAAGTTACAATGTGTCAGATAAAAGGGTAGATCTCAAGAGACCCTAGATACTCCATTCACTTTCTCGAGATCCCCTTATTCACCATGTGGACAAGCTTGATCTGATCTGATGCTGGATAGTAGCCTGAGTCAACTCATTGGTCCCAGCTGAGGCTCCGGAGATATGGGAGTCCAGTCAAGATTAGCAAATCTGCACTTGACCTGCAGCTGACGGCAAATACATGAAGGAGCCCTGCTGAAACCAAAACCTCATTTATCTGAGCCGAGTTCACACTGCTAATTCACAGAATCTGAGCCAAATAAATGGTTTTTGTTTTAAGCCATTTTATTTTGGGCATATATTACTATGCAGCAAAAGCTAAGTCACATAGTCTTTAAAAATCCATTTACTTCATTAATTAGAAATCCAGGAGCAGACTGTGGATATGTGTGTTCAATCCCTCATCTTTACAGGGAACTCTTGATTGACTGTTTTCTTAATAAGATCTGTTCAATAGAGAACCATAGAAGTATGCTTAGATATCACATTAAATTTTATTATTTATTTTTGATTCATTCGCTTGATTTTGTTTCCATATTTATTTTAAATTCAGGGGTTACATGTGCTGGTTCGTTACCTGGGTATACTGCGTGATGGTGAGGTTTGGGGTACAAATGATCACATCACCAAGGTTCTGAGCATAATACCCAATAGTTAGTTTTTCAACCCTTGTCCCCCTCCCTACCTACCCCCTCTAGAAGTCCCCAGGATCTATTGTTGACATCCTTATAACCATGAGTACCCAATGTTTAGCTCTCATTTATCATTGGAACATGTTGTATTGGGTTTTCTGTTCCTGTGTTAATTCACTTAGGATAATGGTCTCCAGCTGCATTCATGCTGCAAAGGACATGGTTTTATTCTTTTTTATGACTATGTAGTATTCAATAGTATATATGTATCACATTTTGTTTGTCCAGTCCACCATTAACGGGCACCGAGGCTGATTCTATGTCTTTGCTATTGTAAATCATTTACTGGATTTTTCAAAAGCAGTAACTTTGTCCAAAGCATAGCTGGCACAGCATCTGGTTTTTCCTGATTCCTGTTAATCAAAAAAGTAGTTGCCATGATGATACTCAACATTCCATTTGAAGCACATTCTTATTCTTAATTCCTATGAATACAATACATTCTGTGTCTTTCCTTATTTTACCCTCCACCCATACCCTTTCATGGTACTCTTAAATAGGAATTCCTTTAGCATCTTTGGTCACAGGACAATATAGAACATAATTTTGAAATGTGGCCAGTTAATAATGAATTAAAATAAGCTCTACTGATGAACTTTTCTTTTTTTTGCTAATTTTGCATCGACAGCCCATTTGAAATGGTATAGTCTGTCTAAAACAGAGTAAAGTTTTCTAAGATAATAATAGTACATAGTTCATAGTTCAATGTTTCCAAGTATTGAGATCCAAAATCTTAAGTTTTATTTCATAATATGCACAATGCCTTGTTTTGTTGGCATTCATTAATTGATTTTATTTTTATAGCTCTTCAAATGTTAATATTTTCGTCATCTGAATAGTTATTTATTTTCTAAGTTTGATCACAAAAGAAATTATTTGAAATAGTTATTCAGTAGGACAAAGTCCTTCCAATATTTGAAGGATGATTGCTCTGTCTTTGGCTCTGATTGTCAAACTAAAGCAGGGTATAGCTCTAACCAACATAATAATTATTCTATCCTATCCCAATTATTAGGCTCAGGAATACAATTATCATTACACAGAAACTTTTAATAATTTTTCCCAGCACTTAGTTTTTATCAACTGGGTTACAATTAAATGTGCTTATTTTAGCCCTAAATTCAATGATAATAGATTATTCAGAGCCTTTGCAGGCAACATAAAGGATTTCTGAGCAATATATAGCAAAAAATCAAAGTAAAAGAAGGAAATCATACTGTTGCCTTGGTTATTAATGGATTTAGAACTTCTTCTGCATTCACTAATGATTATTACCATTTCTTACATAAAACAAAATGCCAGTATTTGGGATATAGAAACTTGACATGAACATATTAAAAACATACAAAATGGAAAACATGTGAGAGACACAAATGCCAGTAAGAACACATGCTAAAAAATGGTAAAGATAGGATATGACATGAGCCCAAAGAGGAAATTAACAAATAGTAATAAAAACTAGTATTTTTGAGAGCTTACCATTTTATGCCCTTTCACAATCCTATCATATAGGTACAATTATGATTCTCATTTTGCAGGTGTTACTATTATTCTCATTTTGCAGTACCTATCAGATAGGTACTATTATTATTCTCGGAGAAACAGAGGGGTTAAGTGACTCTCCTAATATTACATAGCTAGAATAGGGTGGCGCAGCCGTCATACCCAGCGGTCTGCTGCAAGAGCCCAGGCTCTTAACCACTGCACTACAGATTCCATGCCAGAAGGAAGCCATATGAAGATTGCTTTCCATGGAATTTGGCCTTCTCTAATCCACTTCCCTCTACTAACTAAAATATCCTTCAAGATATAAAAATTATTATACAGATATAAGCAAACGTGTATGTGGAATTATATCATCTTCTTTAAAAAATTCTTTGTCTTGATATGTCTTCTTAAATCTTGTACAGTCTGCTTTTCACCTTTTGCTTTGACTTCATTCTATAAAATACCTATGTCATTGGCCTATTTAACAATTAATGAGACAATAATATGCTTTTATGGTTATTGCAGTGGTCATAGTTTCTTTTATGTCGTACAGGTGTGCAGTCAATGCACCTCTTAAATTCTATGGAGTGTGGTCCTCCTTCTAATTGCAGTAAATTGGTTGCACTAATCACTTTGAGTTGTTGGCCAACATAGTTATAGATTTGTACCAGGTGTTCTAAAAGAAGATAATGGCTTAACAGTAAAGAGTATTTCAACACAGTTGATTTTAAAAAAATCCAATGTTAACTCCACATGCTGGTTTCATATTTTATTCACTTATTCATTCATTCACTTATCCTTAAAAAAATACATTGTGCATCAAATGTGTGTCAGTCATTAAACCAAACATCAGAAAAATGAAAAGTGTGGGATATACTTCCTGCCTTCACATAAGTTAGTGACTATAATAATGAAATAAAGGATACTATGAGCCACAAAAAAGAGATATATAAAAATTTCCATAAGAGCCAAAAGGAGTGAATAACTAGCTATGTGTTCAAGGTCTGGAGTCAGACTCACAAAGGAAATAATAACCCTTAAGCTAAATCTTGAAGAATGTGTAGGAATTAACCAGTTGTGGGGAATGATGCAGTTCCTGGGAACATCAGCACAATCTGTGTGGCTGACGCAGGGTGTGCATGTGGGGGAAAGGCCTCGCCATGAGGCTGCACCGGTCAAGTGGATTCAAATCGTGGAGGATCTTTTATTTCAGGGAAGAACATAAACTTTTTTCTTTTTAACAATAAAGAAGCACGGAAGAGTTCCAATCAAAGAGTGGTTGTATCTCAGATAAAATATATTGCACCTTCTCTTGTAATTTTCTGTGTACAAATCTGTCTCCCGCTAGACTTGTCACAGTGTCTGGCACATCATGGGTGTTCCATAAAGTTAAGTAAATCCTGAGTGATTGAATTAATAACTTTTTAAAAAAGATAACATAGTCAACCATGCAAACTATGGATTTGATTAGGGTCAGTTAGAAGGCATGGAAACCATTTGGAAAGCTTCTATTGGTACAGATACATCATGAGAGTCTGTGCAAAACTATGGCAATAAGAACCAAAATGCAAAGCCATCTAAGCACTGTCCTAAAATGGACCAGTAGCCACTTTATTATCAATCCTGTGAAATCTTGTGAACAGATGTGAAGAAAACCTTCAGGCCTGCAATAGTATTGCACCACCTACCCAGCTTATTGAGGGCACTCACCTGGACTGCCATCAACTCCTTGAATGCCCCATAATCTTGTTTGGGACTGATACTGTCAAATTCCTCATTAGTAAGTAACACAAAGATGTCTTCCTTGAACTGAAAACTCTGTTCCTTGTTATAACCCACATTTTTCAGCAAACATTTTGGATATAATTGTACTGCTTTGATATGATGTCTATCTGAACTGTTAGAAAGTCAAACTGTGTCTTTACCAGGTCTAACAGTGGTGACTTCTAATATCAGCAAAATTCTGTAGCAGTAGTGACAACAGTAATATGAGGCAAGAGGACTTATAAATAAGAGAGAGGCTGAGAATTAATAAGATACAAAGAATGTAAATGATAAAGTATAGTGAGAGCTCAGTGCACATTTAAGCACCATTCTTTATAGCCAGAGCAGAGGCCTTTGATGGCCCAAAGAGCTAAAGAATAAATGAAACTATTGCAAGCAAAGTGCTCAGAGAATGTAATAGACCAATATTAAAAAACATTACAAAGGGAAACTACCCTTTTACTACAATACTATTAGCATTATAAATTTATAAAGAAGAATAGAAATTGTTTATTACCTGATTCTTGGAAACACCTCTTGAAATAAAAGCAGCGGAAGAAAATATATGTGTATATAGCTATATTCATTCTCTAGACTTCTTTCTGTGAACACAAATTGTTTCGGATTAAAACTTCTTTCTCTTCCAAACTCAGGCTAGGAAGATAAGCAACTATTTTTTCTCACTCTTTTTGTCCTTCCACCCCACCCTCCACCTTAGAAAAACAAAGGGCCTCTAAGTATATACCGTTACCAGATATTTTCCCAGCAACAAGATTTTTCTAAGTGTAAAAACTCTGAGTAGAAGAAATCAAACATTAAAAAGTGAATGTTTTTCCATTTTCAGCACAGACATAATTAATTTTCACATCACATGCTCACAAACAAAAGCATGATCAATATTATACCACTATGTTGAAACAGAGGCAAACAACATTTGAAAATCATCAAGCTATGAGCAGAAACAAGTAACCAAGAAAAAGGAGCTGGTTTGGGCAGAAGATGATGAGTTTGGCATTAGGCAATGCTGCTTTTGAAGGAAGGAAAATACCCATATTTTGGTGAATTGTCTTTCCTCATTCTCTGTTCAGCTTTAGGACAGTGTTTAACAAAATACATATTAAAAGTCAAAATGCTTAAGACCTATAAAAACATTTTTAGTTTGCATTTTAAGAAATTAAGTAAAAATGGTACAAAATAATTCCATTCAAAAGCGCAATTTTTATGGAGAACATCCATGACAAAAATTTTCATTTTATCTCTTATTCTTAAGGTCTGCAGGCTGGCATCTCCTCACTAGAACCACACTCTCCAATATTTGCAGAAAATAAGATGTTCTCATCTTTAAAACCTTAAAACTCACCAACTTAAATACGTACACTGTGACAATAATGGCAGCTCCCTAAGGTGATGAATAAAAACAGGAGTATATATCTGTTCTAACTGGCATTTCCTTCTCAACTGACTCATTTGCGGGACCTGATACAGTATGGTTTGCCAGCAAGTTCACATGCCAATGCTTGGGCCAGGACCACAATGTGTATCCTTTCAATCAATGGAATCAGCAGTGCATTGTTTAAAAATAAGTCCAGTTATAGATTAACAGATTTTCTTATGAAGATCCAGCAGAACCATGTATTGTTTTTCACTGTTTCTTAGCATCAAACCCTAACGATTCCTTTAATTATTGTTTTGGTGAAAGGATCACATTGATCTGCCCACATGTTAGCTTGTTAATTTTTTTTTTTTTTTTTGCCAGTGAGTCAGTTGATATGGGAATATTGCTTTACTTAAGTAGATACATGTCAACAATGTACTTTTAAAAATACCAACTACTCTTGCAAACCATCTATGTCTTTCACATGTGTGCACACACACACAGAAACCACACTTAAATGTTCTGTGTGTCTGTGAATGTGTGTGAGAGAAAGATGTTTATTTATTAATGAGATGAGGGTGTGACATTCAGATAGAGGTGCCAAACAGGAAGGAAGATATTTGGCTCTAAAGTGAAGCAGAGAGGATCAGTGTGAAGACAAGGATATGGGAGTTATCTGCTTAGAATAAATAATAGAAAGCATGTCAATGGATAAAATCATAAATGGAAGAGAAAGATGCCTTAATGAGTTGCTGTTAAACTAAATTTGGCCTGAGGATGCTTTGGTGCTTTGAGTCCTTACATAACAAATTGCAACCTAACTTAGCATGTAAACTAACTGAAAGCCTAATTTCGGAGTGTACTTTTGTAACAAACAGCTGAGTCTCAGCCTATCACAGCAGCTGAGCTTCAGTCAGTTACAGGCAGTCAACTGATGAAGCTATGCTCAGATGAGGCAAACGCTGAGCTACAACCAATCAAGCTGTTTCTCTTCCTTACCTCTGATTTGTGTCCATCAATGCTGTCTGCCCACATTGTGGAGCAGAATCCCTGCTGGTTCTGAGTGCTGCCTTATTCTCAAATCATTCCTTCCTCAATTAAACTCTGTTAAATTTAATTTGTCTAAAGATTTTAACAGAACCATTATCCTAAATTTTACACTTAGCTCAAATAAGCTAATTGAGTTAATAATATAGTAAGCATTTGTTCTTGTTTTTATTCTGGTTTTGTTTGTTGTAGTTTGGTTTTTGCCTGGCTGGCTTCTGATCTCATTTGAGGATTCTGGCAGAAATAATACCTCCCTTTTCACAGGTAAGGACACGTGTAGACCACAATCTGTGTCAATAAAATCAGCCCAGACTTATCCTATCAAGAAAGATAGTTCACTTTCAGTGCAGCTGCTAAGCTGGAAGTTCTGTAAACCTAAAACTGTTGCTCAGTCTTCTGCACCCCTTGGGGAAAGCTTGTGTTAGGATGATGTCAACATAGAAGAAAAGAACCAACAGGACCAAAGAGAATACTTCCTGGTGGCATCATTTGGTTTATCAGATCAAGTTGTGCTTGAAGCTCAACTATCTCTGGAAATAACACTTGCAACAGAAAGAATTCTGACTTATTCAGATAGTTGTAGAAATGAGTCAGAATCATAATGGGAGGAAAATAAACTTTCTATCATAAATTTACAGCTGTTTATAAAATGAAACTCTTGTTTACAAAATGCAAAATTGCCAGCAAATCATTATTGGACAATATTATTTTATTTTTGTTTGTTTTGAGGTATACAAACACTAATCTTCCCAGATCAGAGCTATAAAGACACTAACTTTGAGAACTGTAGAAGCAACATAAGCTGGAATCTTCCAAGAGAAGAAGCAAAGGAAAAACTGAACTGGTGATTACTGTAATGACCCCTCCTTTCTCTAAATGACTGCCCTCAAGTGACCTCCATCTAGCAAACAAGTCATCACTGTCAGTCAGCTTCCCCAAAAATATTTACTAAGACTTGCTTAAAATATATGAGACTTTTCACAGTTGTCAGTTTCCCATTTATGATTTTTCTTAATTCTTAATCTATTAATCTATACAACCTCTCTGGCAAAAGTCATTTAGTGTATTAAAAACTAAAGTAACTTATAAAAAATTTGAACTTTCTTGGTGCCTTTATTAATATACTAAATGCTCAGAAAAGAAAAATCAACTTAGTTTTATATGTCCAGACAACAATTTGGAACCATCAGAACCCAGGAAAACAACTGAATAGCATATAATGAGCCCTACTCTGTGCCAGGGACCATGCTAAATAATTTAATCTCAATACCCTAAAGGGCTGATAACCTTATAAAATACAAATATGAAAAATGAAACCAGATAAATTGAATGACTTATAGGTCACAGAGCAATGAAATTATAAATTATATTACCATATGCTAAATCACAAACCCATGTTCTTAATCACTCCATTCTACTGCCTCTAATCAACATCTCTACTTAAAGAGCTGTAGGATGACCACCTTTGGTAACTGGGACTTGATTTGCAAGGCTTTTCCCAGGCTTCAGGCAAACAAGGAAACTGAAAAGATAAATTTAGAATGCCTTCCCAGCCCCTAAATTATTAAAGTTTAAGATATAGCAAAAAGGGAGTGATGAAGTCAGAATTCATGAGACACAGCACAGTGTCATATTTTTACTGTAGCACTTATTATATACTGCAAAAATTATTTATTTGCTCATTTTCTTCCTTAGCAGGCTATGAACTCCTAAGAGAGAGAGATCATGTTCTATTCATCCCTGAATCCCTTGTATCTGGCTTAACGGCTCTCACAAAGAAGGAGATTAATACAGTTTTGCTGAATAAATGAGAATGCCCTTAAGAGACTCCTTTGTAGGGTGTGTGTGTGGACGTTCCTCTGGAACAGGGTGAATCAATGGAATTTTTCCTTACTTTGAGGTTCCAAGAAAGGCTAAGTGGGGCACTTAAATCTGGGATACCATGTGGTTGTCAGTAAGTTTACTTATCTAATGCAGTGCCAAAAGAATAAAATAAGTTTTTAATTATAAAAATGACTTGTTTACTATGTGGAAAAAAATAATTTTAGAGTCAACCATAATCTTACTAGCCAGAAATAGCTATAGTTAACATTTTGGTGTTTTTCCTTCCAATCTTTTACATACATACATATACACAATTACATATATAATTACCTCATGTGTATTTTCTCTTAATGTTATATTATGAATATTCTCCAAATGTTTACAAAGTTATTGAAAACACAGTGTTAATAACTACATTAAATTCTATGGTGTAGTTGCTTTAGAATGCTTTCAATCTCTCAGCAATAATGCCAGTCAGCAAATATTTATTGAGCAGCTGCTACATATGGGGTATGAGTGCTAAGCTCTGGGAAGATACAGTAATGAATGTTGTAGATGTGGCATGCATGGAGCTTATGATCCCCTCCCAGCAAACATTTAGGTGTTTTCAATGTGTTGCTACTTTCAGAAACAGTATGATGAATGTCTTTCTACAAATATCTTTCTAAAATCTTGTTTGCATGTGTGCAAGCACACACACATATACAATAATGAAATAAAAATTTTATGAAACAACGTGAATCCTTACTGTTAGAGACAGAATGCTTGTCCCTAGGTACTACAAGGAAAAATTAGTTTTCAAACAAAAAGTTATCTCAGCAAGGCAATTTTACTTTCTGCAGAAAGGGCACTACTCACCCAGCAGTCTTGCTACAAGAGTACAATGAACAAAGGAAAGGTAGGCATATTTATTCTTTATGCATTGGGTCCTTACTGCTATGTCTGATCTCAGTTGGAGCCACACCTCACAATTTAAAATTGAACTTGATTGGCTAACAACTTAAAACTTTTCTAAATAGGTTGAGACAATGGAGAACAAAGGAAAAGAGGACACTGTTTACAAAGTACTTAGAAAACTAGTAACATTCCTAAATAAGAAAGGGGCATTGGCTGCAAGCTGGGACATGCCTGTGAGCATGTCTAGCACAGACATCTTGGTTAAAGTACAAGGACATAGAATGTACTTATTCCTTTATGTCTGGTAGTTACAGAGGATAGGGCTTAACAAAGAGTTATTAGCAAAAAGCAAAAAAGCTTTGAAGAAAGTTAATCTTTGAAAGAAACTATTATTTCTAACATTTATTATTATTATTTAACAAGAAGGAAAACTTTGAAGAGGACCTTTTTACTTTCACATTTACTATATATAATGTATTCCTAGCTTTCTATTCCATTATAGTCTTATAAAATTTCTTTTTCAAAATTGTTACAGGTAGTTAGATAGGCATCAGCTGGGCAGGAGAGGGGTCCCCCCCCCGCCCCCCACCTGCTAGGAATGTCAGATTCAGCAATTACTGCTGCGGCTACATTGCCTGGGGTATATACCCTGGGGTTCGTCATCTCATGCCAGGAAAATTTAGGACACAGACACACACAAGGAGTTTAGAAGCCGGGGTTTAATAGGCAGAAGAAAAAAGACAGAGAAACAGCATTCTCTATATATTGAGAGGGGTCTCCCAGCAGAAAGAGCCAGTTGGTGGGCAGCAAATGTGTTGAATTTTATAGTCGGGTTTGAGGAGGCAGTGTCTGATTTACATAGGGCTCACAGATTGATCAGGTATGACATTTACATAGCATGTGGGAAGGCTGGCCACCCCATCCTAATCTTATTATGCAAATGAACTTTCCGTTAACCAGAGCCATCTTGTCTGCTCCTTACTGTACATGCAGCTGATAAAGAGAAGATGGGGCTGCCATTTTGAACATGATTGCCACAACTGCCGGCATCTATGACTGTAGCTCAATTTTACAAACTGCTTTTTGTTAGAAAGGAAAATGATTTGGGGCTGCTTTTCATTAAAAGGTAAATCTTATTGAGGACTTCGATACCCTCACTATCCACCTAAGTAATTTTTTCTTACCTCCTGTATCATTACCACTCTGCCTCACTAAAAATTACAATTTCGCAGCCCACCCAGGGTGCCAGGGAGAGGCCATTTCCTGATGATCCACAGCTATTAACATTAAAGTGTTGATTGAATGCAGATGCCACAGAGAAAAACTTCCTGGCCATGAGCACTAAAAGACAAAAGTACAATATGACCTTCTGGGTGCACTCCACTAGAAAAAGCGAAGAAAGCTTCAGATGGGCATGCATGCAGCTTCCTAAACACACTGTGTGTACTCAGTTCCTAAGGGTAAGGTGAGTACTGCACATGCAGAAAGCCCCCCCTAAGGGAATAATCATGGGAAAGTGGAGCCAATACAGCCCTAGGATCAATATTAAACGCTCCCTTCTCTCTTTGACCTTCAGGAGCCCTCTTGAATCTCTTCCAAGTGAACTTTCTTTCCTTTCCTGTTCTAAAGCCTTTTAAATTAAACTTCCACTACTGCTCTGAAACTTGCCTCTGTCTCTTTTTTTCCTTTATGCTCCTCTGTTGAATTCTTTCTTCTGAGAAGGTAAGGACAGATGTTGCTGCAGACCCATATGGATGTGACGCCGGTAACCTGGGGTAACTCAGATACCTGCCACAAGTAACGAAATGACTGGTTTTGATCTGCTACATTGATTTACGACCCACTAAGGAGTAAGGACCTACAGTTTGAACAACACTGCTGTAGACCATGGTAAAGCACCATGATTTGTCACTACAGGGCCTAATAAGCACTCTAGTACCTACTAAGCATCAAACTAAGTTATCAGCTATAGAGGAAGCATGGGGCTTTCTGAAAAACCAAAAGACCTCAGCAAAGTCTCAGAAAAGCTGCTGTTAAGAGCATTGTTGCCATCAGCAAAAGCCACTAGAAGCAATTTCTGTCTCTCAAAGCTGTCAAAGATAATAGGATCAACTAAAGGGAGGAACCTAAAGGGAGGATCCTTACTAAGAAGATCAAGGCCAATAAGAGCAGGTGCCAGGAGCCTTCACCATCAGGATGCTCCTCTGCTGAAAGAAATTGCCAAGAGGAGCTGAGACATCCCTGACAGATGATTTGATAGTTAACAAGAACCATCATTATAGCATCAGAGTATCTGGATGGAAGAATTTAAATGCCCAGAGGTCTTTAGCTTTATTCCTCTTTACAGACCTTGTCATCTTTAAAATCAAGATAATTGTTAAGTTGTTGGGTTTTTTTTTTTATGCAATTGTCACCAAAAAGGAAGAATAATAATTTTCTGGCTAAAATCCAATAAAGCTAGAGGCCCAGAAAACCACAGAGACACTGAGTTGTCAGCCCTTCAATTTCCTGTCGCTCAGAAAAGCGGGTAAATGGGCTGCAATTTGTAGTGAGAGTCTCACAGCAAATGCAATTGCAAGCGCAGTCTGCCAACTAAACTAGTAGAAGAAGGTAGGGTAGTGGGTGGGTGAGGGTTATAGCAGGATATGACGGGAAAAAGATTTTAAGGAGAGCTAAATATTTTAGATCTTGAAGC
The DNA here is from genome assembly GCF_009761245.1 of Sapajus apella. NCBI lineage: Eukaryota > Metazoa > Chordata > Mammalia > Primates > Cebidae > Sapajus > Sapajus apella. Next base: position 28,988,094 of record NW_022436943.1, on the reverse strand, counting down.
AAAAAGACGAAGAGTGTAATGTTTCTAAAATCAGACATCTAGAGTCACCAACCATCCTGGTTTGCCTGGGACTGTCCCAGTTTTAGCACTGAAAGTCCTGCTTCCCAGGAAACCCCTCAGTCCTGAGCAAACTGAGAAAGTTGGTCACCCTGAGTCCAGTTAGTTTGCAACTTACAAATAATGTGACTGCTCCTCACAGTCTCACTAATAGAATGACTCACTTATTATCAGTGTGACTCAGCATCTCTCAGTAACTTACTTAGCATCTATGAGCTTTAGTTTCTTCATCTGCAAAATGAGGATACTAGTGCTTATTCACAACCAATCAAAGGAGATCAGAAGTACTTTTTGGTATTGCAGTTCTATTCCTGCACAGATGCAGAGGCTTGCCTCACAGTCAACTCTGAGCACAATAGCACCTAAGACAAGAATGCAGAGAAATGACTGAGTAATCTACCTTTAGTATGGAGTCAGTAGGATTGTAGTACTTGGGTCCTAGCACTGATGGCAGCCTTTCTGCACCCTAGTAAGTTTTGGGGGTTTTGTTTTTGTAGTGATGGGGTCTCACCATGTTGCTCAGGCTGATCTTGAATTCCTGTGCTCAAGCAATCCTCCTGCCTCAGCCTCCTGAGTAGCTGGGACTACAGGTGTGCATCATGGCACCGGCTCACCTTGGTAAGTTAGGAGTGACTTGGGCAATGCAAAAGTAGCCTAGCAGCCCAAGAGCTTTTAGGAACAAAGGAAAAATAGGAGTTTGTAAAAAGAGTATGTTAATTATAATTTCACACACATGCCCTGAAATGTCAGTGACAAATATGCAAGCTATTCAGCTTGTTTTGTCTTATAAACAGAACAAAAATGGTGGATAAGTTTATTAAATGTAGCCTGTCAAGTGTAAACAAATTGACATTATTCTGAGAGCGATATTATAGACAATTTACATTTTATTGCTTTTGCATTGTCTCTCTCCCGTTGGAGGTAGTTTTTTGCCCTGCTTGGACTCAGAGAGCTGGCTATATTTATTTGAATAGCTGCACTTTCAGATTCATATGTTCCAATTAAGTTAATGGCCCTTGTTTTTGTTGTTGATATAAGGTCATGACTAAGCTACTTCATGCTTGTATTTTTACTTCTTACCACAAGTGTTTCTAGACAAAGACTATAAAAAATGATTTTTGAAAAATCCAGCTTTTAAAGGTGATATCATTTAGTCAAAGTCTAATACTACTCCTTCAAGAAGAATGTTCTCTCAAGGTTGCTGTACCCCAACTTTTAAAAAGCATGCTTTGGGAGGACTTTTTAAGTATAATGTCAGAAGATGCGGTGTCATAGATTCATGAATTACCAGAGGTAAAATGAAAGCCAAAAACAAACACCATTGTCAGGGATGAGGTATGGGAGGATTCAGTGAAGAAGAAAAGTAAACTTTACCAACTACTACGAAGGCCAAGATTTTTCAGAGCAATGATGCACAAGTCTTAAGAAATGAATTGTGATCTTTAAACTGTACTTGAGGCAAGAAATGAAATGAATAGAAATAAAATTTTAACATGACTGGGAGAACATGAAATTTAAGAAAACATAAAACTTCATAACCAAAAAACTTCCCAAACATAATACTTAAAGAAAAGAAAATAATGTTTTCTTCCCCATTCTATATGCACCAAGCACTGAACTGGCTGCTCTCCTTGCATATATTTTGGAAATAGGTATTGGAATCCATATTCGATCTGAAAAGAATAAGAAACTTATTGAAGGTTACATAGCATTAAATAACTGCTGGGCTTTGAACTCAAGTCTGTCTGTTTCCAAAGTACATATACAGTTCAAATCAATTAAGATAAGCTCTTTCCAAAAATTGATTTGCATAAGATTTCTCTTTTTCAGGACTTAAAAATCATGATTTCCCTTGACTTCTTTGTTAACTTCTAGACCAAGTTTCTGCCAATGTCTCTTAGGCCTATCCTCAGATTGTGAGCATTCATTCATAGCTGACAAACATAATTTTCTTAAAGGTTATAGGCCACAGCAGAATGGGACATCATATCTTTGCCAATTAGACAGTATCAATTCTGAGAAGAGTCAGCTAGGTTTGCATACCTCCTCTGCTAGCAGTGGGACCTAGGCAAGTCATTTACTCTCTCTAAGCTTCAGATTCCTCATCTAAAAAATGAGGATAATAATAGTACATGTCTCTAGGTGTGTTTAAAGATGAAATTAAGTGGTATTAAAGCAATTAACAAAGCACTTAGTGAAGAGAAGTGTTTTATCTGAATCACTACATGCAGTCATTTGCAGGGATCCAGGAGTTTGGTTATTTTCAAAGTAATCTACACATATCCTTCATTGACACAGAAATCCCTAGGATTCATTAGGGTTGATTTAATGTCCCAGGAGTTATGAGTACCTACTGAGGCTGCTTTGGCTTCACACAACCCAGTCAATGCCTATAGGAACCAAGATAAAGACTGCTTTATACTGGGACTTGGGCACTTGTTTGGGCAGGCCACAAGGCTAATTATACCCACCTTAGTGCACTGAGCCAGAACAATCCAACAGCTAGCAAAGAAAGAAAGTACTGCCATTCATCTTCCATCTGTCTGTGACTGGGCCGACCAGTGCCTTGCCCTTGCCAATCCCTTAGTATTTAAGGATCAGAGTCATGCCATTTACCTTAGTATGCATCTTGAAGAATATGCAATAATTTATCCAGGCACTATGCTAAGGATTGGGGATGGAGAGGCAAATAAAACAAACAAGGACCATTCTCCTAAGCAGCTCCTATTCACAGTAGAGATACACGCAATAAAAAATATGATTTTTCAACAGCAAAAGAAGTTATGAAATAAATGAAATGGAACATTGGAATAGAGAGTAAGTGGAGGGTCTAGAGTCATCTTAGAAGGCATCTCTGAGGGGTAACATCTGAGCTGGGACTTAAAATACTTTAGAAAGTAAGTGGTGATATAGGAAGTAAGGGAGGCAGTCATTAAAAGATCGCATTACATAAAAGTCATTACACAAGGCCTGGGAATGGCTTAGAGATATTTATAAGATTGTAAGATAAATGCATTTTTAACATATTCATAATAAAACCTCTTGCATCATAAGTGGAAGATTAACCATAAAGGTGTGTCCACTTCTAAAGTGTTTTGTTCAAACATAGCATCCTGCCTGTCTGCTTATATTTCCTTCCCTCCCTGTTAAAGACCAAGATAGTATCTTTAACTGAAAAAGACTTTTACCTCTTTTTTTTTTTTTTGGTGAAGTTTCACTATTCTTGTTGCCCAGGCTGGAGTGCAATGGTGCAATCTCGGCTCACTGCAACCTCCACCTCCCAGGTTCAAGCAATTCTCCTGCCTGAGCCTCCCGAGTAGTTGGGATTACAGGTGCCCACCACCACGGCTGGCTCATTTTTGTATTTTTAGTAGAGACAGGGTTTTGTTATGTTGGCCAGTCTGGTCTCGAACTCATGACCTCAAATGATCTGCCCGCCTCAGCCTCCCAAAGTGCTGGGATTACGGGCATGAGCCACCAAGCCTGGCTGACTCCTACCTCTTTAAGCCTCTGTATCCTCATCTGTCAAGTGGAAATAACGAGGCCTCAGAATTGTTTCATAACTTGCAGTGAGGACTAAAAGAGATGATACACACAAAACCATCTACAGAGCATAGCTTCCAATCCACCTGAAAAAAAATGGCCAATCTGTGTGACTTTGCCTAGATGTGAGACAGACTCAGATTGATGCTTTTTAATGTATCTGTGTGGGACTTTTTTCATAAAAGTTTAAATATGTGAGATCTTTGCACTAAATAAAATATAAGAACCAAAGGACCAAATAAGAAAAAGCAAAACAGGCCAGGCACAGTGGCTCATGCCTGTAATCTCGGCACTTTGGGAGGCTGAGGAGGGCAGATCACTTGAGGCCAGGAGTTCGAGACCAGCCTGGCCAACATAGCAAAACTCCATCTCTACTAAACATACAAAAAATTAGCCGAGTGTAGTAGTGCACACCTGTAATCCCAGCTACTCGGGAGGCTGAGGCATGAGAATAGCTTGAACCCAGGAGGCAGAGGTTGCAGTGAGTCGAGATCATACCACTGTACTCCAGCCTGGGTGACAGAGTGAGACTCTGCCTCAAAACAAAACAAAAAAAGCAAAACAGATGAGTATTAGAAGATGAGGAAGGAGTGGGAGAGTAAAAACAGTGACATCCAGCTTCCAGAGGAATGAATGCAAGCCCCAAAGGATCTTGATGCTGCCTTGCCATCAGGAAAAGTACCGTGTTCCTGAGTCACAGAGTCCCATAGGCCTTGTTCCTGAGAGGCACATTGAGGGACCTTACTAGAAAAACTAACAGGCCTAAATTCATGTTTTCCCACACACAGCAGTACTTTCCATTTCCTTTGGATTCAAGTCGATTTGGATGTTTTGTGAGCGTAAACATTACAGTAGAGAATTACAGTGTTTATTTTTTCATTCATTCCACACACAAGCACTGACGCACACCTTTCATGTACCATGTATCTATCATTCAGGGCCCTGTAGCTGGGAGAGTTGGGAGGTCCCCTTCACTCCTACTCTCATGTCAGGGCAGTGCTTCTACGTGCGAATTCCCGATCGAATGAAATCAATTTATACAATGCTTGTGCACAAGTACTTGAAATGGAATATTAAGCCATTGCTGTAAAGCTGATAGTGGATTAGCATATTCCCTTTGGAGTGTGGAAAATGGAGTAGGAGGCATGGTTAATTCCCAGCTTCCCAGAGGAGGTTTGAGAAAACTAGTCAGTTATCTAAAAACTTAACATTTTTCAATGCTGTTTAACATGCGACAACTGAAAGTGGAAGTTGGCCCTGGCTACTACTTATTAAAACTCACAGAGCACTGTTGAGAAGATGTATGGTTTTAGCATCATTAAAATTGAATTTTCAGAAAAGATAAAAATCAAATGGCAAGAAACAGATGCTATTTGGAACTTAGCAAGTACTTGGTATCATCTATAATTCAGATTACAAAACCTTTAAAAATATGGAGGATATCAAAAATAAAACATCCACTCACTAGCAAAATCAACATAGTATATAGCATTTCATCATTATGCATTACAAATAACCCAGCTTTCTTTCTAATGGTCCTTGTGCCTGCATTTTAAATGGTTGTATTCTCAACCTGAGCCAGAGTTATGCATTATTTCCCCAACTTACTCTTTGAGAAATCTCAGTTTCCCATAATTGCCACTTGTTTTGCTGAAACAAATATAAACTCAGGTAACTGCTTAAAAATATATCTGTTTAGGGAGAGAAGGGTGTCTCATGTGTAAAACATGTAACAGAAAGATTTATTCAGGGATTTCTAGGCATGAATGAGGGCATCATTTACACAAACACATAACAGGTAACTTTAGAAACTTCATTTATAACTAAGTCACCTTTATAGAACTTAAAAACAAAAACTAGGATTCTATGCAGCAAGCACAATATTAGATTTAGTATGCATTTCACTTGGTCTTTAGGGAGGAGTAAGTATCGTTATCCCCATGTTACATGAAATGAGGGAGGAGTAAGTATTGTTATACCCACGTTACATGAAATGATAAAACTGAAACTGAATGGTTATGTAAATTTCCCAAGGTCATTTAGTCGGAACCCAAAAACATGTCTGTTTGGCTCCAAAATCTATGTAGGTCGTACAATATCCTGCTACTGTTATTGTCCATGGCTCCCGTTCAATAACCCCATAAAATGACACTATGGCAAAAAATAAAATAAAATAAAATCATACTTGATTTTCTACATAGTTTGTCTAGCACTGAAGAATTGGAAGGAACTCTAGAAATAATTAGATTAAACATCCGATCTCAGACAAATCTATGTCATTTACCTGTAGTGCTCAAAGGTAATAGTAATGCCACTGAAAATTGCAAGCTGGTATCCTTTTTGCTACGTAGTGTATCATTTTTAGTTTCGGAAGGAGTGAGGTGATATTTTTTGCTCAGAATTCTTTTTATCTTAATGATAAACAGAAACCACATTCAGGCCTCAGATTTGCTATTTAGATTTTTAACCATTTAGAGAAGACTTCAGCTCAATACCATTACATTTAACTTTGGATTTCAACAACTTCAGGAACCCAGCTAAATTAATCAGGAATCTTTTGATTGCAAGTGATAGAAATATAATCAAACTGACATAAGCAAAAACAATATAAATGGCTCACATGACTAACTAGTCCAGAGGAGTGTGTTTTTAGGCACTACTTGGCTCTAAATAAGCTCTTCTCATATGTTGGCAAGATGACCACCACCACTTCCTGGCTTGTGTTCTACCAGCTTAATGACCATAACAGCCTCTTTCCTAACAGTTTCAACAAAAGTCTTGGGGTTGAATTTTATTAGGTCAATTCACTGTTAAACTAAGTGCCATGACTAGCAAGTGAAAAATGTTGATTAGCAAGCTTGGGTCATCTGCTCATCACATGGACTCAGAGTTGGGGATGAGCGTGGGGACCCAAAGGAAAACTGAGATACCATTTCCCAGAGCAAGCAAAACGGATTCTGGGCAGCTAAAAATAGCTGGTATCCACCCTGCGTGGTTCTTATTTTTATTGTTATGTCTTTTTTTTGTCTGCTGTTAACATAACAAATCATAAAAATTCATAAAGTCTTTTCCTGAGAAGTACTTTCTTATTCTCAGGACATTAAGGATCAACTCTGTTCAAGAAGAACTTGGTACACAATATACACCTTCATGCAATAAATGCCCAGTTCTAAACACTGACATTGGCAAGTTCTGAATGTTCCCTACATCTATGGCCCCCTAAAGGGATAGACTCAACCACTTCTACCTGAGGACCAAACAAGACAATTGGGCAAAAGGGTTTCCAGGAGTATGGGCTCAATGCTCTGAAATTTAGCATCAGCATTTGTTAACTTAGGTGTGCTTGATTGGAGAGCTTTTTGAGACTTTATGAAAACAGATGAATAGGCAAGTCTTTTTGAGACTTTGTGAAAACAGAACTAGGACTAAGTACTAGAAAGAGAGGAGGACTTGAAGGATATTCAAGAAGAGGTAATCCAGCAAATAGCTCCAACATCAAGGCATTGCAGGCACTGCTGTTACTTGTCAGGGAATGACAGCCTCAAGGTTTCCTATAACCAGCCACCCAGCAGGACTTTGGCAGGAGGTTCGGGGAAAGGTGACAAAGTTTTAGATATAGTTCTAGTTCTAGTAAGACAACTACTCTGGAAGACAAGGTAAATATGGCATACTGGAGTCTGAGTATACAACTGTCAAGTCATTTTACACTATACACTTACAAATGTACCCTTTGTCACAGAAAAATTCAGCAGTCTTAGAAATGCTAGGCTGTACGTGTATGACAACAAACACTGTATATATTGTATGTGCTATGCACTAAGCCAACTCCTTGACATGCCATACAGATAAAGAAATCAAGATCCATGGTGATTTAACAGCTTTCTCCAGGTCAAAAAGTAGCAGGCAGCAGAGCCAGACTTTGAAGGCAGGTCTGTCTGACTTAGAAAGGCTGACCTTCTCCCAGGAATCCTGGGCTCCCTGCTGTTTCCCATAGGTTACTGGGACTGGGTCTTTGACATTTTCCAACAAATGTCCCAGATGCCAACCTCCTCCCTCCTATTTTCCTGAGTCTCCAAATATGCTTTGCTCCTGAATTCCCCCTTACTTGGCCCAGCTTTGGGTCTTCCTGCTACCACTACAATTGTTCTACACCCAGTGACTACAACTATTCTATTGAATAAGTCTCCTCGTTCCATGATTTGGCTCTGTGTCTCCACCCAAAATCTCATGTTGAATTGTAATCCTCAGTGTTGTAGGTGGGGCCTGGTGGGCAGTGATTGGATCATGGAGGTGGTTTCTAATGGCTTAGTACCATCCCCTAGTGCTGTCTTGATACAGTTCTCACAAGATCTGGCTATTTAAAGGTGTGTGATACTTTCATCTTCATTCTCTCTTCTGCTCCATCATGTGAAAATGTGCCTGCTTCCCCTTGGCCTTCCATCGTGATTGTAAGTTTCCTGAGGCCTTCCAGGCCATGTTTCCTGTACACCTTGTGGAACTGAGTCAATTAAAACCTCTTTTCTTTGTAAATTACCCAGTCTCAGGTAGTTCCCGATAGCAATGCAAGAATGGACTAATACAATAACATATCACCTGGACCCAATGGTTTTTTGTTTTTTTTCTAAAATTAGCTGGACTTCTTCTCTTGCCCACTCCTACCTACATGGGCTTTCCAGACTCTAGTATCTGCCAGTCTATCCTGTTTTTCTGAAGTTAATGAAATTGACCTTTTTCAGGTTCCAAGATAATCACTGTAATCTTCCTTTGCTTTAATGAATGTATTTGTCAACGGAAAGAAAAACATCTTTAGGCATTCTTCTATTAAAAAGCTTCAACTTTAGACTCTTGATTTACAAATTCTAATAAGTGGAGTGTAAAAAGATGAGATTGTGGCCTAGGTAATTTAAAAGTGTATCCTATTATTGAGAAACTCAGCAAGGGATGAGAATTTCTGCAGCTACCTGGTGAGTAGCCTGTCAATAGAAATAAATTATATATATATATATGTGGACTCTAACCTCTAAGTCCTGTTTCTGGTACTTTATGGAGACAAAAACTTCAGAACCCAAAAGTATATATACAAGTATGTTTGTTATAGCACTGAGAAAGATGGCAAAACTTACAACAACCTACATAGGAGAAAACTTGAATGCATCATGGCACACTCAAGCTGAGAATGCAGCTTTTTAAAAGAATTAGCTAGATCAATAACTATTAAGCTGCAGGAAAGTCTTGTCCCTTAGGCCAGCTTGATGTTCTAAATACCTTGTAAACACCTACTGATGAATGAGCCATGGACCATCCTTCTGTGTTCCTTAGCCAATCTTACCCTGACCTGGCTCTACCACTCTAAATTCCTGGCTCATCTCCTCACCTTGAACCTATTTTTGGCCTTTTGGCCTTTACTATTAGGTTACCCTAGTATTAAACTCTCACTATTCCCCAATGGATTCTAAATGTAGTCCTAAAAGTAGTGAGTCACATCTGTATACATTGAGCTACAGGGAAGTCTAGAATGTTGCAAGGAATTGTATTATAGGATGTCATTTTGGAAAAACAAACAGTGGCCAAGGATATAGATACAGCTATAGATACATAGAGAGACAGATGATCGATAGATAGGTATTTTTAAGAATTTGAAGAAAGTTACAAAAATTTTTTTCACCAGAGTGTTTTTCTTGATAATCTTGGATGTTAAGGATGGGAATAGAGACATGGTGGTGAGGGTATATTACTACGATTTTTTTTAAATTTAATAATCTTTGATTTATTTCAACAGTTAAGTCATCACATATTATTAATAGGATAATTTTGGAAGAGGACTTCAATAAAAAATGTTAAAGGAAAAATAAAGTTCAATAAACATAACCATAAGGAAAAGGGAGCATAATGAAAAACATCCCCTTTACAACTTCAGGGATACCTCTCACCTCTGTGAATGCCACCGTTTTCCTATCTCTTAGGAAAACAACTTAAGAATACCATAGGAATGGTGCTCTTTGGAATTATATAACACAGCAGCCCAATATTAGCATTCCAGGTAAAAACAACAGCAAGGAAGCACCTCAAATGAGAGACTGACAAAATATGAATTAGAGAATAGATTTGCTCTCATTTGCATTGGAAAAAAAAGTTCACAAACTTTAGCACTTTATTATGAGCAACAAATTGCATGAGACACACCTAAATGTGACTGCACACACACCCAGTTGTTTGCAACACACCAAGATATTCTGACTTCATATCAGAGAGTATTATGGCAAGTAGAGAGGTTCTAAGCAGAATTCTAAACATGATTATTAGAAATGAAGTAACATAATTTGATTCATATTTTAGAAAGTCCCCTTGAACAATAGCACAGAGAACAATATCTACCCTGCCCCTGTTCCAGCCTGGGATGCCAGTCAATATGCACACACCCACTGACCAACAGACATAAACCACAGACCATCCTTGTAGGTTCCTCACCTACTCTCATCCTAACCTAACTCTATTCAACTCGAAATTCTTCATTCATCCCCCAGCTAAGAACCTGTTAACAGAAAAACCAAACTCTGTAAAATATTTTAAAGAGGTTTATCCTCAGCCAATATGAGTGACTATGGCCCAGGGGAAACATAAACTTAAGAAGCCTTGAGTTAGTGATCCTGAGCTGGTCAGATTACAGTTTGGTTTTACATAGTTTAGGGAGGCAGTAGTTACAGGCAGAGACATAAGTCAGTACATAGAAGGTGAACATTGGTTTGGCCCAAAAAGGTAGGATATCTTGAAGCAGGGGCTTACTGGTTATATATAGATGGATTCTGATATTTTTTAATTTGCAGTTGATTAGAGTAAGGCTCTGTCTAAAACTTGGAGTCAGCAGAAAGGAATGTTTAAGTTAAGCATGCTATGTCAGTGTCAGACACAATATACTGGGTCCAAGTGACCTGTTTGTTAACAGCCTGCAAGTGTAACTTATTAGGTCTTGCTTATAATTTGGTATCTTATTGCCACAAAGAGTCTGTTTTGTCAGTCTCATAATCTCTGTTTTTAACATTAATGTTGGTCAGTTGTGACTAAACTCCAAGAGAGAGGGAGTATAATGAGGCACATCTGACTTCTTTTCCCCATCATGGCAAGGAACTCTGTTTCAGGTTTTTCTGCAGGTGCCCTTGCCTAAGCGGGATCTGTTCAGTTGGTAGAGGGCTTAGGGTTTTATTTGGAGTTTACAAACCTATCTTTGGCCCTTTAGCCTTTGGTGTTTGAACCCTCCAGAGTTTAACTCTCCATGTTCTCCAATGGACTCTGATTTCAAAGTGTCTGTTGACTTCCTCCACTCACAGAACACCTTCAACAGGAGAGTCTAGGCTGGTCTTGCCTTCTCATACTCAATACCCACTGCTGGCCTTGATGGAAATCCAAGCCAGGCTAGTCCCAGATTCTCCCTAAGGAAATGATTGGAGATGATGAGTCAGGGGTAGTGGGAACTGGAGACAAAAAAAACTGGTGAGAGCAAAATTACAACAATTCAAGCCAGAGGCAATGGGGAATAAACTAAACTTGAAAATATTACACAATACAAATAAAGTGCTGAATTGACAATGACTAATTCTAAGAGATGAATTATGAAAAGTTTACTAAACTTACTAACTTAAGCAAATATATCCACGCACATATATGCACGTGCACACATACACACACACACACACACACATAGAATAAATAATATAAATTGAACCTTTGATATTAACTTTAATTCTCCCATACCTAGGAACTTATTGAAACAAAACTTTCAGCCATACATGCTTTTAAAATATGATTCTGAAATGTTTTATTTTGTTTGCCTCCATTACAAGAAACAATTTCTTTTTTCAGGACTTTTACAGTCATTGCAGAAAATTCTTTCACTGCATACAATTGCTCAAAGTTCAAATCCTAAGCACAGTATCTTAGGGTTCATAAAGCAACCTCAGTGTGTTTTATAGGGTCATTTTTTTTCAGTTCAAATTGTACCTTAAAAGATATCATAACATGACGGGTGTTGTACTTAACGGCAATAAAGACACCAGTACCTTACTTGCAGCCCGCTTCATGCTTTTATGCAATCCTCTTGGTCCCTGTTTACATTTATCGTACTTGCTTGGCTCCTGTATGCATTTCAGTTTATTATCTCTCATATTATTTTCATAGCTATATCTATATATCATTTTATCTGCTACTACTCAGATCCACATAATACAGGATTTACAGTGCTTTCATTCTCCCCCAATATTCATTTGCCAAAGTCTCTATTGCTGCTGCTGCTGTTACTGCTGCTGCCTGTACCTAGGAATCTCTCCCACCTCCTGCTCCCTGTTTTCTCCTTCTGTCTCCATTTCCCCTCCCTTATTCCCTCCTACACCTTACCCAAGGATTATAAATTCAGACTATTACCTGAAAAGTGACCTCCACAGTACCAAAGTCATGATACTAGCTTACTTGCTGGATTACAATATTAGGCACCAGCCTGGGACCCAGCCAACCAACTCCTGGAGGTATACCAGTTAGTAGTTTCATGGCCTTCCATCAAAAAGCCTGAATACGGCTATTTTTTTAAAGGCTAATTTGTTACATCATTTGAGAAATCTTTAACGCTGCTCAGTTAGATTGTAAATCAGGTGACTCTACAGCATTAGACACATTTCTAATCAAGCATCTAATCACATCATATTACAAACAAACCATCAGCATCACAAATTGTTTATATTTCTTATCTTCAAACATAATCTATTTTGTTTTAAATTTCTAGTGTTTTACATCTCTCTACTTAGGAAAAGAAAATATAGTAGCACTAATAACATTTTTAATTTTGGTAAGGGTGGGATAGATACTGTTCACTATGGCAATTATCATACTCTCCCTATGTTATGGGCTGAATGTTTGTGCCTCACCCAAATTCATACCTTGAAGCCTTCACCCTAATATGATGGTATTTGGAGGTGAGGCATTTGGGAAGTAATTAGGTTTAGATTGTCATGAGGGTGGAACCCACATGATGGGGTTAATCCTCATATAAGAAGAGGTAGACAGGTATCTCTCTCTTTCCTCCTCTTTCTCTCCCATGTGTACACACAAGGCCATGTGATCAAACAGCAAGAAGGCGGCAGTCTGCAGCCAGAACTGTGAGAAATAAATGTCTATGACTTAAGTCACCCAGTCTATGGTATTTTGTTATAGCAGCTCCAGCTGACTAAGACACCCAGTAATAAATTTAATAATCATAAAAATCAAAATTAATAAATGAGTTGCACAACTGATGACTAGTCATCAGCACATTAACTTCCCTGTATGCAGAACTAGCCATGTTGCCTTATTCACTGGTGACTCTGAAATGGTCTTCATTAAAACGACCATCTGCTCTGCTTGATTTGTTAAGTGGAATTAAAAGAAGAAACAGTAAGTTTATAGTTAGAACAACTTCAACTTATGTAACAGAAGGTAAATGATCTTTCATTTAGAGGAACTGAACAGCATATCTCCAAGGATTTAACTTAAATTAATGCTTGTTTTGTGACAGTTCAGGTGGATTTTTCATTTGGATGGTTTTGTCTCCAATGGACTTAATGAAAGCTGAATATTCACACTTGTCTGACTTGAACATTGAATTGTTTCATTTTATCACTCTTCCATGCATCATCTTTGATAAGAAGCAGCAAATATTATATAACAATTTCAAGGCCAACTAGGTCATTCAATGATTATTTTTGCTTTCTGTTCTGTGCAGACTATCGAAGGCATCTTGTTTGTAGAGTTTCCTGCTGATTATAGTATTAGAGATTCTCTGATGCTTTTATGGGAGAAGTAAGGCTGTGCTCAATATTTAACATGAATGGACATCTTTCTGCAAGCTTTTTAAATGAATTGTCAGTAGTCATTTTGGCAGAAGTAGAACTTAAAAGCATTAGGAGCTAACTGGAAACAGCTAGTTGAACCAAACAATAAAGAGCTCTCAGAATCAAAACAACATTGGACAAGATGTGCTATCATTCACAATGCACTCTTCCATGAGTACTGAGGAATTCCTAGTTGCTTTATGTTTGTACACATAGATATTCAGGATTAATAGGTTTTATTTCTTGGCTACTTATGATTTTTTCAGAGCTTTAAAAATTATGTCCTTTTCCACTTTTATGGCTAATTCCCTATCACTGCCTGCAAGGGTAATCAAATTATTTTTATCACTTCTTCCAGGTCATTAAAAATGATATCCAATGTAAGTAGCCTCATAACAATAATCCTACTAGCATTCTCCTTAGGTAACCTCTTCCTCTCTCAATTCACAACAGAACCAGTTTTCATTATGTTTTATGTGCCCTTGCTCCCCCTCCAATCTATTCTCCACACAAGAGTTCAGAGCAATCTTTCTAAAACATGTCATTCCTCAGCTTAAAACCCTTTATTACCCTTCCATTATACTTAGGAGAAAGTCCAAAATCTTTCAACCTTATGAAGGGCCATCCATGAGCTTGTCCCTACATAACTTTCCAGCCTTATCTTATGCAAGTTGCTTTTTCGTCTGCTGGTCTAGTGCCTTGGCTACCTTTTAGCTTTGCAAACATGACAAAGTTCACTTTACCTGAGGGCCCCCACACATACACAGGGGACAGGGCCTGTATCCCAAAACTTAAGCTTCATTAGCTTCATGTAACTTCCTCCTCTTCCCTCTGAACTTTTTTATAACATGTAACGCAACATGGGCGATGATTTTCTGCCTCCCTAGTTTGGCTGTGAGCTCCATAAGGGCAAACCTGGGTTTGCCATATTTACCACTATATTCTCCTCTGCAGATTGTAAGTACTTCAAGGATATTTATGGAATGAACAAATAACTCAGTGAGTAAATAAGTTTTTTGTCATAATAAGCTTACATCTGAATCATTTAGCATTTACTTACAGATTCAAAAGAAAAAAGAAAAAAAATGCTTTGATAGTAATAATGACAAAACTTTGACTTCAGCAAACCATGGCTCTTTTTCCTTTTTGGTCATCTCAGTAAAAAAGAGCAAAAAAGACAGACAGTATATAAAGAATAACTTTGTGCCATCGGAGCAGGATGGTGCTTATTTCCATTATGTTTGCAAGTTTCAAGTTTGGGATATATTCTAAGCAGATAGTCTAGTTCTTTCAATTATCTGCCTCCATACATGATAGGTTTCATTTGATCATCTTTCATTTCTCATCAGATTACGAAAGACAAAAAGTTTGTATAGTCGTTCGGCATAAACATTCCACTGAGTATAACAAAATTATATGCCACTGAACATTTAATAACCAGTTAGGTATCGAAGGAAAACAAGTATGTGCTGTAGTATTTGCCTGTTCCTGTGGTGTAAATACTACCAACATTGGGCCAGATGTGGTGGCCCATGCCTGTAATCTCAGCACTTTGGCAGGCTGAGGCAGGTGGATTGCTTGAAGTCAGGAGTTTGAGACCAGCCTGATCAACATGGTGAAACCCTGTCTTTAGAAAAGATGCAAAAATTAGCCAGACATGGTGCATGCCTGTAATCCCAGCTACTCAGGAGGCTACAGCAGGAAAATTGCTGGAACCCAGGAGACAGATGTTGCAGTGAGTGGAGACTGCACCACTGTACTTCAGCCTGGAAGATAGAGTGAGACTCAATCTAAAAAAAATAAATAAATAGAAATAAATAAATAAATACTACCAACATGGCCAATTTCAAGCTAATCATGTTTAATAACTGGCTTCCAAAATTCCTAAACATTTAACAATTGGCTTTCACAAAATGATACGAGCAGCTCTAACATACCACTGGCTACATAATTTCACCAAAATATTTTGTGTTTTTTACATACATACATATATACACAGTTGTATAGCATATAGAATAAGTTACTAATAGTAAAATTCACCTTCAAAATATATGCTCTGTGTACTATAATATGGAAGAAAAAATTGTAGTTATGAAGAATGTATTCCTTCAGTTTACTGTGATGAAGTTTATTTTGTAATTATTTGATTTCTTCATCCCATTTCCATTTAGAGTCTGACCCAAAGCTATTTCATGGCTCTTAAATCCTATCTGTTCCACTTTATTCTAAACTTTTAAGTAGTAAGATTTCAAGTGTTAAAGACCACAATAATATTTTCCTCCTAGTTACTAAGAACAACAGTAGCTTACCATTCTCCGATTTCCTCTCACTTACTGTCTGCCATAATTCATGAATTATGGAGCATATATGAGTACTTACTGGGCTGATTGGCTCAGGGGATTCAACAGACACAACCCCTAGCTTCAAGGAGCTCACAGCCTGGTAAGGAGACGGACAAGGACAATTCCAGACAGAAAGTCCTAGGACAGATAGGTAATCACCCAGGGCCTAAATAATACATAGAATGTGTGTATAACTCAGCCAGCACTGAAAAAGGCAACATGGAAGTTTGAACTTGAAGAATGAGTAGGAATTGGCCATGGAAAGAAGGAGAGAGAAAGGCATTCCAGGGAGACGGAAGAGCAAGTTCAAAATTATGCCTGGGGAGGTCGAGCCGTGATTGAAACAATCAAAGCACAGAGTGTAAGAAGGGTGGAAAGAGTCCTGAGGCTGCAGAGACAGGTGATGGAGGAGCTTTGGGGGGTCACAAAGATCCTCTTGTGTTATGCTGAGGAAATTGGGCTTTATATCAGACAATGCATCAGAAGCATTTAAGGCGAGTTGGTGAATAATAGGATTGCTGCTTTAGAAAAAGTATTCAGACACTGGATTGAAGTTGGGTGAGACGGAAGTGAGAGACCACCTGTTGAGCAATGATCTCAATACAGTAATCAACTCTCCTTCCATCACTCTTTTCCCCTGAGTTCTGTATTCATCTTAATTCTCTGCAATTACCTAGTGACATCTTTTTACATTGAAACAAAAATGGTTCTACTCTGTTGTTTCCTTTGGTCCGTAAATCTCTCTCTTAAGCCCACTGTCTCTAAAAATAGTACTTAACATGAGTCAGCATTTTGCATCATAAATTTAACAGAGAAAAAAGGCATAGACTTAACAAAGCAAAAGGATTAAATGCTCAGAGCAAGTGTAAGTTTAATCAAGGGAGTGCCCTGTCTACTGTGGTTATCTGTTGCTGCATCACAAGCCATCCCAAATTTAGTGGCATATAACTAGCAATTGTCATTATTATCTCTTCACAATTCAGAGGGTTGACTAGATTCATCTACATGGTTCCAGTCTCCAGTGCTATTGAATTCAAAGGGGGATTGGTGTGGTGGCATCTCAAAGGCCCTCTCACTCACATGTCTGGTGGTTGTTGCTGGTTATTGGTTGGGACCTCAGTGGGGGCTGTCTATTAGGCCTTTTTATGTGGTTTGGGCTTCCTCAGAGCAGTGCTGGGTTTCAAGGTCAATGTCCCAAAAAGAAAATGCCTTTTCTACCCTAAATTGGTTATTCACATATAGTCCCTTCTATTTTAGAAGTGAGTCACTATGTCCATTCCCAAAGGGAAAAGATTTAGAGTCCACCTCTTGGTGGAAGAAGTGTCAATGAATTTCAGATGTCTTTTAAAAAGCCATCACAATCACTTTCAAGTTTTTGACCAATACAAGAACTATCCATTTTTATTTGGCACACCAGGCAGGAAGTGACAAAATATAACAATAACCAACAATATCCAGAATACACTGAAAGGGAATAAAGCCTCCCATATGTGGTCTGTGATAAACATTCAGGTCTTAAGAGACTGGACTGAAAAACAAATATGGAGGCCAAAGCTGAGACCAGTTGGTCAGGGTGTATTTCAAAAAGCCAACCAGCTCAAGGGCAGTAAGAAAAGAATCCATGTGTTACCTTCATATTACGGGATAAAGACAAATTCAATTTCCAAAGTGAGAAGGATCTGAAGACTGCTAGCAGAATCATTTTACTTTGAGGTATATACATATGTATGGGAAGTTGTAAATAGTTATCATTATAAACTATGGGTTGAATAATTACCAAAAAATAATTTACACTTTCAAAAGGTGATAAAGAACACCTCTAGCTATTATGTACATTGCTACCTGGATCCTAAAGTGGACAAAACTAGGTAAGAAGCTTCCCTGACAAAATTTTCTCTTAAGATTTATTTCTGTCCTGATGTGATACACTTTACACATCTACTGTGTAAGATGAGAAATATTTGAAATTCACACAGCTTAAGTAGGTTAGACCAATGTAATTTACAATACTTACAACACTCAACAATTATTTTTTAAAATTCTGAATAGAAGAGAGAAAAAAAGAACACACTAGTTGTAAACATTGAGAGAAAAGCTGAAGGGAGGCTGTTCCTTCTACCTAGTTTTAACAGTACTATTGGGACATAAGAAGAAAGCATTTTTATTCTCACTCCTTTATAGATTGCCTAATTTCTCAGTCTATTCTTCAGCAGGACTACTTGGGTTAACATAATAGAACCAAAGGATAATCCCTAGATTTAGCAATACTTTGAACCCCTATATTTAATACCTAGTAATGATCATTTTGACAGATAATTCACAACTTTAAAGCTCATAAGAATCAACTATGGAACTTATAAAAAATTCATATTTTGGGGTATCATCAAGAGACTTTGATTCAGCAGCATGTTTGGGATGAAAAAATTCATTTGAGTATTTTGGGTGTATCAATCACTGTTCTAGGCAGAAAGGGTACAACTGTGAAGAAGACACAGTCTCTGCCCTCAGGGAGCTGACACTCTAGACAGTGAGGCAGACCACAAATAAATAAATGTATTGTTTCAGGCAGTGAGTGCTGTAAAAGAAAAATAAGTATTCTAATTAGGCAGAGAGTACTGGATGGTACTGTTTTACCTAATTTATTTATTATTGTCTTTATCATTCATATTTTTTAGATAATCTCACTGTGTCGCCCAGGTGGAGTACAATGGCACTATCATGGCTCACTGCAGCCTCAACCTCCCAGGCTCAAGCAATCCTCCCACCTCACCTTCCTGAGTAGCTTGAACTATAGGCATGCGCCACCATACCTGGCTGCATTTTTTTTTGAGAGATGGGGTCTCACTATGTTGTCCAGGCTGTTCTCAAACTCCTAGGCTCAAGTGATCCTCTTGGCTTGGCCTCCCCCATAGTGCTGGGATTGTAAGAATGAGCCACAATCCCTGGCCTGTTTTACTTATTTTAAATGGGATTATCTTTATTGCTTATTATAAATATAACATATCTAAAGGAAAAAAAGCAAAATACCATATGTGTAAAATAGAAAGAAGAAGTCCCTTGACAGAGAAAAATGACTAAATTTTTCCCATTTTCCTGTGCTACTTCTTAAGAAGAAAATGATGCAAAACATTTTGAACATAATAATGCAGAGATCTTAAGATTCATTTGTTCATTAAACCATTGTTTATTGAACACTTACTATGTTCCAACCATTGTTTTAGGAGATGGAAACAAAGCAGGGAAGGAGACAAAGACCCTGTTGTCTTTAGGGGTAGAAATGCAAACATTAAAAAACAACTACTATAATTTCAAGTTGTGAAAGGAGACAAAGACCCTGTTGTCTTTAGGGGTAGAAATGCAAACATTAAATAAACAACTAATATAATTTCAAGAAAAGATAGGCAGGTATATTAGTCTGTTCTCACACTGCTATAAGGAAATACCCGAGACTGGGTAATTTATAAAGAAAAGAGGCTTAACTGGCTCATGGTTCCACAGGCTGCATAGGAAGCCTGGCAGCTTCTGCTTCTGGGGAAGCCTCAGGAAACTTACAATCATGGCAGAGGGTGAAAGGGAGGCAGGCACATCTTACATGGCTGGAGCGGGAGGAAGGAGGCAGTGCCACACACTTTTAATCAACCAGAACTCATGAGAATTCTGTCACGAGAATAGCACAAAAGGGACAATCCACCCCCATGATCCAATCACCTCCCACCAGGCCCCACCTCCAACATTCAGGATTACAATTCAACATGAGATTTGGGTGGGGACACAGATCCAAACCATATCAGCAGGGATGGAATAATATTCAAGTTTGGTTGA
Source organism: Sapajus apella (assembly GCF_009761245.1). NCBI lineage: Eukaryota > Metazoa > Chordata > Mammalia > Primates > Cebidae > Sapajus > Sapajus apella. Next base: position 28,968,476 of record NW_022436943.1, on the reverse strand, counting down.
AGGGGCGGCAGGACTGTAATGGAATCAAGAGTGAAAATATTTCTTGGCAAATAAAAGGAAAGAAAGTTTATATCAGAAACAGGATAGAAACAGCAAAGAACAAGCAGAGATAGAAAATCTTAAAGGGAAGGGATAGAACGAAGTTTATGTCAGATGACCTCAGCTTTCTCACTTCAGTAGAAAGCCTTATCCTAAGGAGCTGCTAGAAACCAGAAAGAAGCCTAGGAATCCTGGGGTGAAAGAAAGCTTTTGAATGGCTGTAGTGGAAAAGCAGAGTGAGGGTCAACAAGATAGGAATTAAGAGATTGCTGAAGAGCAGAAAATCTCCAGAAAGCATCTCCATTTTGGAAAACTTGGTCCAGACTTCTGTTATCTGTCTTCTGAACGACTCCTATCACATCTCCCCACTCCACTATCCACACTGCAGCCTGATCAGTGTGCCTTGTCCTGGGTCTTTTTTCACCCATCAGGTTCAAGATTCATGACCTTCGATTCCAGGAAAAATTTAAAAATCATTTCATTAATAGTTGCCTCACCTCTGTTTTAAAATCTTTTTTACTATGAAATATACTATAAATTAAAAAACATACATTTTATAATATGTCATATTTTTATAAAATCACAATATCTGTAACCATCACTTAGGTTAAGAACTAGAACACTACCAAGATGCTAGAAGCCTGGGGAAACTAACTTAGGCAAGATAGTCAGAGAAGGCCTCTCTAAGAGCTAACACTGGATGAAAGACCTGAATTAAACTTGGAAGATCTGAGAGGAATGGCATTCCCGACAGAAGGACCAGTTAAGGGTAAAGATTCTCTGAATTTGGAAAAATCTTGACATGTTCCAGGAACAGCAAGAAGGCCCATAAAGATAGCACAAGGTGAATGAGAAATGTGGCTGAAGGTGACACCAGACAGAGGCTCAGAGCAGCTCACAGGGCAGCACAGACAATTGTAAGGAGTTAGAACTGTATTTTGAGTATGATGAAAACTACCGAAAGATTTTAAGTAGTAGCTTATGTGATCTGATATAATTTTGAAATTATCATTCTGGTTATTATATGGAAAATTAATAAGAGGGCTATCAGAAGCAGGAAGACCATCCTGGAGGTGAAAAGTTACTAGATCTTAAATGTTGTAAAATAAAAATTTGCTGATGGATTGGCTGTGGGGTGTGTGAAAAAAAAAGAAAAAGGTCAAGGATGACTCTCGGGTTTCAGACATGAGCAATTAAAGGCATAGTGGTGCCATTGGCTGAATTGGGGTGCCCTAAGGAAGGAGCATATTTTTCAAAAGCCATAGATACAGGAGTTAAGTTTGAAATGCGTATTAGATATTCAAATGGATATGCTGAGTAGGCAATTGAATATGAAAGATTGCCATTCATGGGGAAAGATTGGGGGACTCAACAGTGTAAAAGTTCACCTAGGAAGTAAGACTAGATTATGAAAGCAGAGAAACTAGCCCTTCAGTCCTTCAAAATTTACAGATAAGAAAAGGGGGAAATCAAGGAAAAATAAGCCACTGGAGTAGGAAAAAAATCCAAGTCAGTGTGCTGTCTCTGAAGACAAGAGAATTTTCCAAGAATCAGAAAGTGATCAACTGGTCAAAAGGCTGCTGGGAAATTGACAACTGACCATTAAGTTTGGCAAAACTGAGATTGTTAGTAACCTTAGTAATCTGAAAAAGATCAGTTTCTTAGAGTAGTGGAAACAAAAGCCTGCTTAAAGTTGACTGGAACAAGAAAGCAAAGTGAGAGACCAGTATTGAGAGTTTTTTTCAAGAGGTTTTGCTAAAAGGGAAGAAGAGATATGGGCAATAGCTACATGAGAATAAAGGGTCTAGAGAGTTTTAAAACTGGGAATAATACAGTATGTTTGTGTACTGAAAGGAATGATCCAATAGAGAGAATTCAGTGATGCAGAAGATGGGAGATGGCTTGAAGGGAGAGTACTTGTGACACAAAGTCCTGGATAAATTAGAGGTGATAGAACTGAGTACACAAGTGAGAGAATTGTCTTACATTGAAAGAAGGCTAGTTCATCTATGGTAGCAAGAGGAAAAGTACAGGAATATGGATTTTTCATGTGCACCCTAGGTGATTCTAATGTGGTTGGACCCCTAATTACATCTGGAGAAAGACTTGTTTAATTAAACATTTCTTATACAAGGAAGGGGAATAGATTCATTTAGGTACCAACAAAAGATATGAAGAGAAAAAATGACTCTGCAAAGATCTGGTCCACTTTCACGTAAACTAGGCTGTCAACATCACCCCCTAAAATGGAGATGAAGTGAAGAATCGCGAAGGAGTATTGTGGGACATTGCTACCATCATTCAGATTTTAGAGAGAGCACACTCCAGCTGTCTGCCCACTGCCACTTCCTACCAAATTCCTTCCCAATTGCTCTAGCCAGTGAGGCTTAACATTCTTTGGGTCACTGACTGAATTGAAGATCTAATAAAAATTTGTGCTTTCTTTCTAGAAAAATGTACACATTCTCTAGAGCTCTTTTGGTTGCACACCACAAGAACCATCTTTGGCTTCCAAAAACAAAAACAATTTACAGAAGCAAATGGGAGATGTGATAGTTAATTTTATGTGTCAACTTTTTTACACCATGGTACCCAAATATTTGGGGCAGAGGAGAGAGAGAGACAGAGAAGGCAAAGGTGAAGGTGAAGGACAAGGAGAAGGAGAGAACTTGCCAGCAGACTGCTTTCAGACTCGGATTGCAGCATCAACTCTTTCTTGGGTCTCCAGCCTGCTGACCTATCCTGCAGATTTTAGGCTTGCCAGACTCCACCCACAATCATGTGAGTCACTTCCTTAAAATCCATCTCTTTTTCTGGAGAACTCTGACTCATACAGAGAAGTTCACAAATACAAAGAAGAGGCTGACAGATTGACTGGGAAAAGTAAGAATTAAGTAATTCTTACTTTTGGTCATAGGTTTTGGTCATAGGAATTCTCAGATCACCTCTGCTAGAATGAATAAACTCCAACTGATTTCATTCTTTTATCGCTTGATTCATGATTTAAATTTCAAATGACAGCTCTTCAACTAGCTTAACATGGGTCATATACATAGACATGGGCTACTGAAGCACAGGCACCTTTGTGAATAGCTTACCAGGGTGTATTCAATAAGGAAGAAGCTATGCACCCAAAGAAAACCAGAATGATGCTATTACTAAAATAATGCAGAATTCAGCATACTAGAGCACCAAAAATATCTAATGTTTCAACTACATGTAAACATAAAATTTTACATATAATTTTGGAAGAATCACAGACTCTCTCTCATTCTATATACAGCCTATATATATATCTTCTGGGATTCTTGAGCCCTGCCCACTATCAGGTGAAGAACTCCTTGTCTAAACATAAGTACTGTATATTCTTGGTTCTTACCTCACTGAATGATTAGGCTACTGAGTTATTCTGGAAAATGGAGAAAGTGGTGGCTTCTTTTCACTGTTTCCTCCTACCTCCAGTCTCAGAATGTTGGGTTCACATCCTCTTGAAGAAGAAAGATGGCATTAAACTGTTGGCAAGACTTTACTGTGGCCCCTTATGATACAGGAAAAGAGGTCTGAAACAAAAGAATATAGATCTGAATTACATTTCTATCAACCAAGAGACCTTCAGCTTGAGAACCTCTTTGAGCTTCAAGTCCTTGCCCTTAAATTTCCCTGCTTGCCTCAATAGATATTGTGAGGTTCATGTCATTACCTCAGAATACATTTTGTAAAGTATAAATTTATGAACAAGTTTCAGATGCAATCCCTATATCTATGTAGATATATAGATTGAGAGAGAGGAAGGAAGGAAGGAAGGAAGGGGTGGGAGGGAAGGAAAGGGAGGAAGGGAAGGGAGGGAGGGATGGAGGAAAGGAGGGAGGGAGGGAGGAAGATAAGAGATGATAGACAGTACTTCAGTGGTTGTCAAGCCTGGTTAATAACAGAAACATCTGCTAATCTTTTAAAAATGCAGATTCTCAGATTTCCACCTAGACCTACTAAATCAAAATCTCCAGGGTGAAAATATAGATATCTTCATGCATACATGTCAAGTTTCCCACATTATTCTTTAATTTTCTAAATTTGAGATCCCCATCACATTTCATATCACAATTATTACAGTGACCCATTGTGTGTTCATTATTTTGATAAAAGTCAGTATTACTACTTGCAAGACTATCTAGACTTTGTATTTTAAAATACCATAATTTATTTCACACATACAATCAATCAGGAATAGTCATAGAATCCAACAGCCCCACTGAGGAAATGCCAGTATACCAATAGCTGGCTTAGAACAAATTCTGCTCTCATTTATATGCTCAGAATCATTAGAGTAAGATTTTACAGCTTATGATCATTTTAAGCATCATCAATTTATGAGTATGGCTATTTCCACAGTTTCAAAACTTCGCAGAGAAATCTACAGCTTCCTGCAGCCCTTTAATATGGAGATGATGGAATATATTCTTCCGTTGGGTAGAAAGTGAGAGAAATTAAGGAGAATGTAAAATACAAAATAATGGTACCAGCCTTTGTGGTAACAACATTTTCTTCATCTTCTGATATGTCTTTATCATTGAGCTATGAGGATTATTTTCTTCAATTTTTCCTTAGAGGAGAAAGAAATTTCACAAATATTTAAAAATGAAGGCAGTAGTGACCTTCCATAAATACCTTTAGTTTCCTCAATCTTCTCCAGTTTTAGATTTGCATTGTTTTACACTAGATCTTAATAATGTCTTCATGCCACATCACATTTCTTAAAAATGTTAACTGTTGTTACATAAGCCATAGATAAGCATGACAGAGGTCCTGTCATCTCTCTTGTAATGAGCACTATGTTTCCTTGCTGAGGGTGATGTTTTTAGTTCTGTTTTCCTGAGAGAATAAAAACAGCATGTTTCAGCTGAGGGCTGTGTCAAAGCCTTCCAGTTTGGCTGTCTACAGATGGGAGCACCAATTCCTTCCTTGCTAGCATCTACTACACAGAAGGACCATCTTAAAGATGCCAAAGTGAAGTTAGGAATAGTCTTAAGTCTGGTTGTTGATCTTTGAAAGAATCTATAAAGATATTTAGCATTTTAACATTCTAAACAAAACTGATTAAAAATGTAAATTAACAAGTGAAAATACTTTCTTGCATAATTAGAGTATCCTTCCTTAGAGTTTTAGGTGCAAATGACAGCCCCCAGTGCACTGCTGCATGAAACACTGGAGCTCCCATCACAGGTTAGAAAGAGTTCATTCAACCTCTCCTCCTCCTAGGTCCACCTCTCCTGACTATTTAAAAGGCCCCCAGGCTGCTTTCTGGAGTCCAAAACTCCAGTCAATCTACTGTCCAATCCCATTTAGGCCAAAATTCATAGAAGCTCCCTTAAGATGGGTGGAAGCTCAGCAGTAATGAAGGCTGGACTTCTTCAGAAGTTAATATTGTACAGCTTTTGGCCAGGCACAGTGGCTCATGTGTGTAATCCTAACATGTTGGGAGGACAAGGCAGGCGGATTGCCTGAGCTCAGGAGTTCGAGACCAGCCTGGGCAACATGGCAAAAGCCTGTCTCCACTAAAAATTAAAAAGAAAAAATTTAAATTAAAAAAAAAAATGGAGAGATCCAAGATGGCTGATTACTAGCAGCTCAGGATTGTAGCTCTCAGTGAAAGCACAGAGAACGAGAGGACACCACACTTTCAGATGAATGTTTGTTGCTCATGGACCAGGAGATTCCCAGCGGAGGAGCCTCACGGGTTGCCAGCGCGACTCTTGTGGCCGGCGTGGCAGTTTTGCCAGTGCCCTGTCGTGGCGGTTCTTGGTGCAGAGTAAACGGGACTGGATCCCCTTTTGGTCAACGTTTGGAGCTCCGGGGAGACAGAGTCGCCCATTCAGCTGATTGAAAAAGGGAATCAAGAGGGAAGCCAGACCCGAGATTCCCGGGCAGAAAAGCACCACGAATCTTAACGCAGCTGTTTTGGCCGGCGCAGTGGGTTGCTCAGATTCCAGCGCTGGGAATCAACAAGCTGGACATCCACTCAGAGACCTAATTTGAAAGTTGGTAATTACCAAGATGACAGGTGGATAAATTTACAATGACAGGAAGAAACCAGCGTAAAAAGGCTGAGAATACCCAAAATCAGAAAGCCTCTCCCTCTACAGGGGATCACAGTTCCTCATCAACAAGGGAACAAGGCCTGATGGGGAACAAGTGCGTTCCATTAACAGATTTAGGCTTCAGAATGTGGATAATAAGAAACTTCTGTGAGTTAAAAGAACATGTTCTAGCCCAATGTAAAGAAACTATGAGCCTTGAAAAAAGGTTTGACAAAATCCTAACGAGAATAGACAATCTACAGAGGAATATAAGTGAATTAATGGAACTGAAGAATACAATACGAGAACTCCCCGAAGTATGCACAGGTTTTAACAGTCGAATTGATCAAGCAGAAGAAAGGATATCAGAGGTCGAAGACCAACTTAATGAAATGAAAGGAGAAGACAAGATTAGAGAAGAAAGAGCAAAAAGGAATGAGCAAAGTCTCCAAGAAATATGGAACTATGTGAAAAGACCTAATTTACGTTTGATAGGTGTACCTGAATGTCATGAAGAGAATGAATCCAAGCTGGAAAATATTCTTCAGGATATTATTCAGGAAAACTTTCCTAACCTAGTAAGGCAGGAAAATACTAAACTTCAGGTAATACAGAGAACACCACAAAGATATTCCTCAAGTAGAGCAAACCCAAGACACGTAATCGTTAGATTCACCAGGGTTGAAATAAAGGAGAAAATTCTAAAGGCAGCTAGAGAGAAAGGTCAGGTTACCCATAAAGGGAAGCCTATCAGACTCACAGCAAATCTCTCAGCTGAAACCCTACAAACTAGAAGAGAGTGGGGGTCAATATTCAATATCCTCAAAGAAAAGAATTTTCAACCCAGAATCTCATATCCAGCCAAATTAAGCTTCATAAATAAAGGAAAAATAAAATTTTTTGCAAACAAGCAAGCACTCAGAGATTTCATCACCACCAGGCCTGCTTTACAAGAGCTTCTGAAAGAAGCACTATACACAGAAAGGAACAACCAGTATCAGTCATCCCAAAAACTTACCAAAAGGTAAAGAGTATCTCCATAATGAAGAATCTATATCAACTAATGGGCAAAATAGCAAGCTAGCATTAAACGACAATATTAAACTCACAAATATCAATATTAATCCTAAATTTAAATGGATTAAATGCCCCAATCAAAGACACAGACAGGCAAATTGAATAAAAAGTCAAAACCCATCGGTTCACTGTATCCAGATCCATCTCATAAGCAAGGACACACAAAGACTCAAAGGGTTGGTGGAAGACTTACCAATCAAATGGAGAGAAAAAAAAAAAAAAAAAAAAAAAAAAAA
>NW_022436943.1:28902046-28960950 GCF_009761245.1 Sapajus apella | reverse complement strand
AAAAAAAAAAAAAAAAAAAAAAAAAAAAACAGGAGTTGTAACTTTCCTCTCTGACAAAATAGACTTTAATAGTAACAAAGACTAAAAGAAACAAAGAAGGACATTACGTAATGGTAAAAGGATCAATGTAACAACAGGAGTCAATGCTCATAAATGTATACGCACCCAATATAGGAACACCCAGATACATAAGACAAGTTCTTAATGACGTATAAAGAGACTTGGACTCCCGCACAATAATAATTGGGAGACTTTGACACCATATTGTTAATATTCAACGGATCAATGAGATAGAAAATTAACAGGGACATCTGTGATTTGAACTCAGACCTGGAACAAGTAAACTCAGTGAATATTTATAGAATTCTTCACCCCAGGTCCATAGAACATACATTTTTCTCAGTATCATATTACACCTATTTTGAAAGTGACCACATAATTGGAAGTAAATCACTCTTCAGCATTTTCATAGCATTTCACAGACTTAAATGAAATATTGGTTGGCTGTTTGTTATTTTCTTCCCTTATTCCTTCCTGTCTCCGCTGTTAAGCACAATTATCGGCATAAAAGAGGTTTTTAATACCTATTTTTAGATTGCATTCCAGCCTGGGCAATAGAGCAAGACTCCTGTTCTCTCTCCCCCTTTCTCTTTCTTTAAAAAAAAAAAAATTAGCAGGGCATGGTGGCACAGAGCTATAGTCTCAGTTACTCAGGAGACTGAGATATAAGAATTGCTTGAATCCAGGAGATGAAAATTGCAGTGAGCCGAGACTGCGCCACTGCACTCCAGCCTGGAGGACAGAGTGAGACTCTGTCTCAAAACAAACAAAATCATGCTGCTTTTGTCACCATTATGTAGACATCGCTAGCCCCTGACTTGTCACTAATTGCTGATGCTGCCATTTGTACTTAAGCTCAAAGTTACCACTTGTGGAGACTAACAGGACAGTCCTGTCGATTCTCACCTTAGAGCCTTGCAGCTGAAGGAGTCCACCACCTCTACTGACGGCTGGTTGTTCTAGGATAGTGGCTCTCAAACTTTAGCCTGCATCAGAGCGACTCAGAGGACTTGATAAGATACAAATTGCTCATCCCCACTCTCAGAGACTTTGATTGAGTAGGTGTGGAGTGGGTCCTAAGAACACACACTTCTATCAAGTTTCCAGGTGATGCTGATCTTGCTGTTCTAGATCCACACTTCCCAGAACAGCACCCTAGGGGAAGATTCTTCCCAAGGCTATCTGAAGAAATCCTTCACTTGTTTCTGTGGCTGTTATTCTAAAGACATAAACTCTGCTGGTGCAACCTAAAGGAGAGCCAGCCTGAACCACTCCTGCAGTAGAGACTCCTGGCTGAACTGCACTACTTCTTCATGGAGTAAGAGAGGAAGATCCTTCTATGGCCTGGGTTCCTGGTATCTTAGTTCTTAGAATCAGCCACTCAGACACCCCCTAGAACTCAGGATGGCCACCTGGATCCAGGCAGATAGGTTCTCATGTCTACTGCCTCACAGACCCCAGAAAAACCCTTGACCTTGACGTTTAATCATCTAACTTTTGCCCAAGCCAGCCCTGGTTGGCTTAAAAATCTTTTTCTTATTTTCTTTTTTGAGATGTGTGCACTGTCACCTGGGCTGGAGTGCAATGGCACCGTCTTGGATCACTGCAACCTCTGCCTCTCAGGTTCAAGTAATTCTCCTGCCTCGGCCTCCCGAGTAGCTGGGATTACAGGAAACTGCCACCATGCCTGGCTAATTTTTTGTATTTTTTTAGTAGAGACAGGGTTTCACTATGTTGGCCAGGCTGTTCTTGAACTCCTGACCTTGTGATCCACCCACCTTGGCCTCCCAAAATGCTGGGATTACAGGTGTGAGCCACTGCACTTGGCCAAAAATCTTGTTTTTCTACATTTATGGTAATTTTATCTCAGAATTTTATCACTGAAGTTTTTTTTTTTTTTTTTTTTCAAGACAGAGTCTCATACTGTTGCCCAGGGTGAAGTGCAGTGGTGCCATCTTGGCTCACTACAACCTCTGCCTCCTGGTTTAAGCGGTTGTTATGCCTCAGCCTCCGAGTAGCTGGGATTACAGGCATGTACCACCATGCCTGGCTAATTTTTGTATTTTTAGTAGAGACAGGGTTTCACCATGTTGCCCAGGCTGGTCTTGAACTTCTGACTCAGCTGATCCACCCACTTCGGCCTCCCAAAGTGCTGGGATTACAAGCATGAGCCACTGCACTGGCCTATCACTGAACTTTTTAGGCTTACCTTGCCATTGAGCCTTACGCAGGACAAGTAGGCTGCCTTAATAGATTTGTATAACATTGAATTGGACCTTTCTGTCCTAGAGGGTCCCTGGATTCCTAACGCAATTTAGTTCTTCCTTGTTTTAGCAGTCTTCAAGTTCCATGTTTAAGGTGCCAGAAAGAGACCAAGTATGACTAAGGGCTGTTAGTAGATTTTATCACTTTAGGTTATAAACTCTAGTGAACAGATACAATGCATTTTTGGTTAACAAATGTGTGCACATAGACACATATAGACATATACACAGGAAAAAGGAGATTACAGATTTTATAGCAGAATGAAGAAAAAAAGCAGGCAAGGCTTTCCTTTGTAATGAGATTGCTCTGCACCTTGACAGTTCCCTAATAGTGGATTGAGCATTAAGTTATTCAGTAAATCAGTAGTTGTCAGTCACATTGTACAACACATCCCCAAGTCCCAATCTCAGTAGTGAGCACTGCGATGTTAGCAGAAATGTGATCATCATTACCAAGCAGATAAGTCGACAGGTAAATCCTTTTTTTTTTTTTTTTAATGATTGTTGGCCTTTATTATTTCTGCAAGGTATTTTATTATATATGTATCCCTAGTAGGCTTGGAAATAAATATTAATAATTACAAACGCCTTGCATTCTCACCAACATTTCCTTATTTGCTGTGTATAGAGTTTTCAATGCATAACAAAGGCAAACTTTGCTCAAGGTTATTCACTATCAATGTTTACTCTGTAAAGTGCCTTAAGGCATTATCAGTATAAAGGCTTTTATATAAAATATTATTTTCTTTCCCTAAAATAATCGAACAGCTAGAACACCTTCTAATATAGTTTAAATTAAGAAAAAAATTACTCATCAGCTATGTATTTTTAATTAAATAAAATAAAATATATTTTATTTTATTATTTTGCTACTTCATTACTGTTTACCTGTAATGAAGTAGCAAAATAATAATTAAAAAAAATATATTTTTCTACATAAATGAATAAATTACATTTGTGTTTAATAATGTAAATTATGACAACATAAAGATGTCATTAATTTTTTAAATTTTTTCTTCATAAATGTTTTATTTTTTACATTTTGAAGTATAAGCATTGACTTTTTATTTTATTGGACAAGTAGTACATAAATTATACGTGGGTGATGGTCAATATTGAGGGTCAACTTGATTGGACTGAGGATGCAAAGTATTGTTCATGGATATCTGTGAGGGTGTTGCCAAAGGAGATTAACATTTGAGTCAGTTGACTGGGAGAGACACACCCTCCCTCAGTCTGGGTGGGTAACATCTAATCAGCTGCCATCGAGGCTAGAATAAAGCAAGCAGAAGTTGGAAGGACTTGACTTACTGAGTCTTCTGTCCTCCATCTTTCTCCCATGCTGGATGCTTCCTGCCCTTGAACATTAGACTTCAAGTTCTTCAGCTTTTGAACTCTTGGATTTGCACCAGTGATTTGCCAAGGGGCTCTCGAGCCTTCGGCCACAGACTAAGGCTGCACTCTCAGCTTCGCTACTATTGAGGTTTGGGGACTGAGAAAGGCTTCCTTGCTTCTTAGCTTATAGCTGGCCTATCACGGGGCTTCAACTTCTGATCAAGTGAGTCAATTCTCCTAATAAACTCCGCTTCTTATATACATCTATCCTATTAGTTCTGTCCCTCTAGAGATCCCTAATACAACATGGGTGGTGCCTTTTATGAATTTTTTCTTCTGTGAAATATAACAAAGAGTTTTATGCACAAAGTATCAGTATGGAGTTCAACAAAGTGTCACAAAGGAAAGGCCTAGCTAGTTATAACCAGGGTCAGAAGATGCTAGCAGGATGGGGGATTGTTTTGCAGGTCAAAAGATACTGTCAGTACCTCTGATATAGTTTGGATATGTGTCCTTCCCTAAATCACATATTGAAATGTCATCTCCAGTGTTGAAAGTGGAGCCTGGTGGCATGTGATTGGAACTTAGGGGCAGATTTCTCATGAATGGTTTAGCACCATCTCTCTTAGTACTGTCCTTGCAATACTGAGGATAAATTACTCAGTCTCAGGTATTTCTTTATAGCCATGCAAGAACTAATTTATATATCCTCCTACTTGTCCACTTCCAAACATTAAAATCCCCTCCCTCCTGAAGTAAGTACTATCCTGACTTACACACTAATCACCACCCTGCTTGTTTTTAGATTGACCACCTAGGCTTGCATTTCCTAAACCCTAGAGTTTAGTTTTGCCTCCTTTTTGAGCTTTATACAAATGAAATTATACATCATGTATTCTTTTGTGTCTGGCTTCTTGCACTTCACATTGTGTTTCTGAGAATCATCCATTATGAATATGTAAATGTAATTCATTCATTTTCATTGCTATAAAGTTTCCACTGTATAGAATAACATAATTTTCATCTGCATTCTATTGTTAATGGATATTTGGGTTGTTGAGACAGTTGACATTATGAAACTCTTATAGGTCATTGGAGAAATAACTTTTTCAGTAAATCAGTAGCAGTCAGAAATATACAATGCATTCCAACTCCACATCCTCAGTGTTGAGCACTGTGACATTGGCACAAATGTAAGCACCGTTACTAACTATGTAAGGAAACAGGTAATTCTCATACATAATTCTTAGTACACCCTTGCGAGCATTTCTGTTAAGTGTATATCTGGGTGAGGAACTACTGAGTCATAGGACATGTGTGTCTTCAACTCTCCTTATATTATACCAAAGTGTAGTGTTAATGTACCTCTCACCAGCATTAAATAAGTGTTTTGTTGCTGTTCATTCAGGTTCCAGCTCCAATTTTGTCTCCTTGTAGCATCCTTTTCTGGCCATCCTAGTTTAAGTATTCCACCCCATCATTCCTTACTCTTCAGTTCATCACTCTGATTTATTTTCTTGGGTCCCTTCAGGTCTTTGAAAACACCTTGTTTCTGGGCTCTTCCACTCAAAGGTAAGCTCCATGAAGCTCCATAACTCCATGAAGTTACTTTGTCTTGCCCATAGCTAGGATAGTGTCTGGAATACAACAGACTCTCAATAAATATTTGTTAAGTGAATGATTGGGAACCTCATTCATATAGTATGTATTCACAATAATGTCAGTAGAAAGACGTTACAGAATATAAACTTTGAATCTTCTCTTTGCAAGGAGCAATACTTTTTGAATAGGAGTTTCATGATCCATGTAATATGTTTAACAGCTAGTGTTCAGAAAAATAATTATTCATTTAGATTTTCCTGTAAGATGACCATCATGACACATGTTGAATAATTTTTCCTGTCTCATGAACACAGTGAATACCAGCATTTCTTATTCACTGTGAGAAAATAGGTGCCTGTAAATCAAGGCTTCATGTTCTTTAAAGTGCAGACCATACCAATCAATTGACATCCTTCTGTAAATAATAATGCATGGTTTCTCAAGGAACCCAGCAGGTAATTGATTCCCTGGTCTAAAGAAGCTCTAGGACTGTGATTTTTTGATATCTATGGAATCCTTCAACTGACTTTATTGTCTTGTTTTTAGCTAGCACTTGAAATAAAGTTCATGAATCTTTATTATATATCCAGCCTCTCTGGAATAGAGTAGTAGCAGTTTGTACGCTTGGAATATGCCCAGCCCTATCTGCATGTCTACCGTAAGGCCACAGTGACAAATACCTAGTGGAGTAGGAGAATGTGAGTTTTGTGCATGTCCAGAGCTATCCCCAAGTGAATCCAGACACCTGAGTCAGGCAATGATGTATCAGATTATATTTTATAACGGGCTATTCCCAAAGCCTCAATTCGCCAACTATGAATGTGGCTATGTAATAGAGAGGAAGGTTTTGTGTTCTAAATGCTTGATTGGCCCATGGTTTCTGTTTTTTAAGAAGAGCTGACCATGTGACCTTACTACTCTGACCACAGTTAACTGGACCAGGGATGAGTGCCTGACTCAAGGTTGGCCAGTGATCTGTGAAATGGCATGAGACCTCTGCCAACAGGACTACTTTACTTAGGAAAGTGACCAACTAAACAAATTAGATTATCTTTCTTGGAGAGTTTAAATGCAGGATGCAGGTACCATTAGAGGAAGTTAGGGGAAAAATAAGGGAAATGTAGAATATATTATTTTAACCACATAATTTGAGATATATAAACCTTAGTTTTATCTCTTCTATAATCCTGAAAATATTAAAATTATTCATAAGGATAGAAAATAAAATCAAATAAAAACCACAAGTATTATCTTGTGCAAAGACCCACTAATCTGTGGTTTAAAACCAACTTACGCACTAACTTCTACCCAGACAACAACAAAAACATCTGTCGGGTGGAAAAGCCAAGCAGTCAGAAATCCAGAAAAAGGCAAGAGGCCCAAGCCACCAGGCAGGAGAATCTGCAAGGCAGTAGAAATCACAAGAAGCTGAAATGAGGACACAACAAGTAAGAGAGTAGAGAATCGTAGTTTTTCGAGCTCAAAGTTGTGACTGAATAAAAAAAGCAGTCATTACACTGATGACACATTAAGATAAGTAACAATAGCACTAAAGAGACAGAACCCATCACTAGAATCACACAGAATCACAAAGTCCTTACAGTTTTCTGTGAGACCAGCTTGTTTTGTTGTTGTGTTTCTTAGTCCTTCTCTCAATAAAAATTTGGTGTAGATAATAATCACCTAGGATATGAATTAAAAATCTACTACCTGCAGCTGTAAAGAGTTTCTGATCTAGTAGATGTGGACCATGACCTAGGAATCTTCATTTTACGTATCTGAGCCTGATGGTCCAGTAAATCATCCCTTAAGAAACACGAAGCTAAGCTATCCTGAGGTTTTATATTTTCCTTGAAACTGGAAAGAAAAAAATCTACCTAATATAGAATCCATGTATGACTTCAGTTTTGCAGAAGTTGCCCAGAGTTGGAGCATCTAGGACACATTGCTGTATTGGTTTTATAATTATCTTTGTGTTAAATAAAAGTCACTTCTAGAAATGCTACATTTTAAGTATTTTGAAATAAAAGGTTTTCCCCGTCTTCATTCCAAAGGACTGTACGAGGCTTGTATTCCTCTCTTCCCTGGAAGAACTCTGCTCTACTCCAGCTCGTTGATTCCCAAACATGGGCCAAATTCTGTTCATGTCTGAACCAATGCATATACTCACCACCCTATCCCTACTTAGAGGAATAGCAAGGAAGGAGCTCACAAGCTCAACTAAGGTCGGCTTGTGTGAAATACTGGGTGAAGACAGTTTGGGGTCCCTCAAATCAGGTCTGGGTGTTGGAATGGAAACTAGAATTTCCCCCTAAAGATAAACCATCTGGGAATCAAGACAATAGTCAAGTCCAAGTCCACTGGTAAATACCAAGTTTTAAGACTGAAGAGACTAGGTGCAAAGACTAATGCAAAAGCTGGAGGAAGGAATCAAGGCAGACGTCTTAGAACTAGAAGGATAGAGCAGGCAGAAATAGAGTCCACATAAAGTCCCTGGTCACTCCAGGCCAAGTGGAACCAATACCCCACTAAGAGGTTGCAGCTGAAATTCATGAGCTGGTAAGCACATAGAGATGTACAACAGTTTAAAGGCCCTTGAGAATCAATCCGTTTTCTAACAACTCCTGCTCAATTCTCAGGACTGAAAGTTGGCCAAGACAGCCTTTGCCCAGATGCTGGTACCATTTGTGGACAGAACTTTCTTATGCTGTTTGACTGGTTAGTACCATCTATTTGTGGATTGATGTCTCAATATCCTTATCTATAAAATGAGAATTATAATAGTACCTAATCTATAAATTAGCAATGGTTAGAAGAATTAATATATGAAATAAGATAATGTACAAATGCCTAGAACTTAGAAAACACTAGAAAATTGTTGACTGGGGATGAAGGGGGACAAAAGGATAAACATGTATTTATTGCCACTGAACTGTACACTTAAAAATGGTGAAGATGCTAAATTTTTAAAAACATTTGTTGCTGCTGCCACCATTGTTGCTGCTGTCAGTGTTGCTATAAGTAATAATTTCTTATGAACAATCAATTATTTTGACACCTTTTCCCTTTATGCTGGATTTTATTTTTTTGAGATAGGGTCTTATTCTATATCACCTAGGCTGGAGTACAGTGGCATTATCATGGCTCACTGCTGCCTTGACCTCCCAGGCTCAAGCAATCCTCCCACCTCAGCCTCCTGAGTAGCTGAGACCACAGACATATGCTACCATGCTCAATAAATTTGTTTGTACAGATGGGGTCTCACTATGTTGCCTGGGCTGGTCTCAAACATGGGCTCAAGCAGTCCTCCTGCCTCAGCCTCCCAAATTGCTGGGATTATAGGAATGAGCCACCATGTAGCACGCTGTATGCTGAATCTCTTGATATTGACTTCTTGCCTGGATCATGACACATGTTGTTGGCTGTTTGTTTCCCATAGAACATAGGTGCTATGTTCCAGGCAGAATTCCCCCCTGAAAATTAGTCTCTGATACCACCACCTACCACTTCCTGATAGTGTTGCATATCCCACCAGGTAACAGGTCGTTTCCATCATGTCCCCAAAATAACACAAATTTTTTCTCCCATACCAGATATTCTTGAAGACTTAACTCAAATACTTTCTTCTTCAAAAAGCTTTATGTAACCTGAAGGGCTCTCCCAGCTCTCTGGAGTGCCTACTATATGTAATCTGAATAATTAATCTACCAATTAATCATTTACTGCTTCATAAAATCTTTTCTGTAAGTCCCTCAAATTGTTATTTAAATCATGTATTATTATTTAACTTATCATACATCCGTCTTGTGTACCCAGTAAGATAGTACCCTCCTTAATGATAGCAACTGTTTTATTCATCTTTGTATGCCCATGGCTAAGCACCATGCTTTTCACAGAGCTCAACAAATATATGTGATTTGATTTGAAATGCTTAGTTAGAATACCATAAAAGACTACCCATTTCACATTCAGAGGAAGTCATTAAGATTTAAAGAGGCCATTAAGGACTAATCCAATAACCTAGAAGAGAATAAATTGCTTACTTTCAGGCAGATGTGCTAACTTTCTAGACCACTAAGGTTCTATTTAAGCAATTTACTAAGAGTAAATTATCAAATGGATCCAGGTAGCTCAAAAAGGTTAATACCTGCTACTGCCTACTAAGAGTTAAGCTATGTCTCCTTTGCCTGCTCTGAGCAATACCAGCCAAAACCATCTATTGTTTATAATATGCAGAGAATATATATAAACAGAGTAACCATTTGGACTAAATTTACATAGCCGAAGAAAGCAGTTCCATAAACTGTAAGATTGCAGTGCACTGTTGGTACCCAGGTGCTACTGACTTGCTCTAATATTGACACCACTCTTCTCTTCTTCCTACCCCATATTCTAAAATGATCATCTGTAACATGAAAAGAAAATGGAAGAAGAATTAATTCAGTTGCATTCACTGTTTTTTGTTTGTTTGTTTGTTTGTTTTTGGAGACGGAGTCTCACTCTGTCACCCAGGCTGGAGTGCAGTGGCACTATCTCAGCTCACTGCAACCTCTACCTCCTGAGTTCAAGCGATTCTCATGCCTCAGCCTCTCAAGTAGCTGGGATTACAGGCGTGTGCCACCATGCCTGGCTAATTTTTGTATTTTTAGTAGAGACAGCATTTCGCCATATTGGCCACGCTGGTTTCAAACTCCTGACTTCAGGTGATCCACCCGCCTCGGCTTCCCAAAGTTCTGGGATTACAGGCGTGAAACACCAGGCCCCAGCATATTCACTGTTAATTGTTGCAGGAATTGCACTCAATAGTAGAGATACAAAGGGATTTAAAACTTGAAAACATGATACCAGTTTCATGGAACTGCCATTCTAGTTAGGAGTAAAGTGGTAGAAACGGGAGTGAGATAGGAAACACATAAACAATCATGAAACAATGTGGTGCATATTATAATAATAGTATCTGCAAAGTGTTCTTGTGAGGAGTGGAGAGTCCTAACAGCTTTGAGGGAGAAGTAAGAGAAGCAGATGTTGAGCTGTGCCCTAAGGGGGCATCAGGAGTTCTCCAAGGGAGACAAGAGGAGAAAAGACAAACACAGGGAGATACATGAACAAAGAAATGGTTTGGCGAAAAGCGATCTTAGAGGTATTTTGTTCAAGCCTCGAATGTTATAGACCAAAGAAAACCAAAAATAGGACCAAGGGATGTTACGTGACACATAGGCACAACTGGAAATGAGAAAACAAACCTTGAGCCTGCATCTGGCTGACCAACGTCAAATCTGGTGCTTAACCTGCTTTGATAAATTGCATATTTAATGAAAGTTCAATGAAAAAGGAGGCTTGGGAAGTAAATCCCGCCAATTTGAAGTTCATTTTACACTCATTCATTCACACATTCAACAGTACTGATTGGCATCAACTAGGTGCCAGGTATTCTATTAAGAGATAGGAAACTAAGAAGGAAGAGTAACCAAGACAGACATAAGCCATAATCTCACAGAGCTAACAACTTAGTAGAGGATGTGAATAAGTAAGCCGGCAGTTAGAGATGAGTGTAAGGATTGTGGCAGGGAAGTACAGAGTGCCATGGGAGCATACTTGGGAGGAGCTTTATTGGGTAGAGAGGCATCACCCTGTAGGCTAAAACCTGAGGAATAAGAAGGATTTAGTAAAGTGTTCCATGAAGGGCTAACAACACGTGTAAAGGCACAAAGGAACAAAGATCCAAAAATAAGAGAGTGCATTATGCGTAAGAACTCAAATTTCAGTGTGAGTGGTGGTCTTCCTCCCCATGTTATCCCTTAGCCAGCTCCTACTTATCATTTAAATTGCAAAGGGCATGTAATTGGCTCCCTTTCCTAACACTCTAAAAATCAGGTTCCCTTCATGTTCTTGCTGTGAACTGCAATTACTGATTTATTATCTGGCTTTCCCACCAAACTGTAAGCTCTTTGAGGGCAGGTATGTATGATGTCCTTGATCCTAATCTCTTGAACATGTAAATGTTACCTTGTGAGGGAAAAGGGTTCTTTGTAGATGTGATTCAATTAAGGATCATGAGATGCAGAGATTATCCCGGATTATCCAGATGGGCCCTAAATGCAATTACAAGCATCCTTCTAAGTGAGAAGCAGGTGGAGACCTGACTGCAGGCAGAAGAAAATAAAGCCACAAGACCACAGAGGTAGACATTGGAATGATGTAGCCACAAGCCAGAGAATATGAGGAACCACCAGGAGGTGAAAGAGGCAAGGAACAGATTCTCTCCTGCAGACTCCAGAGGGAGCAAAGCCCTGCCAAACCTTGATTTCAGCCCAGCAATACTGATTTCTTTTTTGAATTGGAGCCTTGCTCTGTCACCCAGGCTGAAGTGCAGTGACGTGATCTTGATTCACTGCAAACTCTGCCTCCCAGGTTCAAGAGATTTTTGTGCCTCCGCCTCCCAAATAGCTGGGATTACAGGCACACCTCACCACACCTTGATAATTTTTGTATTTTTAGCAGAGACAGGGTTTTGCCATGTTGGCCAGGCTGGCCTCAAACTCCTTACCTCAAAAGATTCGCCCACCTCGGCCTCCCAAAGTACTGGGATTAGAAGGTGTGAGCCACCATGCCTGGCCCCAGTGATACTGATTTTGGATTTTTGGACCCTAAAATTTCTGTTGTTTTAGGCCACCAAGTTTATGATAATTTATTACAGCGGCCACAGAAAACCAATACAAACACTGATATACATCTTTTCGCATAACAATCGTTTTGGTGTTTTAGTGTTAATTCGTTTAGACAGATTCCTAAAAGTGGAATTGTGAATCAAAATCTACAACCCTTATTTTAGGTATAATGAAGATTACTGAATAAGTTTCATAAAACAATTTCTATAAACACCAATAATGTAAGAGTGTATCTGTTCACCACGCCCTCTTCATCACTAAATATTTTCATTAATTTGAATGTATGCTATGTTGATATGCAAAAATAGTTTTTTAATATTGTTTTAATTTACATTTCTTTGGTTGCTAATGAAAATATTTTCCCACGTTTGCTTATCAGTTTTATTTCTTTTGTACATGTGCAAAGTTTTTTTTTTAAGAGAGATTTATATGTATTTCTCCTAGAGCAAAGACATCACACTTCTGTTTCTTAAATTTGCTTAAAACACTTTATCTTACTCTATTGTTTGCCACTTTATTTAGGTTGGATTTAGGTTCCTGTCTTTAAAGGGGATATGCAAAACTTTCATCTATACAAATAAGACAAAGTGCTGATCTTTTCCTTGGTGCTTCTTTTGTTTCTAAACTTAGAAAACCCCCTACTCCTCGTCTAGAAGAAAGCTATAAAGAGTAAATTCTATTTTCTTTTAGATTATTTATGGCTTGACTTTATATTTAACCCCTTTTCTATCTGAAATGTACTTTTGTTGTGCGCAGTGCAAGTTGAAGAACTAAATTGATTGTTTTCATAATGCAACAATGACAATTGTTGCACCCTTTATTGAATAATCAATTTTTTCTCCACTGCTTTATAACACTTCTTGTATTATGTATGAAATTCTCATATAAAATGGTATCTGTTTCTATATATTGTGTTTCTCTAATCCAATTGCCTATGATAATGTAATTATTATATAGTTTTCAACACTGCATTTTAAAATTTATTTCCAAATGTGGTAGGCTTGCCTCATCACCATTTACATTACTTTTTTGAAGTGTCTCTTTGTGTTTTTAATATTTCAGTAAGTTTGCAAAAGTTGTTTAAAAACTTTATATTCTTTTATAACAAATTTATCTACAGTTTTTTCCACAACAGAAGGTACAGTGACTAATCCATGATAAGCACTTATAAATTGTAGTGATTACTGGTTAATAATGTTTAAAAACACATTTTTTGTCTACTTGATTTCTGAGCTATGTAATTTTTCATTTTACCAATTATGAAACAGTCAAGTCCAGGAATTTTAGCCAATCTTCTTTTTTGTTGTTGTTTTTCAACTTTTACTATAGGTTCAAAGGGTACATATGCAGGTTTGTTACAAAGGCATATTCCATAATATCGAGGTTTGGAGTATGAATGAATCTGTCTCCCAGGTAGTGAGGATAGTACATAATAGTTCGTTTTTGAACCTTTCTCCCACTCCTTCCTGAGACTACAGGTGCAAGCCACCACACCCGGCTACTTGTCATATTTTTAGCAGAGACAGGATTTCACTATGTTGGCCAGGCTGGTCTCAAACTCCTGACCTCAGGTGATCTGCACGCCTCAGCCTCCCAAGGTTCTCAAATTACAGGCATGAGGCACTGTGCCCAGCTAGCTTCCATTTATAAGTGAGAACATGCAATATTTGGTTTTCTGTTTCTGCATTGGTTTGCTGAGGATAATGGCCTCCAGCTGCATCCATATTGCTGCAAAGGACAAGATTTTATTCTTTTTTATGCTGCATAATATAACCCCATTAAAAGATGGGCAACGGACATGAACAGACACTTCTCAAAAGAAGACATACAAGCAGCCAACTGTAAAATGATTCTAGGTTTCTTACTATCCTCCCCTCATTATAAGTAACAGATTTCTCTCCTTTATATGTTGTAAATAATTTTATAAAGCAACATAACATTGCCAATTTATTCTTTCATACCCTCATCATTTCTTGCTTTTAACGTGGCCAATACTATTAGTCAATGCATGTAGTTCCTGGTTCTGTCAACATTTTTCACATGTTTATATGAAAAGATGCTCATTATCACTAATCATCAGAGAAATGCAAATCAAAACCATAATGAGATACCATCTCACAACAGTCATGATGGCCTTTGTTTAAAAAAGTCCAAAACGGCCAGGCGCGGTGGCTCACACCTGTGATCCCAGCACTTTGGGAGGCCGAGACGGGCCTGGAGGACATGGACCACATCCTAGAAGCAATGGACGTAATACCTAGGTAAGAGGAAATTCACTAAAATTTGGTGGGAATAATAAGAACAGAGCCAGAACTGGAGTCCTCAGTACCAGAGGTCAGAGATCAAGATTTACAAGGAGTTATTTGTTGATGTAGTCCAGTCTCAGATCTGGTTCCTTGAAATAACAGATTATCTGATCCAAAAAGGTATATGCTGGTAGACTTTCAGAAGTAGAGATGGGAGAGTAGATCTATCAGAATCAGAGGCAAGACATACCAAGATTTGGCCTAGTCCCCAAGAACAGGCAGCAGTGGAGTCACAACAGTAACCCAGCTGTTAGACTCCAAAACCCTGTGCTTATGGGTCAAGTACCCTGAACCTTCAAAAGTGTCAGTAAACCCTGTCTCTACTAAAAGTACAAAAATTAGCTGGGCGTGGTGGCATGCACCTGTAGTCCCAGTTACTCAGGAGGCTGAGGCAGGATAACTGCTTGAACCCTGGAGGTAGAGGTTGCAGTGAGCTGAGATCATGCCACTGCATTTCAGCCTGGCAACAGAGCAAGATGCCATCAAAAAAAAAAAGAGTCTTAGTAATGATTAGAATTAAGTTGCATTAAACACCTGGCTGCGTGCCTGACACACAGGATGTGGTTACTGTTCATGCTAGTATTATCTTACACTTGACCCTACAAAGTCATCAGCTACTTTTTTCTTTCCTGGTATATTTTCATTGGTTCAACATTTCACCATTTGAAGAAGCTTTGTGTACTCTTCAAACCCAACAACTCCATTATGCTCACCTTCCTCAATAATTTTTTTAAAGATATTTGTTGATTGCTGTTATGACTTTTTCCTAGGGAATTTCTTCCACTTACCCTTTCTCTAATATGCTTAAATAATAGGATTGTGATTTCAAAATATGGTCCTCTTTCTACAGTGACTCGATTTCGATTTGTTTCAATGACAAGCTCCTACAGTCTCTTTAGGTATACCGCCTCAGTTTCCTTACACAGCTTGTTTTCCTCCACTTGACCTTCAACTCTGAGAATTTCAATACACTCTGAAGAGTTGGGGTATAATTATATCTCATTGGAGGTCTTAAATGTTATTATTTCTCCAATCACCAAATATCCAGAATGGACCGATTCCAACCTTTCCTACTAACATGTGGATGCAATAGTAGCTAAGCTTTGTTTCCTGTACATGTACAACAAAAATCACTCATAAAATATATGTTACTAGTGTATGCAAAAAAGAGGTGCATTTATAGGAGGAATAATCTTATTAGAAATTAATGTCCTGGGGTAAGAAACATATAAGGTAACAAAACATCTTTTGTGTAAGGATAACATTATTTAGTTTGTTTTTGAGACAGTGTCACTCTGTCGCTCAGGCTGGAAAACAGTGATGCTGTCACGGCTCACTGTAGCCTCAATCTCCTGGGCTCAGGCAATCCTCCTGCCTCAGTTTCCCAAGTAGCTACAACTACAGATATGTGCCACCATGCCCAGCTAATTTCTTAATTTTCTGTATAGACAGTGTCTCTCTATGGTGCCCAGGATGGTCTCAAATTCCTTGCCTCAAGTGATCCTCCTTCCTGAGCCCTCAAGGTGTTGGAATTACAAGTGTGACCCACCTTGCCTGGCTGACAGAACTTTAAAAGATATTTTTAAACTTGCCTGGCTGACAGAACTTTAAAAGATATTTTTAAACACACCACTTAAAAGATATATTTAAAGACACCAAGTTTGGGAAAGATCAACAGGAGAAATTTTGTTCATTTTTGTAGTGTTTGTATTTTGAGTTCTAAATAGTTGGCTCCATGTAGAAACTGAAAGATCAGAGATTTTTAAATATACTCCAGGCAGTGCCAAGATGGTGGACTTGAAGCAGCTAATGTTCACCACTCTCATGGAGAGGAAATGAAAGCGCTAGTGATCACTGACCCTGCAGCTCAATCATTTAAGAAACCACATGGATCCATCAAGGTAGCTGGAGAACATGGGGAGCTGAGAGGAATGAAGCAGGGCAATAGTCTGTCTGGGCTCAGTATGGAGCCAGGAGAACCTCTCCAACATGGGAAAGAATGAGTGAGTGATAGCCCCTGGGGAAATTCATTCTTTCTACAGGAACCTGCACAAGACTGGGAATAGAAGAATTTTTGGTCCTCCATGCACTATCCTACAATGCTTCTAGACTGAGGCAGAGAGCCACCCTAACATTCTGTAGGAAAAACTCCCAAGTCCAAGGGGATCTCTACAAGCCTTGGTCCCTTAGCAGACCAGCACTGCCACCATAGCCCCAGAAGAGGCTTTAGTTACAGTGTCTGGGAACAGTAAGGTGCTCCACACCCCTTTGCTGGATGGGGCGTGGTGCCAGTTCTGGCCCAGGAGTCCCACCTTGGCCCAAATTCAGCCAGCCCCTCCACTCACCCCCACAACTTGTACAGACAAGGCCTGCTAGAGCTTCTGGCCCAGAGATATTGCTTCTGTGGCAATTCAGCCAGTGGGCACAGCCTCCTGTTATCCCAAGAAGCATCTGGATGTCAGGGCAGACATCCCCACCAACCCTTACCACTGGTAGCTAGGAAAGTCATGCCTGCTAAAGCAGGGGTCCCCACCCTTGGGCCACTGACCAGTACCGGTTCATGGCCTGTTAGGAACCAGGCCATGCAGCAGGAGGTGAGCAGTGAGCGAGCGAGCAAAGCTTCATCTGTATTTACAGCCACTCCCCATTACTCACATTACTGCCTGAGCTCTACCTCCTGTCAGATCAGTAGCAGCATTAGATTCTCATGGGAGCACAAATCTTATTGTGAATTGCACATGTGAGGGATATAGGCTGTGCACTCCATATGAGAATCAAATGCCTGATGATCTGTCACTGTCTCCCATCATCCCCAGATGGGAGCATCTAGTTGCAGGAAAATAAGCTCGGGGCACCGCCTGGTTCTAAATTATGGTGAGTTTTATAATTATTATATATTATGATGTAATAATAATATAAATAAAGTGCACAATAAATGTAATGTGCTTTAATCATCCTGTAACCATCCTCTGCCCTCCCCACTCCAGTCCATGGAAAACTCATCTTCCATGAAACTGGTCCATGGTGCCAAAATGGCTGGGGACTGCTGTGCTAGAGCTTCCAGATCATTGGTCCTACTTCTGCCTGAATTTGCTGAGGGGCGTATCCTCCTGTTACCCTGGAAATACCCAGGTGGCAGGGTGGGCAACTGCACCTTCCTGCCTCTCATACCAGATGGGCCACACCCAGAGAGCTTCCATCCCAGTGGTCCTGCTTCCACCTGAATTCTGCAGACAGGTGCAACCCCAAGTTTCCCCAGGACGCACAAGGACAGCAGAATAGGGCCAACCTGGAAAGAATACACCTTGTCTGCCAACTATAGCCCTGCCTGAAGGAGCCCCATGGACCAGAACACCCAACAAAAGAAATGCAGGCATGGAAATAGTAATCAGGGGGGACTCCTCCAAGACCCAAGAACAGACTAAAATCAATGTCAATCAACTGAATCCACCCTATACAATAATCAGCCAAACGGCATCAAAGAAGAAAAAAGCAAAAAAAAAAAAAAAAAATCCAAGGAACAGAAATTTCAAAGATTGAAGGAACCCCACATAAATAAGACAGAGCCAGCACAAGAACTCTGGCAACTCAAAAAGTCAGAATGCCTTCTCTCCTTCAAATGACTATACTAGCTCTTCTGCAAAGTTCTTAACCAGGCTGAAATAGCTGAAATGACAGAAATAGAATTCAGAATATGGACAGAAACAAAGATCACTGAGATTCAGGAGACTATTGAAACCCCATCCAAGGAAGCCAAGAATCACAATGAAACAATACAAGAGCTAAAAGATGAAACAGCCGTTATAAAAAACCAAACTGATCTGATAGAGCTGAAATACACACTACAAAAATTGTATAATGTAAATACAAGTATTAACAGTAGAATAGACCAAACTTAGGAAAAAATATCAGAGCTCAAAGATCAGCTCTCTGAAATAAGTCACACAAAAATAAAGAAAAAAAAATGAACAAAACCTCCAAGAAATATGGGATTACATAAAGAGACCAAATCTATGACTCTTTGGCATCCATAGAAGAAACAGGGAGAAAGCAAGCAACTTGGAAAATGCATATCAGGATATTGTCCATGAGAACTTCCCCAATCTCACTAGAGAGGCCAACATTCAAATCCAGGAAATGCAGAGACTCCCTGTGAGATATCACACAAAAAGACCATCCCCAAGATACATAATCATCAGACTATCACAGGTTAAAATGAAAGACAAAAATGTTAAAGGCAGCTGGAGAGAAGGGGCAGGTTGCCTATAAAGATAACCCCATCAGGCTAACAGCAGTTTTTCAATAGAAACCCTACAAACCAGAATAGAGTTGAAGTCTGTATTCAGCATTCTTGAAGAAAAAGTTTCGAAACAAGAATTTCACATCCAGCCAAACTAAGATTTATAAGTGAAGGAGAAATAAGATCCTTTTCAGACAAACAAATACTGAGGGAATTTATTACCACTAGACCTGCCTTACAAGAAGTCCTGACAAGAGTGATAAATATGAAAAGGAAAGACCATTATCAGTCACTACAAAAACATACTTAAGTATACAGATGAGTGACACTATAAGGAACCACACAAACAAGCCTGCATGATAACCAGCTAGCAACATGATGAAAGGATCAAATCAGCACATATCAATACTAACCTTGAATACAAACAGGCTAAATATCCAATTGAAAGACACAAAGTGGTGAGCTGGATAAAGAACCAAGACCCAATGGTATGCTATCTTCATGAGGCTCGTCTCACATGCAGTGACATCCATAGGCTCGAAATAAAGGGATGGAGAAAAATCTACCAGGCAAATAGAAAACAGAAAAAAGCAGGGATTGCAATCCTAATTCCAGACTAAGAAAATCACTCAAAACCATACAATTGCATGAAAAATAAGTGACCTGCTCCTGAATGACTTTTGTATAACAATAAAATTAAGGCAGAAATAAAGAAATTATTTGAACAAAGATACAACATACCAGGATCTCTGGGATTCAGCTAAGGCAATAATAGGGAAGTTTATAGCACCAAATGTCCACATCCAAAAGTTAGACATCAAATTAACAACCTAACATCACAACTAAAGTAACTAGAGAACTGAGAGCAAACCAATCCCAAAACTAGCAGAAGACAAGAGATAACCAAAATCAGAGTTGAACTAAACAAAATTGAGGCATGAAAAGCAATACAAAAAAAAATCAATAAATCCAAGAGTTGGTTTTTGAAAATATTACTAAGATAGATGGACTGCTAACTAGACTAATAAAGGAAAAAAAAGAGAAGATGCAAATAAACACAATTAGAAATTATAAAGGGGACCAATGAAAAAAGAGCTCAGGACCAGATAACTTCAAAGCCTAATTCTACCAGATATATAAGGCAGAGCTGGTGTCATTTATACTAAAACTACTCCAAAAAATTGAGGTGGAATGACTCCTCCCCAACTCACTCTTTGAAGCCAGTATCGTCTTGATACCAAAACCTGGCAGACACACAACAACAACAAAATTTCAGGCCAATATCTTTGATGAACATAGATGCAAAAATCCTCAACAAAATACAAGCAAACCAAATCCAGCAGTACATCAAAAAGCTAATCCACCATAATCAAGTAGGCTTTATCCCTGGGATGCAAAGTTGGTTCAACATACACAAATCAATAAATGTAATCCAACACATAAATGAAACTAAAAACAAAAACCACGTGACAATCTCAATAGATGTGAAAAGGCTTTCAATAAAATTCAACATTCCTTCATGTAAAACATCTTCAGTAGACTAGGCACTGAAGAAACATATTTCAAAATAATAAGACCCGTCTATGACAAACCCAGAGCCAGCATCATAATCAATGGTCAAAAACTGGAAGCATTCCCCTTTAAAACTAGCACAAGACAATGATGCCCTTTCTCAACACTCCTATTCAACATGGCATTGGACATCCTGGCCAGAGCAATCAGGCAAGAGGAAAAAAAAAAGAAAAAGAAAAGAAAAGAATCCCATTCACAATTGCCACAAAAGGAATAAAATACCCAGGAATACAGCTAACCAGGGAGGTGAAAGATCTCTACAGCAAGAACTACAAAACACTACTCAAAGAAATCAGAAATGACACTTGTAACAAATGGTAAAACATTTTATTTTCATGGAT
The DNA here is from genome assembly GCF_009761245.1 of Sapajus apella. Classification (NCBI taxonomy): domain Eukaryota; kingdom Metazoa; phylum Chordata; class Mammalia; order Primates; family Cebidae; genus Sapajus; species Sapajus apella. The sequence continues at coordinate 28,940,562 of NW_022436943.1, read as the reverse complement.
AGGAAGAATCAATGGCCATACCGCATGCCCAAAGCAATTTACAAATTCAATGCTTTTCCTATCAAACTACCAATGACATTATTCACAGAATTAGAAAAAACAACTATTTTAAAATTTATATGGAACCAAAAATTTACCCAAATAGACAAGGCAATCTTAAGCAAAAAGAACAAAGCCGGAGGCATCATGTTACCCAACTTCAAACTGTAGTATAGGGCCAGAGTAATCAAAATAGCATGATACAAGTACAAAAACAGACATATAGACCAACTGAACATAATAAAGAGCCCATAAATAAGGCCACACACCCACAACCATCTGATCTTTGACAAAAAAATTAATGAAAACAAGCAATGGAGAAAGGATTCCCCATTCAATAAATGGTACTGGGATAACTGGGCAGCCATATGCAGAAGATTGACACTGGACTCCTACCTTATACCACATACAAAAATCAAGATAGACTAAATACCTAAATGTAAAACCTAAAACTATAAGAACCCTGAAAGATAACCTAAGAAATACCATTCTGAACATAAGCCTTGGCAAAAATTCCATAATGAATACACCAATCAAATGCAGCAAAAGTAGAAACCAACAAATGGGGTCTAATTAAACTAAAGAGCTTTCGCACAGCAAAGGTTACTATCAACAGAGTAAACAGACAATATACAGAGTGAAAGAAAACATTTGCAACATATACATCTGATGGATTAAAGACTTAAACATAAGACCTAACACCGTAAAAACTCCAGAAGAAAACCTAGGCAAAACTATTCAGGACATAGGCATAGGCAAGGACTTCACGACTAAAACACAAAAAGTATTGGCAACAAAAGCCAAAATAGACAAATGGGACCTAATTAAACTTCAGATCTTCTGTACAGCAAAAGAACAGTCATTAGAGTGAACCGGCAACTAACAGAATGGGAAAAACTTTTGCAATCTACCCATCTGACAAAGGGCTAATATCCAGAATCTATAAAGAATTAAAACAGATTTACAAGAAGAAAAAACAAAAACAAAAACAAACAAACCCATCCAAAAGTGGGCAAAGAATATGAACAGACACTTTTCAAAAGAAGACATCTATGAGGACAACAAACATATTAAAAAATGCTCATCATCACTGATTATTAGAGAAATGCAAATCAAAACCACATTGAGATACCACCTCATGCCAGTTAGAATGGCGATCATTAAAATATCTGGAGACAGCAGATGCTGGAGAGGATGTGGAGAAATAGGAACACTTTTACACTGTTGGTGGGAGTGTAAACTAGTTCAACCACTGTGGAAGATAGTGTGGTGCTTCCTCAAGGACCTAGAAATAGAAATTCCATTTGACCTGCAATCCCATTACTAGGTATATATCCAAAGGATTATAAACCACTCTATTATAAAGACACACGCGCACGTATGTTCATAGCGGCACTGTTTACAACAGCAAAGACCTGGAGCCAACCCAAATGCCCATCAATGATAGAAAATGTGGCACATATACACCATGCAATACTATGCAGCCATAAAAAAAATGATGAGTTTGTGTCCTTTGTAGGGACATGGATGAATCTGGAAACCATCATTCTCAGGAAACTGACACAAGAACAGAAAATCAAATACCGCATGTTCTCCCTCATAGGTGAGTGATGAACAATGAGAACACATGGACACAAGATGGGGAGCATCACACACTGGGGTCTGTTGGGGGGGCCAATGGAGGGACAGTAGGGGGTGGGAAGGTCGGGGAGGGATAACATGGGGAGAAATGCCAGATGTAGGTGATGGGGGGAATGGAGGCAGCAAACCACATTGCCATGTGTGTACCTATGCAACAATCCTGCATGATCTGCACATGTACCCCAGAATCTAAAGTACAATTTAAAAAATATAAATATATATATATATATACATCTGACAAACATCTAATATCCAATCTATATAAGAAACTTAAACAAATTTACATGAAAAAAAAAAACAAAAAACATCATTAAAGAGTAGTCAAAGGGCCAAGTGCAGTGGCTCATGATTGTAATTCTAGCACTTTGGGAGGCTGGAGGCTGAGGGCAGACAGATCACCTGAGCTCAGGAGTTCAAGACTAGCCTGGGCAACATGGTGAAACCCCAACTCTACAAAAAATACAGAAATTAGCTAGGCACAATGACATGAGCCTGTAGTCCCAGCTACTTGGGAGGCTGAGGCAGGAGAATCTCTGGAGCCAGGAAGGCAGAGGTTGCAGTGAGCCTTGATTATACCACTGCACTCCAGCCTGTATGATAGAGCCAGACTCTGTCTTAAAAAAAATAATGGGCAAGGAGTGTGAACAGACATATTAAGAGAAAGATATATAAGCAGCCAACAAGCATATTTTAAAATGCTTAGCATCACTAATCATTAGAGAAATGCAAATAAAAACCACAATGAAATATCATCTCATACCAGTCAGATGGTTATTATTAAAAAGTCAAAAAATAATAGATGATGTTGAGGTTGCAAAGAAAAGGGAATGCTTATACACTGCTGGTGGGAGTGTAAATTAGTTCAGCTATTGTGGAAAGCAACATGGCAATTCCTCAAATAACTTAGAAAAGAAATATCATTCAACCCAGTAATCCCATTATTGGGTATATAGTCAAAGGAATATAAATTATTCTACCATAAAGACACATACATGTTTATGTTCATTGTGGCACTATTCACAATATCAAAGACATGGAATCAATCTAAAGCCCATCAACAGTAGACTGGATAAAGAAAATATGGTACATATGTACCATAAATACTATGCAGCCATAAAGAAAGAACAAGATCATGTCCTTTGCAGCAACATGGATGGAGATGGAGGCCATTATCCTAAGCAAACTAACACAGGAACAGAAAATCAAATACCACATATACTTATTGATAAGTCAGAACATATGGATGTTAGGAGGGGGACAACAGGCACTGGAGCCTACTTGAGGGTGGAAGGTGGGAGGAGGCACAGGATCACAAAAAATATCTGCTGAGTACCATGCTTGTTACTCATTTGACAAAATTATCTGTACACCAGACCTCCGTGACATGCAGTTACCAAGGCCGGGTAATTTATAAAGGAAAGAGGTTTAATGGATTCACAGTTCCACATGGCTGGGGAGGCATCAAAATCATGGAGGAAGGCAAAGGAGGAGCAAAGGCATGTCTTACATGGCAGCAGGCAAGAGACTGTGTGCAGAGGAATTGCCCTTTATAAAATTATCAGATCTCATGAGGCTTATTCACTATCACGAGGACAACATGGGAAAAATCTACCCCCACGATTCAATTACCTACCACCTGGCCCCTCGCACAACCTGTGGGAATTATGGGAGCTACAATTCAATATAAAATTATGGTGAGGACACAGACAAACCACATCATTCTGCCCCTGGCTCCTCCCAAATCTCATTTCCTTACATTTCAAAACCATGACTTCCCAACAGTCCCCAAAATTCTTAACTCATTTCAGCATTAACTCAAAAGTCCACAGTCCAAAGTCTCATCTGAGACAAGGCAAGTCCCTTCTGCCTATATGCCTGTAAAATTAAAAGCAAGTTAGTTACTTCCTAGATACAATGGGGATACAGGCATTGGGTAAATAAACCCATTCCAAATGGGAGAAATTGGCCAAAATGAAGGGGCTACAGGCCCTGTGCAAGTTCAAAATCCAGTGGGCCAATCAAATCTTAAAGCTCTAAAATGATTTCCTTTGACTCCATGTCTCATATCCAGGTCTTGCTGATGTAACAGGTGGGTTCCCATGGTCTTGGGCAGCCCTGCCCCTGTGGCTTTGCAGGGCATAGGCCCCATTCAGGCTGCTTTCACAGGCTGGCACTGAGCGTCTATGGCTTTTCTAGGCACATGATACAAGCTGCTGGCAGATCTACCATTCTGGGATCTGGAGGACAGTGGCCATCTTCTCATAGCTCCACTAAGTGGTGCCCCAATGGGAACTGTGTGTGGGGGCTCTAATCTCTGATTTCCCTTCTGCCCTAGCATAGGTTCTCCATAAGGGCTCCACACCTGCAACAAACCTGGAAAATCCAGCATTTCCACACATCCTCTGAAATCTAGGGAAATGTTCCCACACCTCAATTCTTGTCTTCTGTGCACCTGCAGGACTAACACCATGTGGAAGCTGCCAAGGCTTGGGGCTTACACCCTCTGAAGCCATGGCCTGAGCTGTCCCTTGGCCCCTTTTGCCACAGCTGGAGGCTGTGCCCAACACAGGGCACCAAGTCCTAAGACTGCACACATGTGGGTGGGGGGCTTGGACCCAGCACAGAAAACCATTGCCCCTCCTAGCCCTCTGAGCCTGTGATGAGAGGTGCTGCCGTGAAGGTCTCTGACATGCCCTGGAGACATTTTCCCCATTGTGTTGGTGATTAACTTTCTGCTCCTCATTATTTATACAAATTTCTGCAGCTGGCTTGAATTTCTCCCCAGCAGATGGGGTTTTCTTTTCTATTACATCATCAGACTGCAAATTTTGCAAACTTTTATGCTCTGCTTCCTCTTTAACACTTTGTTACTTAGAGATTCCTTTTGCCAGACACCCCAAATCATCTCTCTCGAGTTCAAGACTCCACAGATCTCTAGGACAGGGGCAAAATGCTGCCAGTCTCTTTGCATTGCAAGAGTGACCTTTACTCCAGTTCCCAACAAGTTCCTCATCCTATCTGAGAACATCTCAGCCTGGACTTTATTGTCCATATCACTACCAGCATTTTGGTCAGTCATTCAACAAGTCTCTAGGAAGTCTCAAACTTTCCCACATGTTCCAATCATCTTTTGAGACCTCCAAACTGTTCCAACCTCTGCCTGTTACCCAGTTCCAAAGTTACTTCCATATTTTGGGGTATCTTTACAGCAGTGCCCCATTCTCTGCAGTACCAATTTACTGAATTAGTCCATTTTCAGCTATGAAGAAATATCTGAGACTGGGTAATTTATACAGAAAAAGAGGTTTAATTGACTCATAGTTCCCATGACTGGGGAGGCCTTACAATCATGGTGGAAGATGAAGGAAGAGTAAAGGAACATTTTACATGGCAGCAGGCAAGAGGCCATGTGCAGGGAAACTGCCCTTTATAATTCATAAGACTTATTCATAAGACTTATTTATAACTCATGAGACTTATTCACTCTCACAAGAACAGCATGGGAAACACCTGCCCTCATTATTCAATTACCTCTGACCAGGTCTCCCCCATAATATGTGGTGATTATAGGAGCTATAATTCAAGAGGAGATTTGGGTGAAGGCAGAGCCAAACCGTATCACCCTGCAAATGTATTTTTTAAAACTTTTATTTGAGGTCCAGAAGCACATATGACAAAACCTGAACATGTGCTTCTGGACCTCAAATAAAAGTTAAAAAAATACACTCCATATCACATAGAGTGATTTAGCAATGATATTAATTTAGTAACACAGATTCCTTCAGATGGGTAATTGCATTATTTCACCCAATCTCCACCAGACTCATAATCCCCTAGTCTGGAGAGTTTGGCAAGTTTGCCATGGCTACAAGTGATCATAGCACATTACTCAGATAATCAGAACTGAGAACAAGTTCTGCCTTAAATGAAAATTCATTTACTGCTGATACTTACTGTTGGTAATAAATAATTACATTCACTCCTTAAAAAAAAAAAAAAAGGAGTGAGGAGGAATTTGAAGTTTAAAATTGATTCTTTCAGGGTCTTAAGTTTGTGTTACAAACTTCACAGCACTATACTGAAGCCATGATTGCTTGCATTTCAAATGTTGAAAGAGGTGACCAAAGTGATTTGTCTATTAAAAATAGTGAAAAGGAAAAGAAAGATGTAGAGTTAAATGGTTCCCCTTAATGCAGAGAGTTAAAAATATCTTTACAATTGCTAGTTACATCTCTTTCCAAAAAGTAATCTAATTTGATTTCTGCATGCTTGGTTGGGCTGTCTTTTATTGCTTTTTCTCAATGGCCCACAGTTATTTATCATGGTGTGAAAGGGTATTTAGTGTTTTTAATGTGTTTCCTCTGCATGTCTTACTTCCATTCACTTAATTTAAGTTTTATGTACAGGAAATACTTAGAGTTCTCATTATACAGCTCTTTCATCTTTCAATAGCCACTAAAAACTCTACTTTTTAAAAAATAATTTTATACTACTCGTTAAGCCATTAAATTTGGAACCAGAAGAGCAATGAGACTCAATTTTGCCACTTACCAGCTTTGTAAATATGAGCCAATCATTGATCTCTCTGAATCTGTCTCTTCTTCGGTAAAATGGGAATCATAATGACATCTCCTTTATTTACCCAACTCCATAAGAAACTAGTTATCCGATTTTGGCACATTATCTTTTTTCTTTTTCTTTTTTTTTTTTTTTTTGAGCTTCATGAGCTGTTTTATTGACTTTTATGTTTTTTTTTTTTAATTATACTTTAAGTTCTGGAGTACATGTGCAGAATGTACAGGTTTGTTACATAGATATACACATTGGTATGTTACTTATCCTTCCTATGCTTCCATTTCTTCTTTTACAAAGGAAAGATAGCAATAGTCCCTATCTTGTAAGGCTATTTAAGGATTAAAAGAGATAATATGTGTCAAATGTGTAAAAGAGGTACATATTAAGTGTTCAAAAAATGTCAGCACTTGTTATTGCTTAAAAGATAAAATGAGCTAGTGTATGCAGCATGACATAGTGAAAAGAACAAGGGCTTCAGAGTCTAACAGATGGGTTCAAATCATTCCCTGCCATTTATTAGTTGTGACATCTTACATAAGTTACTCCACCTCTCAAGTTTTGGTTACCTCAATTGTCAAAATTATGAATATTAACAATATTCATATGCATAAAGAGAAGATTGAGTATTCAGAAATGGTGGTTATTATGAGTATTATGCAAAAGTAACTTTTGTTAAAACAAAATCACTGCTCAAATAATAATTATAAGGGAGTAATAATCAAAGAAGCTCCTATCTCAAGCATGACCAGGAGAAGCAAGAAGAAAGCATACTCTAAAGAATCAGGAAACAACAAAAAAAAACAGTGAAATAGAACAAATACATGATCATAACAAAATCCATTACTGATGAATTTGTCACAAATTTCACAAAATGAGAGAAAAGGTCATTGGATTCATAGCTGTACACTTCTGCTTGGAAGATTTGCCAAATAGCAACTTCTGCTTGGTAGGTTTGTCAAATAGCAACTGCGTAAGAGGAAATACACATATTTCTTTCTAAGAAAACCAGATTAGTCTGGTGGTCTTCACCATAATCATAACAAAAATGTTCACATATCTGAAGCTAAAAATGGATAATATATAGGTAGCATAATGTAACACTAAAAATCAGGATGGTAACTTCTTTTTGGACTAATTTGATATGCTAGGCTAGCATATCATAGATTATATAATGACATATTTAGTCTTATTTGCTGTAGTGAAGTTGGTAGAATATTAACATTTCTAGGGTCTTGTGCCTAGATAATTATTATCAATGTTGCTATTATTAAGCCAAATGCCCATTATTCATTATCACATGATATTCTTATAGTTTAAAAACAGGAAGAAGGGAAAATACACAAATATATGTTGAATAATATACTATTCAATGTTCTAACACATGTGATAAATATATCATGTAGTGTTTTATATGTGTTATGAGGAAAAATGAGGCAAAGCACTATAACAATTAAACAAGTATATTCAATATATATGGCTAGAATGTCAATGATCTGAGCTATCGCGCCCTAACTTGCTCTAACAACTGAAGTCCGTGTTACACCTATAGGTTACTTTGGTTACTGATTCAGGAGCCAATCTAATACTTATGTAACAGGACAACAAAACTCTCTAGTTAAGTAGCAAATTGACCCAGCATTAAGTCAGACTATATATGGAATACATAGCCCTTTGTTCCCCGTTACTGCTTCTATACCATTCTTCTTCTCTCCTCCTTTCCATTTCCCCTTAAGTTCTATTCTCCTTTCTTCACTTAATAACACTGTGATGGTTAATTTCATGTGTCAACTTGGCTGGGCCATGGTACCTAGATATTTTGTCAAACACTAGTCTAGATGTTGCTATGAAAGCATTTAAATCAGTAGACTTTGAGTAAAGCGAATTAGCCTCCATAATGTAGGTGAGCCTAATACAATCAGCAGAAGGCATTAAGAGCAAAAATTGAAGTTCCCCCAGGTGGAGAGAATTTTGTCTCTAGACTACCTTTGGATTTAAGCTTCAATACCAATTCTTCCCTAAGTCTCCAGCCTGCCAGCTTGGCCTGCAGATTTCAGACTCGCTGGCCCCCACAATTACATGAGACAATTCATTAAAAAAATTTTCTTTCTCTCTCTCTCTCCTTCTATCTTTTTCTTACTATGAAGACAATGCTAGGAGATAAAGTTAAAGTGGTAACTGGAGTCATAGAAGGAAGATGCACCTCAAGGGGTGGTTTGTACAACTTGAAAGGACTTTAGTTTCTCTCAGAGAGAGTTAGCAAGTCCTTGGACATTTTTGAGTAGGCTGACATGACTTAACATGTTTACAAAAATTTAATCTGGCTGTTGGTTGAGAATAAATCAATACTCACAATCATTTAATTTTTCTGTACCCAATTTGTAAAACCAGTAAGTGAGAATTGGAGATCCTTTCAGGTTACAATCAACTATTAAGAAGTCATAAAAATACAAATGGAAAGGGTATTTTTTAAATCCATGGTTTACTTAAATGCTTTTTAATTGATGGCAAACAACAAATCAGTTGATTAACTTGATACCATTTTAAAAATAAATGCTTGGTATAATTAATGATGATCTAAGCTGCTGATCAAAGTGCCCTTCAAATTATCAGATTTTCCTATTTGCCATGGCCTCACTGTTATTTTCACATGTTCTTACTAAAACTTGGCTTAAATAACTCCTGAAAGGAAAAATGACAGAGATTCAGTAGATGCAAGATTTATTGTGACTCAAATTTAGATGAAACTAATCAAGTCTTGGCATGGGAAATTGAAGTACAATGTATTGAGATGTGTTGTTTTCCTGGTAACACTTAAAAAAGAAACCCAAATGCTTCTGGCCTAACCAGACCAAGCTATTATACTTGAGGTGTTGAAGATTTTTCTGCATTTGACTGACTTTCAGTGTGAAAATGGGCCATATGCATGAACCAGGGTTTTCCACAGAAACAGAACCAAAAGGATAGATAAATAGATGATAAATATATAGTTAGATAGGATAGAGATTGATTTTAAGAAATTGCCTCATGTGATCGTAAAGATTGTCAAGTCTGAAATTTGAAGGACAGATCAGCAGGCTGAAACTTCAGGCAAGAGTTGAAGTTGCAGTCTTGAGTCCAAATTCCATAAGGCAGCAGGATGGAGACTAATGAAGAGTTTCTATGTTGCTGTATTGAGGAGAATTCCTTTTTCAGGAAACCTGGGTGTTTGTTCTTAAGGCCTTTACCTGATTGGAAGAGGCCCATTCATATCATGGAGGGTAATCTGCTTTACTTAGTCTACTGATTTAAATGCTAATAATGTATTTTACAAAAAATCCTTACAGTAACATCTAAACAAGTCTCTGACCAAACAACTGGGTACCACATATAACATTAACTATCACACCATGTTAACCTTCAGTCCAAAGCTCCTTCACAGAGTAGGGTCTAAGCAAATGGTGAACTGAATAACATCAATTTTCAAAGAACACAAATTATTCCACTTATCTGAAATCTTGTATAGTATTCTAATTACATTTTCATTGTTCTTCGCTTTTCTCTTTTTGCTGGAAATAAAAGCAAGAGGCACTATTCAAAGTTCTGTTATTAAATTCATGCATGAGAACAAATATTATTAATGAGGAATTAAAGAACAAGTTTTCTTCTACTTCTTTATTCCTATGTTGCTAATACAAGCTATATTTGAGAATTGCTACAGTAAAATCCCTAGATTAGGTTCATCTATTGAGTTAGTCTGAATGTTTGTATCTTCTCCCCACCCATGATTAATATGTTAAATCCCAATGCCCATGTGATGGTATTCGGAGGTGGGGCCTGTGGGAGGTAATTAGGTCTTGAGAGAAGAGCCCTCATAGATGGGATTACAGTCCTTATAAAAGAGACCCCGGAGACCTCCTTCACTTTCTCCCACCGTGTGAAGTTACAGCAAAAAGACTGCTGTGAACAAAGAAGCAATCCTTCACCAGATACTGAATCTGCCAGCATCTTAATCTTGGGCTTCACAGCCTTCAGAACTATGAGAAATACATTGTTTACTATCTACTTAGTCTACAGTCTTTTTATAGCAAATTGAATTGACTAAGACATCTATTAAATGTGAAAAGTAACCTGATAATGCACAAAAATTGCTTTAAACCAAGTCTGGGATGTTCTAAGTGTCTAAATGTATTTTCATGGGATTTGAAACCCTATTCTCACAGCTGGAACCACTGAATTTCCACACCCTAGAGTTTCTTAGAAAAATCCTTCTCTTAAGAAGAATGTAGGGGCTTCTACCCTAGCATCTTGGAACACACCATTTTTCTACTTTGTTTCTATGAGCCCTGACCCTGTGCCCCAGTATTAGAAATATCTCTTGCTCTAAGGCTGTAATACTCACCTTGAACATCCAGTCTAATGATGCTGATTATCTATTTTTAACCTAACTGGCATCCGAGTCTTTCTGGGATTGAAGCCTCGTCTTGCTCTTGTTAGACTTCTCTTCTTTCCAGGGGCAGGGCATCTGCCTCTGGATTGAAGATGAATAACTAAGGTCCCAGCTATCTGCTCAGGGTTCATACCAACCTAGATGTACATGTGCTAACAAGACTGCCTCCTAGTAACAGCTATGTGCTATCCATTTGTTGGAATACTCCTGCCAACTCAGCCCTTCATATGCCATGCTCTTTCCTTTTTTTTTTTTTTTTTTTTTTTTTTTTGAGACAGAGTATTGCTCTGTCCCCCAACCTCTGCCTCTCAGGTCTAAGTGATTCTCCTGAATCAGCCTCCCAAGTAGCTGGGACTACAGGCACCTGCCATCATGCCTGGCTAACATTTGGTATTTTTAGTAGAGATGGAGTTTGGCCATGTTGCCCAGGCTGGTCTTGAACTCCTGGGCTCAGGCAATTCGCCTGCCTTGGCCAGTACTAGGATTGCAGGCATGAGCCACTATGCCCGACTTTATGCCATGCTCTTTCCGGGACTTTGGGCTTCCTTTCTGAAAACCAGTCTGTCTTTCCTCCCCCACCACTACCCAAGGTCTACTTCTAGGTCCCCATTTCCCCAAGAATGCCTGTCCCTCAACAGAATTCACAGGGTATTATTACCCTTTTAAAAATGGGCCTGGGTTTTCTCACCTGTAAATTTAGAAGATTGGACGAAAGATGACCCTTTCAGTTCTGACAGTCTTAGTATTCTATAAATGCCTCTTCTGCTTAATGGTCCTTGACAACACCTCAGATAAAATACAATCACACCAGCTCCTGAATAGATTATTTCTATTCCTACATTTCTGTGCCTAGCTCTCTTTTCGATGATAAATTTCTCATCATTCGTTTGGAGTAATGCTTCTATTTCTTAGAGAGTACTTTTCCTTAAATACCATAGTCATTATCAGTTCACCCAATCTATTCTAGTGAGACTATTAAGGGACGTACTAAAGATTTTCCTTTGCATTTCTTACACAACACAAATTTAATTTAAACAGAAAGCATTGCTAATCCACTGCTTCCTGCTGGTGAGAAGCATGAGACTGAGCATTCTGGCCAGGATGAGCTCGCTAGTCCACACATGCCTCTGATAATGGGGCTTTGATGGTTGGGATATCTTTGAGTTTGTACACTTCCTCCTCTCTTTTGGCAAAAGAATATTTTTACACAGTGCATTTGTTAGAAACCTTGTTCCCCAAGGCTTAAATGTAAATAAAGGATTAAGAGCATAAATAATTTACATGCGATACAAACATATTCATGAAACCATAACACATTTTAAAGGATACACTGAACAAAAGTTAATATAATTTTACATTGCATATCAGAATAGGCAAATCCTTGTCATTTACTTTTACTTTTAAAAGTGAAGTTCGTGACAATAAAATTTTTCACTTGCTATTATTTTTTCCAATCAGAGTACTTCAGCAGAGACTGTTTTAGGAAACATGGTGTCTATACTTACTGCACACAGAAAACGAATCTTAAAAATGATTAACGAGATTGTTTTCCCTTTCTAAACAACTGAATTAAATTAGAAACATGATCAAACTACTTGGCTGTACAGAAGTCAGTTACTAATACTGTTTAAAAAAGGTAATAGGGAACAGCTGATTTAGTAGACACAGATATATTTGGCCTCTGTAGAGCTGAACTTGTCTGTCTCACACCACATTTGAAGTTATTCCAATAGTGCCAAGCAAAATAGTGACACAGTAATTGGCATTAAACAAGATAAAGGATACATGTTCTTTGGCTATTATGTTAGCAACTGAGTACATTGAAATACTATCAGCCAAAAATATAATTTCTAAAAAGAACATTACTTATATAATAAATGTTTGTGACCTTTAAGTCTTCTAAAGGTTTAGTATGGCTCTAGGAGAAATAATTAGGCATTCTTGCACTGACTTGTCTTCTATCTCAGGGAAGGACTGCTGTGCAGTAAGGGGTCACCTTAAAGGGGAATTGGGGAAACATCCCTGACCACGAATCTCTCCCCAACCCACTGAAATTACACCCTGACACTTCCATTAATGACCCGTTAAATTATAAATACTCTAGAAAGTAGCCATATGTAGCTTCAAGGTGGATTTGTTTATAAAGTTTTTGTTTGTTTGTTTTATGTTCTTTGCCAGGAATCATTTCTGATGGAGGGAGAGGGTGAGAAAGCTTCAATATATTGGGAGCCTGAAGTTGAAGGAAAAGAAGGTAAGCAAGGCTGGGGAGAAGAGAGGGGAAATAAAAAAAGAATCATTGGGTGGTGAAGACAAACTTTACATACTTCAATATTGTGTCCAGGGTCCATGCCGAATTTAGAAATCCTTAACTTCAAAATGGATAATGCTGTAACCTAACAGGCTAAGGGGGAAAAAAAAGGACAAAATTCTTGATGAAATCAGAAAAAAAAAAATAAAGATCACCAAGAATTCAGCTCTAATCTATATCAAAGGCCAAAGAGATTTCTGTAGAGGCCTCCAATAAGAACAGTAGACTTTCTTGTAGACAATTTTGTTAGTTCCTCTTCACATCTTGACCTTTTATTACTTGAGTTCTCTTTGGCACAGACACACTTTACCTTTCCTCTTTTAGTAAACTTTTCTTTGCTTGGTGTCTGTGATACCAGACTTTTCTTCATATCTTTCCACCCACGGGCCATACCTTCTCTCTCTCCTCTTATTGTTGGTCCCTTTTCCTGTACCACCTCTGTTCTCTGCAATACTTATGTTTTCCATATTCTCTAAGGGAAACTTCATCCTCTCCAGAAGCAATCTTACCAATGCCAGTCATTTTCTGCCTTCAGCCCATTTTTCTCCTCTGAAATACACAGTATGCCCAACTGCCTATTGAATTTCCTTACCTGAATGTGATGTTTCTAAGTTACACTCATTATTTTCCCTGTCCTCTTCTCCCCACTTCACTCCATCTAGTTGCTCAAACTAGAAATGTGGGAGTCTTAAATTCTATCTGCTACACAACCATTGACTGTGTTCTCTACTCCCCATAGTACTGCTCCTGGGCACTCCTCAGTTCATCTCATCTCAGTGCTGTCCGTAGCCTCCTCCTGACTGCTCTCCACCTTTCCTTTTCCTCCCATGCTGGGCTCCATCAAAATGGAGCCTGACTCCTCTGCTCAAAATTATTTCAAGGCTCTCCACAGCCTGCATCATACAAAATAAAATTACACTTATCTGCATGTCACTTATAATCCTTGGTGATGTAATTCCTGATTATAGTTTGATTTCCTCACCTTCCCGCACCCCTACTGAATCAGCAATACCAAACTACTTTATATTCCTAGAGCACACCCTGTTCTCCTCTCCTATCTCTATTTGATGTCCCTCGGCCTTCAATGCTTTTCCATTACCCCTCGCAAATCTCCTTCTTTACTGGCAGTCTTCTACTCATTCTTCCTTTCTGAAATCAGGTGTTTTTTCTCTGTGAAAACTTCTCTAATTCTCCCTGATGGCTCTGATGCATAAGTTTGTATCTCTACTGTTACCATGTTTGTTCACTGAACAGTCCCAGCACCTGGAACAATGACTGGCATATAGTAGGTGCTCAATAAATACTTATTGAACGAATTTTGTTTATATTTATTGATATATCTGTTTCCCCCACTAGATTATAAGCTCTGTTGTAGCTACGAGGACTAGCCTGACAGAGTAGAACCTCCACAGTTTGGTGATTGAGTGAGGTAATGTGAACATCTACATTGTCTACAATCTTGAGCATATTTCGAGTATTCAAAAATATAGAGTGGATTATGAATAAAATCTCAGTAACATTCTAGTTAATTTTTAGAGAATTGATTTTATTTTGCTGAACTCTCAACTTCAGCAAATACATACTGACGGATAGAAGACAATGTTGGAAAGATAAATTACTTTGGAGTTTCAAAGTTGGAAAGTGCTCTTTACACTTATCATTTTCATATGTTGGTGACTGATGGCCAGAAATTCATAATGCATTGAACACATTTTGGATTCACATTGCAAAGTTCTGGCCATTTGGGTTCCCTTCTCTGCTCCCTGATCCTGACTTCACATTGGGCATTAATTTCATCACCTCTTAGACTAATTCTAAGGAACAGTTTAACTTGATAGACAACAGAATTGGCATCTGTTTGCATATCTGAAGCAAAGTGTTAGCTCACAGCTTTCTGAAGAATGTTTTGAAAATACTTTTTTTCTAAGGGTTTCTGTTGAGTTACAGAAAAAAAATCCTGTTTATTTTAATAGTCAATAAAATAAGTAGTATCCAACTCACAGGTCATATAAGGCCAGCTGAGGGTATAAAAAGCCTACAACCTAGTATAGAGGAAATATTAAACACTGACAATAAAATAATAGAAAACTATGGCTTCAATACCAGATTCATGTTTTGAAAAAACCTCATTAAGCAGTATCTTGAATATCAGCACATGAAAATATGTGAGTTTCATCTTACAGTGTATCCATTGGCTGTTCCTAAGACTAGGCATCAAAGATTCACTCCCTTTGTGCCTAGGCTCCAAACCTAGCAGTTTTCACTGCAGACCACTTGGACACTAATGTCCAGAAAAGTATCTTGTTTCTCTCTCTCTCTCTCTCTCTCCTTCTTCAGTGCATTATCCCTGCCTAATAGCTTTGTTTCTCATTTTCCCCAATAATCTATTTAATTCCTGAGATTCTTTATTCATTCACTGAATAAATGTTTACTGAAAATCTATTTGGTGACAGGCCCTCTTCCAGGTGCTTCCAGTGAACAAAGCACAAAAGTCCCTGTCTATCTGGAGCTTTCTCTCCTTCTCACATTCCTTATTTCTCTTCCTCAATGAAGACAGGAGAATCTGAATATTCTTATTCTACTCCCCACATCTGCAAATGCACCAGTCAAAAAGATACAGATGGGATAAGTGAATTCAGAGTACTTCTCTCATATTCAGAGAGAGGTCCATGTCTCAATTCTTAACACTATTTTTTCAGTTATAAGGAACGTCCACAACATGCCTTGCCAGCAGGAGGAGCCTGTACCAGGAGGAGGCTGTAGCGAAACTGGTCAAATATTCTAATGAGTGTGGCCAATGCTGTAAGAACATACTTCTTGAAAGACATCATCCACTAAACAGGAAGATGGGATGGGAGTGGGGAAGAGTAAGTGTGCATGGTAGGCAGTCTGGGTGACTGCTTCTGTCTGTCTGAGGCAAAAGGGCGAAATGTCCAGAGGAGCCTGGCGCCTATATATCCTGGTCTCTGGAGTGTTGAAGATTAGAACTGCCGAGAAGCTATCACAGAAGGAACACAGGTGGCACAGCTGCTCTGGGGCTTGCCCTTTCTTCCCCACTCACAGGCCAGCTAAGGTAACCTCCAAATAACAGGTTCATTGCCATTAATTGCCTTTAAGTTATGCACTTTAAAAACTGTTCATTGCCACTAATTGCCTTTAAGTTATGCATTTAAAAACTGAATATATGAGTGTTTATAAATTGGAGTAACCATCTGATGCGTGTCTGTACTTAAACAGAGCTACTAATTACACAGAAAAAAGCGTTGTAGTGGCTGGAGTTAAGTGCACTGGTGACCAGCCAATATAATATTCTAAAGTACTTAACTTTTTTCACTTAATTCACTTCATTGAGTACAGGAATAAAATTTTTATATTGAAATGCTTTTGACACAATTTCTTTCATGTCCTGCGCTGTGCAAGTGAGGCAGTGGACTCTGGGAACTGAAAGGCTTAGACTATTCTTTTCCATCACAGCTGGTATGTATTCAAAATGCAAACCTGCCTGGGTATTTCCAAGGAGAATATTCTTTTCATGATGAAGCTGGAGTAATCTATTCTTTTGTAGAAATGACCTGTGTTTTCATGGCCTGATAACTGAGCAGTTTCATATGATTTGATGTATTCTTTAAGATCAGAAAAAATCTGTCATAGATCTTTTCTGAAGATTAAGGCAATAAGCAACCTAGGGTTCTCTGATCTTCAAAGGAAACTATAAATACTGACTCCAAGGTCAACGAAAAAAATTACTACAAGCAGCAAAAAGCCAGACTTCTGGTTCATCTAATTTATATTCACTTGCCACTTTCAAGAATTCAAGGAAATAAAACTTTAAAATATAAATCTAAAAGAGGCTTATATCTATTTAGCTTAAACAGAATTCAAGTTAGTATGGTTGTTTCTGGGAAACAGAAGGAGAATAACTACACAGATTTTATTTTAAATTGTGTGATATGAGAGAATAGGATCATTTTGCTTACATCATTTATATGCTGAATAACAGTAGCTGCTATTTACTTAGTACCTCCTAGGTGCCTGGAAGTGTATTAAGTGCTTTACATACAACTTGGTAAAATGATTAAGAGAGCATGCTCTAGAGTTAAACTGCCTGAGTCTAAATGCTATCCATTTACTATGATCTTGAGAAAATTGCTGAATATCTCTGCTCCTGTTTGTTCTTTTGAAAAATGGGGATAATCATACTATCAAAATCATAGGACTGTTTGAGGACTGAATGTATAGCGTATCATAGGAATTCAATATATTTTAGCAATTATTATCTCAAGGTATGCAGATGATCAAAGAAGATCCCATTTTTTCCCCATTTTATAGGAAGGAATATGAGGTACAAGAAGTTAGGTTCTTTACTAAGGTTGAACATGTAGATCAAACCCAGCATGGTTAAACTCTTGAGGCTTATATCTTGTATTAGTCTATTCTTGCATTGCTATAAGGTTGGGTAATTTATAAAGGAAAGAGGTTTAATTGACCTACAGTTCCGCAGGCTATACAGGAAGCATGGCAGGGGAGGCCTCAGGAAACCAACAATCATGGCAGAAGGCAAAGGGGAAGCAGACACATCCTATATGGCTGGAGCAGAAAGAAGAGAGTGAAAGGGGAGACACTACACACTTTTAAACAACCAGATCTCATGAGAACGCACTTACTATACTGCAAGGAAAGCAAGGGGAAAATTCACCCTAATGATCCAATAATCTCCCTCCAGGCTTCTCCTTCAATACTGGGGATTACAACTGGACATGAGGTTTAGGTGGGGTCATGAATCCAAACCATATAAACATTTATCCACTACAGTATACTATACAGTTGACCCTTGAATAACACAGGTTTGAAGTGCTTGCATCCTCCACTTATTATGTGATTTTGTTTTCAACCAAACATGGATCAAATATTGATGGTGCAAAACCCACATATAGGAGGGCTGCTGTTATATGGGTGGGCTCTGGTTCCAGAGTCCACTGGACTTAAGTATACATGGATTTTGGCATACAGAAGAGAGAGGTGTCCTGAAACCAATCCCCCACATATACCAAAGGATAACGATATTTGCCAAATATGCTAGGGAACCTCAAATCTTTTCTGGATTTTAGAAGAATCCAAACAAATATGTTATATATGCCTGAAATTAGCAATGTTTCCCCATAAAGAGCCATCGAGTTGCCATTACATCTGCCAAGTTTATTTCTGATAGGCTAATGGGGAGATATGGAATGAGATTTCATCCTACCTACACTTCTAGCTCATATCCTCCATCAATCATGAGAACTTAAACACAGTTATGTGCATTTTGAAACTTAGCACTTGAACAACAACAAAAAAGTTCAGAGTATCTCTTTATATATACCAACATCTATAGTTAACGCTCCCTTTACTTCTTTTTTCTTTGTGAGGGCAATTGTTTTATATGTCTACAAGAGATAGATGTTATTGCCACTATAAGTTATTGCATGCTCTGTGATCTGGTTTTACAATTAAGTCGAGTTTATGAGGATAAAACTAAATCTATTTGAATTGGGGTTATTTAATTTAGAGCCAGGATTACATCTTTGACTACTTGGTACAATGCTGGGTATGCTGTCACAGCCCAGAATATTTAACCACAATAAATGTGCTAGTGAACTGATATAAAAGTTACCTAGATTGATGGATCTCATTTGCTAGCCTAATTATTCAGCTCCAATGGAAATTACAATTCACTTGTAAAGGGATCTCATTTATTTAACTTTAATCTTAAAAAACTGTCTTTCTTTTAGTTACTTATATGCTTTTTTCAAGTTTGTTTTTCTTTTAAAAACACAATATTCCTTTGAGGGGGAGTTAAAAGATTTAACTTTCTCTGGCAGCATGCCAAATAGAAAACCCACTATCATCAATTTTCTTTCCAATAAAAGATGATTCTTGCAGTGGGAGTAATAATGCTCCCCAGTCTAACCTCAGTGTCGCTGAGATTCTCAAATGCTACTAAATGAAGCAGCATCTACATTGAGATGGAACAAATTTTAATTGGTGACAAGTAAAACTTAGATCATTCTATGTGATGACAACCAAACAAGGAAAAAAGAGAAGTTTAAAATCAAACAAAAGGATTGATTATTTAAGGGGATGTTTCCATACAGTGGAAGATTGTAGCCCTTTTCAAAATATGTCAAGGGAAAAAGAATAAGTCCCTGTACTACTCCACTCCCAACTGCATGTACTTGAAGAGCTCCAAAACGACTTGGAAAAGGATTAAGCAGCAGCTCAAATGGTTGCCTCATTCAGTTTTTCCCAAACTTTAAAGAAAATGGTTGAGACAATCCTTTAAGCAACTGCTGAAAACAATGTCTTCTCTCTATAACAGTACATGAACACGAAATCTTCATATAATTTCAGAAGGCTTAAGAGATTCTTTGAAGCCTATCTGTGGATCCAGAGGACTCAGAGTAAGAATGATATGGGTCTCAGGGGCCTGACTTATGCTTTAAATCATGTAGATCAGAACACTGGCCAAAGAAAACTGCAATGCAATTGTTACCAATATTAACCACTGCTAGCTATAGTTTTCTGGATTTCAAAGTGCTTTCTCACAAATAATTTGGTATTATCAGCCCAGATGGCCAGCTAGGTAGATTAGGTGACAAAAAGAGAAGTAACATTGAGTACCTATTCTGTGCTTTGATACTTATCAATATCTGATATCCAACTAGAATGTTTTTCAATAAACAAAAATGTTCCCTCATAAAATTTAAATACCCTTCACTGGTGAACATTGAATACTTATTAGATCCCTTCTAATAAAAAACAGAATACTTAGGTTTTGAAGGCCTTAAGACACAACTAGATCTACAGTTCTCAAAGTTTTTCTGGTAGTAGGGGGGTTATTGGGGGTGTCACTGACTATTTCAGGAAAGTACATGAGGTCCTCCCTTTGCCAATTTATATATCTGTGTGAGTCTAGATTTTCTTCATATATTTCAACCAAAACAACATATTGCAACAGATTGCATGCAGAAGCAGATATGAGAATCCAGCTGTCTTCTATTAAACCGGCCATTAGGGAGATTTATAAAAGTGGAAAACAATGCCACTCTTCTTACTAATTTTTTGTGTTTGTTTTAGAAAGCAGAATTATGTAAATTTGTAATGTATTTTTTATTTTAAATGGATTTACTTTTTTTCTAATTCCTAAATGGTAAATATCAACAGATATGACACACATAAATAAAAGTTATTTGGTGTCCTCACCAAATTTTAAGCGTTATAGGGGTCCAGATACCCAAAAGTTTGATAACCTGGCAAGTGTGAGAAGACATATTTGGGTGGATGAGGAAGCATAGGGGTAGGAGGGCTGTAACAGGGACTGATGAGGGCACTGTGTGTTTTCGTGCTGGGGATAGAGTTCCTTGAATGGTACTAAAAGTGGACAGGGGATGATGCAGTCCAGTTTACTTCTTCACTTTGCTTGTGGCCTGTTCTTAACACAGCTGTCATGGCAGCGCAATTTATAGAAAGAGATCCTAAGAAACAAGAAAGTGGAGTTTAGAATTCTAAAACTAGGAAAGACAACTGCCATTTGTTTAGTGAAAAACACTGAAGTTGCTTTTTTTCAATGATAATGGAAAATATTTTTGGAGTGCTGGTTGCTTTTTTTTTTTGGCAGATGATATAAGATTTGTTAATTATTAAATTTTTGTAATATTTATTAATACATTTTTTTCTCATATCTTTTGGAATACCATTTCCTGATTTAAAAAAAAAATTAAAATGGGGTAAATCGGTAGGAGATAGATGGAAAGCCTAAAAGTATTCCCCAGGAAATATGTTTTAAATTTTAACATTTACTTACTGGGCTCTAAGCACTGTGCTAGCGTTTACTGTGGTATAGGGGAAACACTCTTGACTTTGGAATACGAAAAACTGTTTCAGACAACTTACCTGCCATGAGTAATTTAAGCTCTCTTTTTTCTATAAAACGTGGGTAATATTTATCTCACAAGGATGTTTGGGATTAAAAAGAGATAAGCTATGTCAATAGGACAGCATAGTGTATTGTAGGTCTTCAATGAATAGCACGGAGAGTGCTTGCAAAGGGCAACCATAAATCTAACAGAAATAAGACGTTGTAGACAAACACTTTAAAAACACACGACGGAGGGTCTGAGGTGCCAGCGTTACTACAGACGTATTTAGAAAAGTGTTCTGGGGATCTAAGTATAGGAGGACTCGAATTTGTCGGGAGTGGGGGAAGAGCTTTAGGGAAACTGGAGAGTGATGGGCGAACTCTCCTGTCATTTATCTACCCCCAAAGTCGGCTCCAGCCCTGCGGAGCATCCTGGCCCTGCTGCACCCCTGACCCCGCGAGAGATGTCAAACGGCCTCCAGGAGCTTCCACGCCAGACTGCAGGGGCTCTGCACACGCCCTGCCCGACTCATCCCGGGGACCTAGAGCGTGTGAATCCACACTGCCCCTGGACCGGCCAGCTGCCGGGTCGGCCGCACTAACTGGCGCCCACCTCCACTCGGAGCTCCGCGCCGACCGCAAGTGGAGACGTGGGGGTACTGGACAGAGGAAGGAGCTCTCAAGTTCTCAGCTTCCGACCATCCACGCCTCCCTCAACACGGAGCCACTTTCAACCTCCCAACTCGTACCCACCCCACTCGCTGGTCCAGCGCCCAGGCCTCGAACTGTGACCGAGCTCCTGCACTGGCCTCCGCGCTCCAGCCCCCGGGCATCCAGCGGTCGGCGTTCGCGCGCTCGCTCATCGATTGGCGCTGCCTTACTCCTTTGGCTCCCGTCTCGGGGAAATCGGCCCGAGACTTGGAAAGTCCAGCCGAGCGCGGGGCGGGAACCGATGCAGGCGGGCCAGGTGATTGCCGATCGCACGGATGA
The DNA here is from genome assembly GCF_009761245.1 of Sapajus apella. Classification (NCBI taxonomy): domain Eukaryota; kingdom Metazoa; phylum Chordata; class Mammalia; order Primates; family Cebidae; genus Sapajus; species Sapajus apella. Next base: position 28,918,686 of record NW_022436943.1, on the reverse strand, counting down.
GCGCGCGCTCCGTCTGGCAAGTGGCGGTGCCAGCTACCCCGAGCGGCGCGAGGCCGGAGTCCCGCGTCCGCCACCCCCTCGCCTGGCGCCGGCGCGGGAGCTCCTTGCTCTTGTCCCCAGGAGAGCCGCCCCGCGCGGGGTTCTCGCACAGCCCGGGGTGGGAGCGGGCGAGCGTGCGGCTGAGGGAGGACCGGAGGGAGGAGGGAGGAGGGAGGGAGCGCGCGCAGGCGGCTGCGGCGGCGGCCCCTCCCCTCCCCCTCCCGCCGCCGCGGAGAGCACAGGGAGCAGCCGGGGGCTCGGCGGCGGCGGCGGCGGCGGCTGCGGCGTCTAGCCCCAGCTCCTCCTCCCTCCTCCTCCATCTCCTCTCTCCCTCCATCTGCCGTGGTTATGGCCCGTCGCTGGAGCACAAAAGAGTCTCCGCGGTGGAGGTCTGCGTTGCTCTTGCTTTTCCTCGCTGGGGTGTACGGTAAGTGTCCGCGTCCCTGCACCCGGCTGACCGAACAAAGCTGGGGGCGACCCGGGCCCCGAGGCCTCCAGAACGGGGGTTCCCCTGGGGACTCCGGCGGAGACCCTGGCTACCGACGGGACAAAGACCAGTGAGGAGATCTAGGTGGCGGAACGGTTGTCCCCACACGGAGATGCTTTCGTCCACTCGCCCACCTCCAGACCCTCGGGTGGTGGAGAGGGGCTGGGGGTCCCGGCCAGGAGGGCCCCGTGGAGCCAAGGGGTGGCGGGTGGACTTCCGGACCTGGGCTCGAGGCCCCCCGCGGCCAGCTGCTCAAGGACCAGTAGCCCGGCACAATCCACACAAAGATGTAAGACTGTGAGAAAGCGGAGGAGGTCGCCCCCGCCGCTGCCGGGACGGTCTTGCCACCCCCCACTCCCCTTCTTGGGTTAGGAAGTTCTCTCACGAGTGAGATTCCCTCCGCACCAGCCCTGCCCTACCCCTGAAAAGGCTTCCCGCTGCCTTTTCCCCACCCCTCCACCTCGGGGGCCGGGGCTCTGCTGAATCCGAGCATGCTGGATCCTGTTGGTTTCCCGGGAGCAGCACGCGGGAGAAGGCCAGAAAATAGTTTCCAGCCCCACCTCAGTCTCTCCCTCTTAGGGCGTACACAAATGCCCTGACTCCCAGTTCAATTGTCATTTCATCCATCGTCGTCCGCCGCTGTGGTTACTGTTACTTTATACCAGTCGAGGGATCGGGTTATAGGTGACTCCTTTCGGGTTAAGAGAAGGCTGAAGACTGTGTGAGGACAGCTTTATATTTGGTTGGGATCAAAGCAAGAGCTGAATGGAATTAATTGCAAAGAACATTTATCTCTTAAGATAATTGAGTTCCACTTCTGACTTCACCATTCTTAGTTCATTAGTTAAATACATTGAATAGGTGTTTCAGAGAGCTCAGTTTTAACCTTTCCTTTTTTGAGTGTTGCTTTGATTTCTTCAGAAAAAGAGAATTAGAAGTTATCATTACTTCGGTAAATTTTACTTATAAAAAGTCTAAATGATTTGCCACAAACACTGATTTAACTAGTATAATGGTGGTGGTGGTGGTGAGGTTTGGTCAACAGGCAGTTTGTCGGCAAATACTATCTCTCTTGAACGCGTTTACGGAATTGAATGTGATGGTGGCTTTTAAAACCTGGCAAGTGACAGTAAATGAAGAATTAATGAGCATAATTGGGCATTTACCAATAGCCAAGAAATAGTGGTCTTTTTGGTACAATTAAGGATGTATTGCTCCCATACCTGGTTAGTATTATTTTTGTTTGTTTTGGTGAAGAGAGTGGTTGGTCCATTTTTGATGGGGCAGTTGCCAAAGGTGTGCTTGTGTGGGACCAAAAACCCAGTGCATTACTTTTGATTGTTAGCCTCATCAACTGGCTGTGATCCCTGCTTGCCTGATGACTTGTGGGTTTGGGTCTACACCAGAGATCAATAAGCTATTATGTTGTTTCTTCTGGCCAGAAGGTGGGTATAGTTCTGCTCCAGGTTTGGTGTAATGGCCCAGGAGAGAGAAGAAATTGAGAGGTATCTTTAATTTAGAGTGATTAGGATTGTTCAGCTGTGTCCTCTACTACAATAAGAATTGAATTTCTGTGATGTTTGATCAGAATAGATAAATAAATGGTCTCTTCTTTCATTAAAACCTTTGTCATCGGTGTTTGAACTATAAGTCTTTTGCCTCGAGGGATAAGAGGCTGTGAACCCCTTAATTTGTCTTGGTGCATTCTTCAGTACTTGTACACAAAGTGACTTTCTGGTAGGTGCTTATCAAAGTTTTGTCTTTTTGGAATTTGTGTTCAGTGAAGAATTGTTAGTAAGTATGAAGAATTGTTAGTAAGCAAAGACTGAAACTCCTTTTCCCAACAGTGTGCACTCACATTATAAAACCAGCAGGTGATTATGCCAAAGGTTGATGTCTCAAGCCACAGCAAGTTTCAAAGCGTAAGAAAAAAGGAGATAGTGAACCAGGCAGAACATTAAACTATATCAGAAGAGATTAAAGGGAACCCTTCACCTTGCAACTGGGAAATCCTCTTTATAGCTGCATTTTTTTTGTCCCCTTCTGTCTTTAACCACATGTGAGTTTATAATAGTGAAAAAGGGCTATAACAATAGTATGGGGGGATGTGGTTCTGTAATAATAGTGGGATTTGGGTAACTTAGAATATATAGTAGTTGTAATGGGTAGTGGATACATCCTGAGAAATAGCCATTGCCTTGACCCTCTTAGAACAGATACTAGCTGTAATTTATGAAACTGTTCCCTATACAGTAAAAAGTGTGTGTTTTAAATGACTTCAAAAATAATTAGCTATATTAATGACACTGAATATTCAGAATCACTGTTAACAAAGAAAAGCAGATTGATTGGCCAAGATTTAGAGAATTCCAATGTTCTTCAGAGTGACTTTTCAAAACAAGATGACTCTAAGGTATGCTTCGGATTTTTGAAACATTTCATATACTTAAAAAAATTTTTTTGTTATTTTGGTACTACTCTCCAGATGATTTAGTGGGCTCTGATGTGTGACTGTTATACTTCCAAATTAACTTTTCTGAATGCCAAAGTGTTACCTGAAACTCTTAAATTGTAATCTAGAAGACGGTTAATGTTTTTTAGAAGTAGTTCTTCAAGGACCAGTAATTATCTTTCAAGGGGCTACTGTGTCTTAACTGCATTAAATGTACCTAAGAGTTAGAAGGAGAGAGTAAAGGTTGACCTTTCCACCTTGGGAAGTTTGAAGGAATAAAAACATCAGTGGTGGCAACCACAAGCTTTGCTTCTCATTGTCCTAGGCTTACTATAAGAAAAGAAAGTGCTTTGTCATTTTTCACATAGGGATGTCTGACTTTTACAAATCTGTGGGAGTTTCCAAAACCTCTGTCTCCTAGTCAATAGAAGCTGTCAGTCTTGCTTACCTCCTAAACCACAATTTGGTAACTCTAATGGCTACATTGCTTTATCCTTTCTACTTCTCTTTGTCTCCCAGATTAGTGTTTCCTAACTTTTACTCAAACCCACCTTTAAAATACACATTGTTCAGGGTACTATGTACATAGAGAAAAAAGTTAATGAAATACGTATGTAACCTCATTACCTGTGCACTAAGATGTTTTCTATTTATTCCTTCTCTTTCTCACCCTTCCCTTCATCGTTTGCTGGTCTGGATTCATTAAATTAATTTTGGATAATGATTTGCAGTCCCTAGCTTGAAAAACACTACCCAAGATGAAGCCTTAAAATGTAATTTAGAAACCGGGTGTAGTGGCTCACGCCTGTCATCCCAGCACTTGGGGAGGCCGAGGCGGGGGATCACCTGAGGTCAGGAGTTTGAGACCAGCCTGGCCAACATGGTGAAACCCTGTCTCGACTAAAAATACTAAAATTAGTTGAGCATGGTGGCGTATGCCTGTAATCCTAGCTACTTGGAAGGCTGAGGCGGGAAAATTGCTTGAACCTGGGAGGTGGAGGTTGCAGTGAGCTGAGATGACACCATTGCACTCTAGCCTGGGCAACAAGAGCAAAACTCTGTCTCAAAAAAAAAAAAAGTAATTTAGAATGTTTGTTGTTGTGTTTGTATATCATTTTACAATAACCTTGAAGAGTTGCAAATGGTTATTTTTCGTTGCTTGCTGCCAGGGCATTTGGTAGCAATAAGAACTGTCCTGGCATATACTGATTGACTTGTGATAAAATTCATTCTTAAACTGGTTTTCAGCTTATTAGTCAAGAGTCTTACTGTGCACAGTACTATTTTAGATGTTGTGGTGGCATAAAATGATCTTTTTACTCTTGCATACATCTAATGGATGAACCTTTTCCCATGAATTTTATGGAACATTCAATAGCGCTTAATAATTAGTTTAAGGGTAGACAAGAAATTCCAATTTTAGAAGGGTTATAGAAGTAACTTGAACATGAGGGAAAAATCTAAACCAGATACCAATTACTTCTTAAAAAGTCAAGGTTGATTACATAAAATATGTTGAATAAAATTGAACTAATTGCTTAACATAAACCCTTCCTTGAGTTCAGAATCTAAATTATATCCATATCCTTGGGAGAATATGAAGAAGGTAGGAAGCACATTCCACAAATTCTAGGTGGTTATCAGGCAGAAAGTATTAAACAGGCACTGTTAGCTGTATTCCACATAAAGTATGGAGGAGATTTGAAGGATGTGTGGTAAATGATTTATAAGGTTCCTAGAAAGTAAAATTTCTTTTGAAGAACATAAAAGGGATGTTAGCCTGAAAAGTGAGCAGCAGTTAAAACGTTAAGATTTACTTTTGTAGTTAGAGAATTTAAAACTTATTAAATTATTAAGGGAACAAGAGGGCCTTTTGTGTTTCTGATGTGAGATGTTACTTTTTTGTTTTTGTTTTTGTTTTTACATTTTACCAGTGATACTAGAATTTAAGGGGTGAAAGATAAGTGAAATATACATGAAATATAAGTGAGAATTATATAGATTTAGGTAAATGGAGAATTTTTTATTTCAAAAGTTTAGAATAGATATTAATCCTGTTCTTGCTGCAAGTTTTTATAAGTAAAGGAAGGTTGTTCTAAATTTAGGAATTGAAGTTGATGATCTCTAATTTCTAAGGTTACCTTTCTTTTCTGTTTTTCTTCTGTTCTCCTTATCATCACTCCTCCCCTCTTTTTAAGAAAGTTAAATAATAGATGTACATTATTTATTGCCATTTTCTAAAATTTAGGGTTAGATTCTGCAAATACAAATTATCTATGTATCTATTCAAATACATGTCATCAGAGTCTCTTATTTTTAAGTATATATAAATATATAGTTTTAATACTGTATTAGCTTAGGGAGTTCTCACTAAGTTACAGAAGGGAAGGAAGGAAACTAACATTTATTAAATCATGTTTAATAGCATTTATTTAGTTACAAGTACTTAATACTTATGTTGAAAAAATCGTGATTAGTCTTTATTTATTGCCAGTTCGTCTTTGGTAGGTCTTATTGACAGTCCTATCAGATATGTACTCTTTCTTTTGTTTTATGGAAGAAAAAATCGAAGCTGGGAGATATTGTGGCTTAACTGAAGTCAACCACTATGAAGTAGTAGAGTCAGGATTGCAGCCTAACCCTGGCTGTCTCTTCACTCAGTTCATTTAGCCAATATTTATTGAGCCCTTGCTTATGTCTGGCATTATATTAGATACAACCTGATGCACATGGTTTCTGCTCTCATGGAGCTTATAGTCTAATGAATAAATTGTAATAAGTGCTGTCACAGAAACAAACACAGCAATAGTAACAGGCACAGAGTAATTAGGGGAAGACTTTTTGATGAAGGGACATTCATGAGACCTAGAGCGTGGCTAACTATGTTATGGTTGGATAAGAGAGCTTTGCATATGGGAACAATGCATGAAAGGCCCAGGATCAAGAAAGAGCTGGTATGTACAGTTAAATTAATTAAATCACTGTAACTGGAACATAATGGTTATAACGGAGAGCAACAGGGTTAAGATTAGAGTGATACTTTGAAACTCTGGGCTTTAGAATCCGTGATAAAGTATTTGGGTTTTATTTTAAGTACAACTATTCAAGGGGTTTAAGTGACATAATGTGATTTATGTTTTGAAGCAGTCACTTTTGTTACTGTGTTGAGTATTGTTGTGAAGTGGGAAACCGTAGAGATGGGATGATCAGTTAAGAGATTTTGGCTGTTATCCAGGTGAGAGATAACAGGAGCTTGGACCAAGGGAGTATTAGTGGAGATAAAGGAGTGTGAATGGCCCTTTTGATAGGGAAAAGAGGATTTTTCCTCTCTTGCACAAAGAAGAGGGAAAGAAGAAAATATTGATGCAAGTGTATTTAGCTCTGTAGGCTTTTGGGGTGGGAAGGTGGACATTACATCTGATTGTTCTTGTTTTCTCAAAGTAATATGACATGAGATCATCAATGAAGAGTAGGAATGAGAAGAGTTGAGGGTGATTTTTGTTCCCTCAATTCAATAGAACAGTTTGGACCCTTAGCAAGTTAGATTTCTGTTATTTAATGTAGACTAGAGAAGACTACGAACACTATGCAAGAAGACATATTGTGAATTATGTATAATTCACATATTGTGAATTATACAATAGATGACAGGAAGAGATGGGCTTAAATTACAAGGGGAGGAACTTTAAGAAGGGCTCTGTGGATAACTCAGTTCTGAGGGCAGTCATTTTGTCACTGAAATAAGTATAGAACATAACTTTTTACAGTGTTTTAAGTGTATTTTAGGCAAGAAGCAAAGGGTGGGGCAAAAGCTGGATTTCCATTACTTTTTTGCCCAAGTTAAATGCTTTCTACTAAGTTATCAATAAAGATTGCTTTAGAAGTCAGATTGTCTATAAAAGAGTCAAGAATGTATTGAAAGATTGGTGAATTTCAGAAGAGATTTGGAGAAATCAAGCTTTTATCTTTTTTGGGTGGAGGGTATTGTATAGCTTTTTTACAGAAAATATAATTTTAGTGGGTCCCAAAACTTCAAAGTAAATAAAACTGACAGAACAGTTTTCTAATTTTCTTCTTAAATATTTAATAACTCATTGACCTGCTGGTATGTTTGGTGAAGATGTGAAATTGTTTTTTGCTCAAGTTTTGTCATTGAATGAGACTAACTTGATATGTACCTTTAATTCACTTACATTTCAGTTTTTAGAGAAATTAAAATGGTACTAATCTTTCAATATTAGGATTAAACGGAGCACAATAGGATATTTAGTAGTTGGAATTTACCTTTTCAAATGTAAGGAAGAGAGTTAACCTTTCATAATCTGACTTAATTTCATTAATAGTTAAGGCATCTTTTACGTATATTGGAGAAAACATAAGAATAATCTTTGCATCTGATATATTTTGAAGTAGAATTGTTTCTTGAAATTATTGCCTGTAAAAGTTTTACTAAGAGAATACAGAATACTTATACAAAAAAATGCCACGATTAATCCTCAAAATTACTGTTTGATGTAGATATTATTAAAAGAAACTGAAGCTTTGAGAATAGTAGTTTTGCCTAAGGTTCATGTCTTTCTACTGCTGTACTCTTTGTGTAGAGGCCCCTTTCTTTTTTTCTTTTCTTTTTTTTTTTTTTTGTCTGTATTATTGTAACAGCCCCCAACTAGTCTTGGCTCTAGTCTTGTCCTGATTCAGTCATACCACCCCTAGCATTAGCTAGAGTGAGTACACATCTGATCATGTAACTTTCTTGCTTAAAACCCAACAGTGGGTTCCCTGTTTTTAAAATATAAATTTAACTCACTAGAGCTTTCATGATCTGGCCAATTTTTTTTTTTTTAAGTTCAGAGGTACATGTGCAGGTTTGTTATATTAGTAAAGTTGTGTCATAGGGGTTTGTTGTATAGATTATTTCATCACCTAGGTATTCAGCCTAGTACCCAGTAGTTATTTTTTCTGATCCTCTCCTTCGTCTCATCCTTTACCTCCTGATAGGCCCCAGTGTATATTGTTCCCCTCTCTCCATCATTCCCCTCTCATCATTTAGTTCCCACTTAACAAGTGAGAACATGCAGTATTTGGTTTTCTGTTCCTGCATTTGTTTGCTAAGGATAATGGCCTCCAGCTCCATCCATGTTCCTGTAAAGGACATGATCTTATTCTTTTTTATGGCTACATAGTATTCCATGGTATATAGGCACCACATTTTCTTTATCCAGACTGTCATTGATGGGCATTTAGGTTGATTCCATGTCTTTGCTATTGTGACTAGTGCTGCAATACACATAACATATGCATGTGTCTTTATAATAGAGCAATTTATATTCCTTTGGGTATATTCCCACTAATGGGTTTGCTGGGTCAATGATATATCTGTTTTTAGGTCTTTGAGGAATCGCCACATTGTCTTCCACAATGGTTGAACTAATTTACACTTCTGCCAACAGTGTACAAGCCTTCCTTTTTCACCACAGCATCATCAGCATCTGTTTTTTTTTTTTTTTTTTTTGACTTTTTAATAATTAGCTATTCTGACTGGTGTGAGATGGTATCTCATTGTGATTTCGATTTGCATTTCTCTAATTATTGGTGATGTTGAGCTGTTTTTCATATGATTGTTGGCTGTATGTATGTCCTTTTTTAAGAGCATTCATGTCCTTTGCCCACTTTTTATTTTTTTGTTTGTTTGTTTTTTGTTTTTCTTGTAAATTTAAGTCCTTTATAGATGCTGGGTGTTAGATTCGTTCTTTATAGATGCTGGATAGTTTGCAAATTATACATAATTGTCAGATGCATAGTTTGCAAAAATTTTCTCCCTTCTGTAAGTTGCCTGTTCACTCTGTTGACAGTTTCTTTTGCTGAAGAGAAGCTCTTCAGTTTAATTAGATTTCATTTGTCAGTTTTTGCATTTGTTGCAATTGCTTTTGGCATCTTTGTCCTGAGATCTTTGCCTCTTTCTGTGTCTAGAATGGTATCGCCTAGCTTGTCTTCCAGGATTTTCATAGTTTTGGGTTTTACATTTAAGTCTTCAATCCATCTTGAGTTAATTTTTCCCTATGGTGTAATGAAGGGGTCCAGTTTCAATTCTTTGAATGTGGTTAGCCAGTTACCCCAGCACCATTTATTGAATAGGGAATCCTTTTCCTATGGCTCATTTTTGTCAAGTTTGTTGAAGATCAGATAGTTGTAGGTGTGCCACCTTATTTCTAGGTTCTCTATTGTGTTCCTTTGGTCTGTGTGTCTGTTTTTGTATTACTACCATGCAGTTTTGGTTACTGTAGACCTGTAATATAGTTTGAAGTTGGGTAGTGTGATGCCTCCAGCTTCGTTCTGTTCACTTAGGATTATCTTGGCTATTTGGGCTCTTTTTTGGTTCCATGTGAATTTTAAAATAGTTTCTTCTAGTTTTGTGAAGAATGTCAGTGGTAGTTTAATAGGAATAGCATTGAATCTGTAAATTGCTTTGGGCAGGATGGCCATTTTAAGAATATTGATTCTTTCTATCCATGAACATGGAATGTTTTTCTATTTGTTTGTGTCCTCTCTGATTTTTTTGAAGCATGGTTTTGTAGTTCTCCTTCTAGAGATCTTTCACCTCCCTGGTTAGCTATATTTCTGGATATTTTATTCTTTTTGTGGCAGTTGTGAATGGAATTGCATTCTTGATTTGGCTTTCAGCTTGACTCTTGTTGGTGTATAGGAATGTTAGTGATATTTGCACATTGATTTTGTATCCTGTGACTTTGCTGAAGTTGCTTATCAGCTTAAGAAGCTTTTGGGCTGAGACTATGGGGTTTTCTAGATATAGGATCATGTCATCTACAAACAGGGATAATTTGATATCCTGTCTTCTTATTTGGATGCCCTGTATTTCTTTCTTTTGCGTGATTGTCCTAACTGGGACTTCCAATGCTATGTTGAATAGCAGGGGTGAGAAGGCATCCTCGTCTTATGTCAGTTTTCAAGGGGAATGCTTCCAGCTTTTCCCCATTCATTATAATGTTGATTGTGGTTTTGTCATAGAAGGCTCTTACTCTTTTCAGGTATAGTTCTTAATACCTAGTTTACTGAGAGTTTTTAATATGAAGGGGTGTTGACTTTTATCAAAAGCCCTTTCTGCATTTGTCGAGATAATCATGTGGTTTTTGTCTTTAGCTCTCTTTATGCGGTGAATCACATTTATTAATTTGCATTTGTTGAATCAATACATCCCAGGGATGATAAAGCCTACTTGATCATGGTGGATAAGCTTTTTGATGTGCTTTTGGATTCAGTTTGCCAGTATTTCGTTGAGGGTTTTTGCATCAGTGTTCATCAAGAATATTGGCGTGAAGTTTTCTTTTGTTGCCAAGAAGTTTTTTTATTTTTTGTTTTTGTTGTTGTTTGATGATGCTGGCCTCATAAAATGAGTTAGGAGGGAGCTTCTTCTCAATTTTTGTACAGTTACAGCAGGAACAGTACCAACCCTTCTTTGTACATCTGGTAGAATTCAGCTGTGAATCCATCTGGAGTTTTTTTGGTTGGTAGGCTACTTAATACTGACTTAATTTCAGAGCTTGTTATTGGCCTGTTCAGGGATTCAGTTTTTTTCCTAGTTTAGTCTTGCGAGGTATATGTGTCTAGTAATTTATCCATTTATTCTAGATTTTCTAGTTTATGTGCATACAGGTGTTTGTAGTATTCTCTGATTATTGTATTTCTGTGGGGTCAGTGATGGTATCCCCTTTGTTGTTTCTGATTGTGCTTATTTGAATTTTCTCTCTTTTCTTCTTCATTAGTATAGCTAGTGGTCTATTTTATTATTTTTTTCAGAAAACCAGCTCCTGGATTTGTTGATCTTTTAAATGACTTTTGCATCTCAGTCTCCTTCAGTTCATCTCTGATTTTGGTTATTTCTTGTCTTTACTAGCTTTGGGATTTGTTTGCTCTTGGTTCTCTAGTTCTTTTAGTTATGATGTTAAGTTGTTCATTTGAGAACTTTCTTTCTGATGTGGGTATTTAGTGCTATAAATTTCCCTTTTAATACTGCCTTAGCTGTATCTCAGAGATTCTGGTATGTTATATCTTTGTTCTCATTGGTTTCCAAGAACTTCATGATTTCTTCCTGAATTTTATTGTTTACTCAAAAGTCATTCAGGAGCAGATTATTCCATTTTCATGTAACTCTATGGTTTTGAGTGAGTTTCTTAGTCTTGATTCCTAATTTGATTGAGCTGTGGTTCAGGAGATTGTTTTTTATGATTTCAATTCTTTTATATTTGCTGAGGAGTGTTTTGCTTCTGATTATGTAATCAACTTTAGAGTACATACCATCTGGCAATGAGAAGAATGTATATTCTGTTGTTTTGAGGTGGAGCGTTCTGTAGATATCTGTCAGGTCTATTTGATCTAGTCTGAATTCAGGTCTTGAATATCTATGTTAATTTTCTGTCTCAATCTGATACTGTCAGTGAGGTGTTAAAGTCTCCCTCTATTATTACGTGGGAGTCTAAGTCTCTTTGAAGGTCTCTAAGAACTTGCTTTATGAATCTGGGTGCTCCTGTGTTAAGTGCCTGTATATTTAAAATAAATCTTGTTGAATTGAACCCTTTACCATTATGTAATGTTCTTTGTCTTTTTTGATCTGACTTGGTTTAAAGTTGGTTTGTCTGAAACTAGGATTGCAACCCCTGCTTTTTTCTCTCTTCTATTTTCTTGGTAGATTTTTCTCTATCTCTTTATTTTAAACCTATGGGTGTCACTGGATGTGAGATGAGTCTTTTGAAGAGAGCATACCAATGGGTCTTGCGTCCTTATCCAGCTTGCCATTCTGTGTCCTTTACTTTGGGCGTTTATCCCATTTCCATTCAAGCTTAGTATTGTTATGTATGGATTTGATCCTTCCATCATGATGTTTCCTGGTTATTTTGCAGACTTGTTTATGCTGTTGCTTTATAGTGTCGTTGGTCTATGTACTCCAGTGTGTTTTTGTAGTGGTTGCTAATGGTCTTTGCTTCCCATGTTTCGTGCTTCATTCAGGAGCTCTTAAACAGCAGGTCCAGTGGTAATGAATTCCTTCAGCGTTTGCTTGTTTGAAAAGGATCTTTTTTCTCTTTTCCTTATGAAACTTTGGCAAGGTAGGAAATTCTTGGTTGGAATTTCTTTAAGAATTTTGAGTACTGGCCCCCAATCTCTTGTGGCTTATAGAATTCCTACTGAGAGATGTGCTGTTAATCTGATGTGCTTCCCTTTGTAGGTGACCTGCCTTTTCTCTCTAGCTACCTTTAACACTTTTTCTTTCATTTTGACCTTAGAGAGTCTGATGCTTATGTGTCTTGGGGATGATCTTTTGAAATGTATTCCTTGGGTTCTCTGCATTTTCTGAATTTGAATGTTGGCCTCTCCAGCTAGGTTGGGGAAGTTCTCATGGATGGTATCCTGAAATATGTTTTCCAGGTTGGTTCTATTTTCCCCCTCTCTTTCAGAGACACCAATAAGTTGTAAATTTGATCACTTTATATAATCCCTTATTTCTCAGAGGTTTTGTTTGTTCCTCTTCATTCTTTTCTGACTGTTTTGTTTTAGAAAGCCAGTCTTCAAGCACTGAGATTCTTTCCTCTGCTTTGTCTGTTCTACTATTAATGTAATTGCATTATGAAATTCTTAAAGTGTGGTTTTCAGCTCTTTCAGTCAGTTACATTCTTTTCTGTAGTGACTGTTTTGTCTGTCAGCTCCTGAATTGTTTTGTCATGATTTTTAGCTTCTTTGGGTTGGGTTTCAACGTACTCCTATAGTCCAGTTGATCTTTGTTACTATTCATATTCTGGTTTCTATTTCTGTCATTCAGTCATCTTAGCTCAGTTCAGAACCCTTGCTGGAGAGGTGATGCAGTCATTTGGAGGGAAAAAGGCACTCTGGCTTTTTGAGTTTTCAGGGTTCTTGTATTGATTCTTACTCATCTTGTGGGCCTATCTACCCTCAATCTTTGAGGTTGCTGATCTTTGGATTTTTTCCCCCTTTTATCCTATTTGATAACTTTGAGTGTTGGTGATGTAAGGTGGATTCAGCTGACTGGCTTCATTTCTAGAAGATTTTAGGGGGCCAGTGCTCAGCTTCCAACTCCTGGACTGCATGCTCTAACTCTGGGGGGCTTGAATTGGGCCCCAACTTTGTTCTCTGGCTCTTCAAGGTTAGAAATCCATTGCGCTGGATTGGGGGGACCAACTTGCAGCAGTTTTAGCAGTGTGCTAGTGGAGCCAGGGTGCCTGTCTCCCTGTGGGTGTTCACCACAGTGGTGGAGACAACACAGCTAGGCAGGGTGTCAGGGGTTCCCTGCTGGTGACTGTGCGCTAGTCACACTGGAGGTACTGTTGGCTTGTGGGCAGGGCACTGGCAGATCTGGATTCCTTCTCTGTGCTCTGCAAGCAGGAATGATCACTAAGGGCAGGGGATCTGGCTGTTTTTGACCGTTCTGCCTCATCTTGGTCACTCTCCTTCACCCCTGCCCTTCTCCCTCTCCCACACCATGTTCCTGCAATACTTGTGACTTCCAGCCTTTATTTATTTACTTTAATTTTTTCTTTTTTTTGAGACAGTGTTTCACTCTTGTTGCCCAGACTGGAGTGCAATGGTACGATCTCAATCTCGGCTCACTGCGACCTCTGCCTCCTGTGTTCAAGCAATTCTCCTGCCTCAACCTCCCAAGTAACTGGGATTACAGGCATGTGCCACCATCCCTGGCTGATTTTGTATTTTTTAATAGAGACAGGGTTTCTCCATGTTGGTTTGGCTGGTCTTGAACTCCCAACTTCAGGTGATCCACCTGCTTTGGCCTCCCAAAGTCCTAGGATTACAGGTGTGAGCCACCGTGCCTGGCCGACTCCCAGCCTTTGTATACACTGTTTCTTCTTCCTGCCTTATTTCATCCTCCACCACTTTGTTCACTAGGCTCACTCCTGCTGTCCTTCAACTTTCCTCCCACTGCTACCTCCTTTGGGGAGTCTTCCTAGTTCGTCAAAACTAAGTGTCCTTCTTAGAAGCATCTCATATAAATAATGTCAGCCTCAAGTGTAAATTATATGTGTAGTTTTGAATTTTCTATTAACCACATTTTTAAAAAAGTAACAGGTGAAATTAATGTTAATATTCTAAAATGAATATATCTAAAATACTATCATTTCAACATGTAATCAGTAGAAAGTAATCATTAATGAGAAACTCTGTGTTATGTTTTTTATGCTCAGTCTTCGGAATCCAGTGTAAATTTTATACTTAGAGCCCATCTCAATTCGACTAACCACATTTCCATATTGGAAAACAGTGTCTATTAAAGCCGTATGTAAACATGTCCCATGGCCCAGCAATTCTGCCCTTAGATATGAACCCAACAGGCACATAATGTCTGCCGAAAGACATGTACAAGAATATTCATAGCGTCCTTATTTGTTATAGTCCCAGACTAGAAACAACCCCTATCTCCATCAGCAATAGAATAGGTGAATAAATTATTGTATGTTAGCATAAGGTAATTCTGTTTTGCTGCAGTTTCCAAACTTTTGGATCGCAGGACTCCACAGTTATTGAGGAATCCAAAAAATGGTTTTAATGTAGGAGTTATATATGCTTTTAAGAATATTAGGAATTAAAATTGAGAAATTATTAAAATATTAATCCATTTAAAATGACAATAAGAAATCTATTACATATTACCATAAATAACATGGTAAATAAAAATATGTAAAATGACAATTATATTTTCCAACACACAAAAAAAAATTTTGTGAGAATAGTGACATTGTTTTCCATTTTTGCAATTACCATAGGGTTAAAGTTATATGTAAAACACATTTAGTATAATGCCAGACAATACTTGTTGAATAAATGAATTTATTTATCTATATGTGGAGTAAATTACATTTATGTGATTCCTAATGTTGAATCATTTTTGCATTCATTCATAGGCCATATCAACTTACTAATGATATATTTTAATCTGCTGGAATACATTTACTGATTTTTTTACACTTTGCGTTTATATTTATGACATCAGTATATTGTCAGTCTCAGCTTTCTTCTACCCTCTACCCCTTTTATTTTTTTCCCTTGTGTAACCTAACCTCCCCCTCCTTCTGCTTGATTTTCATATCTGCTAATCTTTATTTTAGATGTACTTATAATCTCTTTTTGTTGGTTTTAGTGTTTAGGAGCAATATAAGAGGTTCTAGTGTTCCAGTTATTATTTTGCCCTTTAAGATTAGAAAAGGAGAGGTAAGTGATTGTTTATGAACTGTATAGGTACTGTAATAGGAAAGCAAAAATTAGCATTTTGTGCTAATAAATGCTGAGGGGAGAAATGTTTTCATTCCTAGTGTGTTTAAACTTTATTTCACTAAGCAAGATAATACAGATGAGCCTGTAAGAAGTAGATCCCTTCTTATGCATGGGCCTTGGGATTAAGTAAGCCAGTAAGAGACCTCAGTGGAGATGGACCAGTTCCCTGAGAAGTGGAACTCATATCTGAAGGCAGGAGCTGTGTAGGAGGTAAAATGGAGATGCTAAATGAGAACTGAGCTCAAATCAGGGGATAGGACTCCTGTATTCTGTCAGTTGAGTACATCCTTTGTGTGGATGACACTTTTAAGACCAAACTAATTTGCTCAGAAAATAGCAGACATAAAGTTAACTGAAATATAGCTCCAGTGCTATCTAAACTATGACCTAGTAGTATTACTAACTTGATTACTTGTATATAAAAGTATTTGCCCAGGTACAAAGTGTGAGAGATTAAGGAGAACCTACAACTATCAGTGCTGCTGGCATAGATCACTACACCAAGCTTAGGAGCCATATGAAAAATACAAAGGAGTATTAAGAAATTGCATAAATTACATTTGTATACAATTCAACTTCACATTATTTTTTTCCACCATGTAAGAATAAGAGTCTGAGTGTTTGATTTGATTGCTTGTATGTGGGTGGGTTAAAGAGAATTAGAATACATGATTTATCTCTGCTTTTTATTTATTTTATTATTTTATTTATTCGTTTATTCCCTGATTTGATTGCTTGTATGTGGGTGGGTTAGAGAGAATTAGAATCAGAATACATGATTTATCTCTGCTTTTTATTTGTTTTATTATTTTATTTATTCATTTATTCCTTGATCTAAATAGGGGGCTAGCTACAAAAAATAGAAATTATGTTTTTTAAAGTTTTATTAGAACTCTTCTCTCAAAGCATATGTGCATAATGGCTTTGGGGAAATAACTCTTTAATTTTCAATTCTGTCATCCTTGAGTCAGTTTTGCTAATTTATATTAACTTATATTTTCCTAGAACATTATTGTACCTGTGTTTCCATATTTGCTTTAAAGTTCTAAATAAAAATATTTTCTACATCTGTGATTATATCACCATAGTCATTCCTAATACCCATCTGTCTCTCTTGTCTGTCATTCTTTTTGTGAGTAGAATCATCAAAGGTTTCTTTATTTTAGGTGTTCTTCTCAAAGAACCAGCTCTTGGTTTTATGCTGTACTGCTTTCCTTGTTTTCTATTTTTTTTTTTTTTTTTTTTTTTTTTTTTTGAATGTCTCACCTTTTTTTGACGGGAATCGGTTTGGGGGGGGGGGACAAAACCTCGGCCCCCTCCAACCCCCCCCCCCCGGGTGTAGTCATTTTT